>NC_041382.1:355781184-355806354 GCF_002162155.2 Triticum dicoccoides | reverse complement strand
GGGTAGGCGCGCCCCCTACCTCATGGCCTCCTCTTTTCTTTCTTGACGTAGGGTCCAAGTCTCCCGGGTCTTGTTCGTTGAGAAAATCACGTTCCCGAAAGTTTCATTCTGTTTAGACTCCGTTTGATATTCCTTTTCTTCGAAACCCTAAAATAGGCAAAAAACAGCAATTCTTGGCTGGGCCTCCGGTTAATAGGTTAGTCCCAAAATTAATATAGAAGTGGATAATAAAGCCCAATAATGTCCAAAATAGTAGATAATATAGCATGGAGCAATCAAAAATTATAGATACGTTGGAGACGTATCAAGCATCCCCAAGCTTAATTCCTGCTCGTCCTCGAGTAGGTAAATGATAAAAACAGAATTTTTGATGCGGAGTGCTACTTGGCATAATTTTTATGTAATTCTTCTCAATTGTGGTATGAATATTCAGATCCGAAAGATTCAAGACAAAAGTTCATATTGACATAAAAATAATAATACTTCAAGCATACTAACTAAGCAATTATGTCTTCTCAAAATAACATGGCCAAAGAAAGTTCATCCCTACAAAATCATATAGTTTAGTCATGTTTCATTTTCGTCACACAAGAATGCTCTCATCATGCACAACCCCGATGACAAGCCAAGCAATTGTTTCATACTTTAGTAATCTCAAACCTATAAATTTTCACGCAATATATGAGCGCGAGCCATGGACATAGCACTATGGGTGGAATAGAATATAATGAGGGGGGTTATGTGGAGAAGACAAAAAGGAGAAAGTCTCACATCAATGAGGCCAATCAATGGGCTATGGAGATGCCCACCGATTGATGTTAATGCAAGGAGTAGGGATTGCCATGCAACGGATGCACTAGAGCTATAAATATACGAAAGCTCAACAAAAGAAACCAGTGGGGGTGCATCCAACTTGCTTGCTCACGAAGACCTAGGGCACTTGAGGAGGCCCATTGTTGGAATATACAAGCCAAGTTCTATAATGAAAAATTCCCACTAGTATATGAAAGTGACAAATCAAGAGACTCTCTAACATGAAGATTACGGTGCTACTTTGAAGCACACGTGTGGCAAAGGATAGTAACATTGTCCCTTCTCTCTTTTTCTCTCATTTTTTTATTTTTTTGGGCCTTCTCTTTTTTATGGCCTTTCTCTCTTTTTTTATTTATTCCTCACTTGGGACAATGCTCTAGAAAATGATGATCATCACACTTTTATTTATTTAGAACTCAATGATTACAACTCGATACTAGAACAAAGGATGACTCTATTTGAATGCCCCCGGTGGTGTACCGGGATATGCAATGGACCAAGAGTGACATGTATGAAAGAATTATGAACGGTGGCTTTGCCACAAATACTATGTGAACTACATGATCATGCTAAGCAATAGGACAATAATGAATGTGTCATGATGAACGGAATGATGGAAAGTTGCATGGCAATATATCTCGGAATGGCTATGGAAATGCCATAATAGGTAGGTATGGTGGCTGTTTTGAGGAAGATATAAGGAGGTTTATGTGTGAAAGAGCGTATCATATCGCATGGTTTGGATGCACCGGCGAAGTTTGGGCCAACTCTCAATGTGAGAAAGGGCAATGCACGGTACCGAAGAGGCTAGCAAGGATGGAAGGGTGAGATTGCGTATAATCCATGGACTCAACATTAGTCATAAAGAACTCACATACTTATTGCAAAAATCTACAAGTCATCGAAAACCTCGGTACTATGCGCATGCTCCTAGGGGGATAGATTGGCAGGAAAAGACCATCGCTCATCCCCGACCGCCACTCATAAGGAAGACAATCAAATAACACCTCATGTTTCAAATTTGTTGCATAACATTTACCATACGTGCATGCTACGGGACTTGCAAACTTCAACACAAGTATTTCTCAATTTCACAACTACTCAACTAGCACGACTTTGATATTATTACCTCCATATCTCAAAACAATCATCAAGCATCAAACTTCTCTTAGTGTTCAAAACACTCTTAAGGAAATTTTACTAACTTTGAATACCTAGCATATTAGGATTTTAAGCAAATTACCATGC
This sequence comes from Triticum dicoccoides, assembly GCF_002162155.2. Classification (NCBI taxonomy): domain Eukaryota; kingdom Viridiplantae; phylum Streptophyta; class Magnoliopsida; order Poales; family Poaceae; genus Triticum; species Triticum dicoccoides. The sequence goes on along the minus strand of NC_041382.1, from coordinate 355,804,293 downwards.
TATAAAGACTCTCAAAATAATCTAAGTGAAGCATGAGAGATAAATAGTTTCTATAAAACAAATCCACCACCGTGCTCTAAAAGATATAAGTGAAGTACTAGAGCAAAACTATATAACTCAAAAGATATAAGCGAAGCACATAGAGTATTCTAACAATTCTAAATCATGTATGGCTCTATCAAAAGGTGTGTACAGCAAGGATGATTGTGGTAAACTAAAAAGCAAAGACTCAAATAATACAAGACGCTCCAAGCAAAACACATATCATGTGGCGAATAAAAATATAGCTCCAAGTAAAGTTACCGATAGAAGTAGACGAAAGAGGGGATGCCTTCCAGGGCATCCCCAAGCTTTGGCTTTTAGGTGTCCTTAGATTATCTTGGGGGTGCCATGGCCATACCCAAGCTTAGGATCTTGCCATTCCTTTCCATAATCCATCAAATCTTTACCCAAAACTTGAAAACTTCACAACACAAAACTTAAAGTAAAAAATCTCGTGAGCTCCGTTAGCGAAAGAAAATAAAAGACCACTTCAATGTACTTTAATTAACTCATTATTTATTTATATTGGTGTTATACCTACTGTATTCCAACTTTTATATGGTTTATAAACTATTTTACTAGCCATAGATTCATCAAAATAAACAAACAACACACGAAAAACAGAATCTGTCAAAAACAGAACAGTCTGTAGTAATTTGTAGCTAGCTCAAGATCTGGAACCACAAAAATTCTAAAATAAATTGATGGACGTGAGGAATTTATCTATTAATAACCTTCAAAAAGAATTAACTAAATATCACTTTCCAAATAAAAATGACAGCAGTTCTCGTGAGCGCTAAAGTTTCTGTTTTTTACAGCAAGTTCAACAAGACTTTCCCCAAGTCTTCCCAACGGTTCTACTTGGTACAAACACTAATTAAACACAAAAAACACAACCAAAACAGATGCTAGATAAATTATTTATTACTAAACAGGAGCAAAAAGCAAGGAATAAAAATAAAATTGGGTTGCCCCCCAACAAGCGCTATCGTTTAACGCCCCTAGCTAGGCATAACAAGCAAGAATAGATCTAGGTATTGCCATGTTTGGTAGGCAATCCATAAGTGGCTCTCATAATAGATTCATAAGGTAATTTAATTTTCTTTCTAGGAAAGTGTTCCATGCCTTTCCTTAATGTAAATTGGAATCTAATATTTCCTTCCTTCATATCAATAATTGCACCAATCGTTCTAAGGAAAGGTCTACCAAGAATAATACGACATGAAGGATTGCAATCTCTGTCAAGAACAATAAAATCTACGGGCACATATTTCCTATTTGCAACAATAAGAACATCATTAATTCTTCCCATAGGTTTCTTAATTGTGGAATCCGCAAGGTGCAAGTTTAGAGAGCAACCATCAAAATCACGGAAACCTAACAAATCACACAAAGTCTTTGGAATTGTGGAAACACTAGCACCCAAATCACATAAAGCATAGCATTCATGATCTTTAATTTTAATTTTAATTGTTGGTTCCCACTCATCATAAAGTTGTCTAGGGATAGAAACTTCCAATTCAAGTTTTTCTTCATAAGATTGCATCAAGGCATCAACAATATGTTTAGTAAAAGCTTTATTTTGACTATAAGCGTGAGGAGAATTTAGCACGGATTGCAACAAGGAAATACAATCAATCAAAGAGCAATTTTCATAGTTAAATTCCTTGAAATCCATAATAGTGGGTTTAGCAACATCTAGGGTTTTGATTTCTTCAATCCCACTTTTATCAAATTTAGCATCAAGATCAGAAAATTCCAAATTCTTGGAATGCCTTCTAGGTAAAGGTGGATCATATTCAGTCCCATCATTATCAAGATTCATATTGCAAAACAAAGATTTAATAGGGGACACATCAATAACTTTTAGATCTTCATCTTTATTTTCATAGCAATCCGGTTTAGCGGCCATCTTATTAACTAAGGTAGCCTGCCTATCCGAAATTTCAACAGTTAATTTCTCAAGATGAGCAATTTGGGATCTTAAACCATCAAATTCTTTAGACATATAATCAAGCTCTTTATTCATAAAACTCATAAAACTTTTCTGTTCTTTAAGCTCGTTTCTAAAGAAACTATTATGTTCAAATTGCAAGACCATGAAACTCCTGACATTGCTTTCATCTCTTCTAATCTTTTAAGGTGAAGGTCACCAAATTTAGGAAGAGCCATCGTGACAAGCAAGCGAAATAACACACAAGCAAACAAAAAGCAAGCGGGCAAAAAGAGGCAAATAGAGAAAGAGAGGGAGGATAGAGAGAGAGGGCGAATAAAACGGAAAGGGTGAAGTGGGGGAGAGGAAAATGAGAGGCAAATGGCAAATAATGTAATGCGGGAGATAAGGGTATGTTATGGGTACTTGGTATGTTGACTTTTGTGTAGGCCTCCCCGACAATGGCGCCAAAAATCCTTCTTGCTACCTCTTGAGCACTGCGTTGGTTTTCCCCGAAGAGGAAGGGATGATGCAGCAAAGTAGCGTAAGTATTTCCCTCAGTTTTTGAGAACCAAGGTATCAATCCAGTAGGAGGCTACGCGCGAGTCCCTCGTACCTACACAAAACAAATAAATCATCGCAACCAACGCAAATAGGGGTTGTCAATCCCTATAAGGCCACTTACGAGAGTGAGATCTGATAGATATGATAAGATAATATTTTTGGTATTTTTATGATAAAGATGCAAAGTAAAATAAAGGCAAAGTAAATAGCAAAGGAAATAACTAAGTAGTAGGAGATTAATATGATGAAGATAGACCCAGGGGCCATAGGTTTCACTAGTGGCTTCTCTCGAGAGCATAAGTATTCTACCGTGGGTGAACAAATTACTGTTGAGCAATTGACAGAATTGAGCATAGTTATGAGAATATCTAGGTATGATCATGTATATAGGCATCACGTCTGAGACAAGTAGACCGACTCCTGCCTGCATCTACTACTATTACTCCACTCATCGACCGCTATCCAGCATGCATCTAGAGTAAATTAAGTTAAAAACAGAGTAACACCTTAAGCAAGATGACATGATGTAGAGGGATAGACTCATGCAATATGAAGAAAACCCCATCTTGTTATCCTCGATGGCAACAATACAATACGTGCCTTGCTGCCTCTACTATCACTGGGAAAGGACACCGCAAGATTGAACCCAAAGCTAAGCACTTCTTCCATTGCAAGAAAGATAAATCTAGTAGGCCAAACCAAACTGATAATTCGAAGAGACTTGCAAAGATAACCAATCATACCTAAAATAATTCAGAGAAGATTCAAATATTATTCATAGATAGACTTGATCATAAACCCACAATTCATCGGTCTCAACAAACACACCGGAAAAAGAAGATTACATCGAATAGTTCTCCACAAGAGAGGGGAAGAACATTGTCTTGAGATCCAAAAAAAGAGAAGAAGCCATCTAGCTAATAATTATGGACCCGTAGGTCTGAGATAAACGACTCACACTTCATCGGAGGGGCTATGGTGTTGATGTAGAAGCCCTCCGTGATCGATGCCCCCTCCGGCGGAGCTCCGGAACAGGCCCCAAGATGGGATCTCATGGATACATAAAGTTACGGCAGTGGAATTAGGGTTTTGGCTCTATATCTGATCGTTTGGGGGTACGTAGGTATATATAGGAGGAAGGAGTACGTCGATGGAGCAACAGGGGGCCCATGAGGGTGGAGGGCGCGCCTGGGGGGTAGGCGCACCCCCCCCCCTACATCGTGGCATCCTCTTTTCTTTCTTGACGTAGGGTCCAAGTCTCCCGGGTCTTGTTCGTTGAGAAAATCCCGTTCCCGAAGGTTTCAGTCCATTCGGACTCCGTTTCATATTCCTTTTCTTCGAAACCCTAAAATAGGCAAAAAAACAACAATTCTAGGCTGGGCATCCGGTTAATAGGTTAGTCCCAAAAATAATATAAAAGTGGATAATAAAGCCCAATAATGTCCAAAACAGTAGATAATATAGCATGGAGCAATCAAAAATTATAGATACGTTGGAGACGTATCACCGGCCACTATGCGATGGCTGAGAAAACAGGAGTGAGAAGAGATGGTTGTAGCACGGACTCTAAGAAAATTGGTGTCATATGGGACTTGTGTGGTTGGCGTGTGCCGTACTGCTAGACGTGAATGCTACTTATGGCCCATGCCACCCCACTATATCGAGGTGCTGGTTACGTATAACAAATTTCCTGGAGTCTGTGTTCAGCCCTCCTCTATCTCTCTTATCATCCAGCCAGCACACGAGTGGAGCCCATCGTCTATTTGCACACATGCGGTCCCACATGTCAATGAAAATGCAAGAGGACCCGCTGAACTTGCACATCTTTGACCTTGATGTGCTGGTGAGGAAAAACAAATCCAACAAAGATCTTCGGTGGTCTCTTTTGGAGTTACTCAAGAGTAGTAAGATTCTATTTAAAGTTTAACCCAAGATGCACATCATGTGGCTTCAACTACCACTCCATTTTCTTGCATGACACGACTGGATGCTGGGTGTCCCAAGTGTCGGCAAAAGGAGGAAGAACTCGACCAAATCTTCTCCACATTTAGAACGGAGGAGTAGGAAACACGGCAAGGCATGTGCCTACATCATACTACGTACAAGCCCACCTCACGCAGTCACGCTATCACCATATTTCTCGACCTCCGTGTGACACCTAGCTCTAGTTGATCTAACTAGAACTAACTATTGGTTGGCTCTATGTGATGTGGTAACTTCATATAACCGGATGCTGGATATACTACTACGGCACTAACACTCCAAGAAGTGAGTTGAAAACCATTTATAAATTGAATTTATGACATGCATATGCGAATGTACCATTCATTATATACAACAAGCCATCAACACACAACGACAACGAGGATACATGTTGGATTTTAGATTAGTTCCAACAAAACATTCTAGTAAATACTAAAGTTTTCATCACACAACAAATAACAAGCAATGAAATGAACATCAGCTCAACCAATCCTCGGTGTTGGAAATGCTTGCTTTGAACCAGAAGAGTTTGTCTTGGAAGGGCCAGCTACTGTCAATCTCGAGACCAACGCAGGACTGATCATCCAGGCTGAAGCGGCCTATTTCATGACCCATATTGTGATAGCCATGGTAGGGAAGCATAGCAACGTCTGAGGTATAGATACATTTGCTTCTCATAAATGGTAGTAACGTTGTGTGAATAGTAGCAGGATGTCCTTCACCATCATTGAATAGTTTTGTCCAAGGAAGTGTGAGTTTCCTGCAAGAGTAGCAATATTGAACCAGGGAGAAGGTGTTGGTGCTAGCACAGTAGTATCCATCCCGAATACCCTGCAACGGATGTTCGAATAGGTCCGGAGAGTGCGACCATGGGAGACAACACCTGCTTCCTTAGTAACATCAGTGGTGCCCTGTATACAGACAAGAAGAGGTGATCCATCGGAATAAGTTGCCCGGCGCCACTGAGTATATGGGTCCTCATGCTGGTGATCATCGTCATCTCCCCCTTGGTTATAAAAAATTCAAGTATAGGTGGTGGAATGTTCACAGGACCATGGAAACACAAGAAGGTTAATTAGTAAAGGGAAACTAGCTAAACCGCATGCATGTGGATGAAACAATTATAATTACGGTGGAAGACAAACGTACCGAAAGCATAAGGATTCCATGCAAAAATAGTGCCACGAGTGGTGGCAGCAAACACAAGACCCTCGTATTGAATTGCATCACAGTACACATCCGTGTATAGAAACTGATTTTTGAGCAATATCCATCCAGTCGAACTATGAAGGAAGGCAACAAGCTTGTCGAAGATAGAAACAACTCCATAGTTCGTGTAATCCCAAGAGCAGTCGAGAACTTGATAAATTGCTATCTTCTATAGACGACAGTCACCATGATCGTAGTTGAACGTACATAGAATACCGGTGTGCTCAACCTCTGGGCAGTCTGAGATTTTTGGAAGTGGAACCCAGTGATGAGTGTACACATTCATAAGTTCCCACTCGCAGTTGTACCCAATATAAACAACCCAATCTCCATTTGCACCTGCCCAAGCCTTACCCTCAAGCGATGGCATCTTAACATCACACGTATCATTATCAAGCGGCACCAACTTGCACAAGGGGAGGCTTGCGTCGTTCGTGCGCCAGTGAGTAGGGTCACGGTGAAGAAGATAGGGGAGATCAAACCGCTCCTGGACCCTTGGGTTCTTTGTAATGATGTTATTAGTTGAGTCGAGAATGGTCTTGAACGAACCTTCCATGCTAGCCGAGGTGATGACGTCGCACCGACCAATGAGTTCCTCCACCACGTCATCGTTCAGATTGGGCCAAGAATAACAGGGTCGTTTCTAGCCTGTTCCCTCCAGGGAGAAGAAGATCGAACAATGGCAGAAGGAAAGGTGAAGGCAAATGGAGGAGGGAGGAAGAGCGCGCGACAGCAGTTCCAAATCGAGAGGGAAAGGCGAAGAGGCAGTGGACGGTTGCCACGGTACACAAAGAGGCGCCCTGACCTACATAGACGTCTGTTCAGAAATTGTACAAAAGGACTCGTCATTGTCTCATTGACATGTTGGAACAGGACCACATGTCAACGAAGAGGCTAGTGGGGAGCAGACAGTTGCCATAGAGGTCACACACAAACGACAAGGTCGTCTTATCAGACCTAGCGCCCGTGCGGGATGGCTTCCGTCCCCCACACAAGCGAAGCCACTTCGCACCCCCACACGGTTGGTGCGCCACGCATGTAGCTCAGACACGCACTCGCTCAGCCCCCTTTCCCTCGACGCCCCCAAGCTACCCAACCACGACTGTGTTGGGCACACCCGGCGGCCGGATTTGGAGCGGATTCGGTCGGGCTTGAGCTCGCCAGACAGTGGGAGGCCGCGCCACGCCATGAACTGGCCGGGCACTAGGCCGGAAGGCCCCAAGGCCGCATGTAGGTACTTACTCCTCCTCTAGCCGCTCGGATCTACACCGTCGGCGGTCCGCCGGCAGATAGATGAATGGCGGCCGACTGAGCTCGGTGCTGGCCCAAAAGCTCGTCGGCGCACCGTTTCCATTCATGACATGCGACGACTGCCCAAAGAAGGTCCTGCACCATGTGTCTACAATGCCAGAACATCCCGGATGGGTGTTCATCAAGTGCTCAGCCTATGGGGTATGTGCTACTTTAGCTTCGGTTGTGCTCTCGGATTAGACTAGTTATGCTAAATTAAAATTTTATTGTGTAGAATGGATGCAAGTTTTGGTATTGGGAAGACGAGTACATTGATATATTGATAGAGCGCAATTTAGTAGATGTTCTAGCACTTTTAGCTAGCATAGAGGCTAGAGATGAGACTAGTGTACTTGTTGATAGAATAGAGGCTAGACATGAGACTAGATGCGTGGAAGCAATGTCTACTTCTTTACACTCGAAGAAGAAAGAAGCACGCAAGATCAAGCCTTCGTAGATCAACAATGAATGCATCGAGAAGGCACTAATCCAACTTACAAGAGAAGCTATGGAAGTTGGATATGTTCTAAAATGTATTCTTGCGGTTCTTGTTTTCTTTGGTCTTGCTTTTCTAGTCAAATTTTGGTGATGTATTTCCATGTACCAAAAATCAAGGATGAACAAAAGATATGTGTTTGCAAAGAAAAATGTACGCGACCGGGATGCGTCCGCGTGTTGGGCGCACGACCACCGCATCCGAGAAATGGCCCGGACACGACCCCATTGCCTTGCCCAAACAGACAGAATCCGGGCAAAACGGACGTCCATTTGGGGTCATGCATTGGAGTTAGCCTTACAAGTGGGACCGCAGTTGAGGAAACCGACTATCGACAAACCCCCACCTCGCCCACCGTGTGATGGCTGAGTTAGAGAAATGAGGAGGTTGAAGAGATAGCTGTAGCACGGACTCCAAGAAATATGGTGCCAGATGGAAGTCGTGTTGGTGGCGTGTGCCATACTCTTGGACGTGAATGCTTGTTCTGGCCCATGCCACCCTACTATATATCGAGGATTCGAGGTGTTCTTTATGTACAACGAACACATTAAAATATGGACCTCCTCACACTATGGCCAAATTTCCTGGATTCTATGCTAGGTTAAAAAGTGTTCTTTGTGAGGGTGGGTGGCTGGTCTCAAGTTTAAAACTTGTTGTATTACATATACGTAGACGTAAAGATAGTACAATAGTTTTGAATGTTTTAACCCAAACATCAGAATGCAATTTCTACTAGACTCATCCGAGGACCTAGGATGATGGGATTCGCAGCTACAGTCAAAACACCCGCCCGACGCATGAAGCATGTGAAGCTAGTACAAATAGTAGTACTATTGTTGATTGGACTCATCCGATAACCTGTTGCAATGCACGTACAATTATGTATTTGGATAATATTTTGTATTAAGAACAAAGACAACGGGTCCCTTGGGGAGCACTCGAGGGCTACACTTTTTATCTATATGATAAGATTATGCCTGTAAATGTATTATTTCATTCTTTCGCCCGACACTTGGTCCGACCAGTCGGCCCGGGGGCTCGCCACCTTGTCCTATGTTGTTACCACTTGCAGTCAGACAAGTAGTGTGTCGACATCTAAGCTCTCTCTTGCCTTAAGTCACAGCTCGTAGAGCGATTGTTCGGCTGGCAAGAGCTAAAGGCAGGAAATGATGTCCACGCAAAAAATGACTAAGGAAAAACATCAGCATAGGCCAAGCCAGCTACATCGCCTCACCGTCCGGCTATTGAGCAGCCAGCTGACCGTCTTCTCGCTTGACTAGCTACGTTCTAGGCGGCCGAAGTACTTGTCTATCCTAAACGGCCAAGTCCTTACCCAGCCACAAACCGCAGAGCGGCTGTTCGGCTGGTAGGGCGGCAGGCGAAGGAAGGCGGCAAAGGAAAAAGGCAAGAAGAACAAAAAAGCAAAACCAAGCTAGAAATCGGCAAGAGCACAAGCATGTGTGAGAACAAACTTATTTACATATCAAACGGCTCTTAGACAACATTCAACGGAGTTTGAAATAACACCCCCAGCGGGTGGAACTGCGTGAATTTAACTTGTTGATTCAAGAGATCACAAAAACGGGAAAGATAAAGTAGTCGCCTAGGCCAGAGGAGCAGCAGGCGGATCCGACAGGTCGGTGGAGGTAGAGGCACCGGGTGGTGGAGCTGCCAACTGGTGGGACTCGGACTGGTCGGCACCGGCAGCAGTCGGTGCGGCATACCATGGCCCACTGTTTGAGGCTTGGTCAGGCTGAGGACGGGTGCTCGCTCCGTCGTCTGATGCGATGTCTTCGCCGTCCTCGTCCTCTTCGTCCTCGCCTTCGTTACTGGAGGCGATCTCCTCCTCCAAATCCCCCCCCCCCACCTCTGGGTCCAGCCCGAGCCAGTTGGGCGGCACCTTAGCGCCGTCGTCATCCAGGTCCGGGACAAAGACGGAGGTATTGGCATACTTGACAATGGCCGCCATGCGACGGGTGAGATCGCGGCTCGCCGCCTCCAGCTCCGGTCCGGCCTCGTGCCGGAAGGTGGCCAGCTGGTCCAGGTCCAGCCCCGGATACCAAGCCTTGATGAACTCCAAGGATGTCCGAGTGCCCGCCCAAGCCACGACACCATTCCAAGCTTTGAAGCGCCCGATGGCCACCTCCAGCTAGCCGACAGTCCGGATGGGGGTGCGAGGGACTTGAATGCCCGGCTAGAGGGTGGCCAACACCTCTGCCCCAATGCGCTACAGGCGGCGGAGTGTGCGATGAGCCGGCTGCAGACGAGCCTTGACGGCCAGAAGCTGCTCACCAAGATTGTGAGGCGCGTTCGGCGGAATGTCGACACCCGCCCTCCTCCACTGGTCGCATCGTGCCTCGATGGCCTGGCTGACAGCGAAGGATTGACCGGGAAAGAATTATCCGCAAGAAGAAAAGCCAAGAAGAGTTAGAAGCCAGAAGCCGGCTCCCGCAACAGTTGGCGACTGTTCAAAAGAAGAAGAAGCTTACCGTGGATCATATCCTCGATCTCGCCGTAGCCGCCCGACAGGACCTTCTCCTTCTCCTCCTAGTCAAGAATTAAGTCACGAACTCAGCCCTGAGGAGAGTCTCTCCGTCCTTCAGCTGCTCCACCTCTGCCTTATGCCGCTCCGACTAGTCCGCCAGCTCCTTTGCTAGGCGATTGCACTACTGAGCGGCCTGACTGCGCTCCTGCTCCTTGGTGTGGATCACGGACTCAACCTTGCCCAGGCGCTTCTGCAGATCAGCGGCGGCCTCTTCCAAGACAGGGAAAAAGAAAATGTCAACACCAAGCAAAGAAAAGTAGTTGCCGGGAGATCCGGCCCGACTGCTTAGAAGTCGGCCCGAATCTCGGGGGCTACATCCAGTGGGAGCGCTGACGCGCCCCCACTAGAAAGAAGATGGAATGCTTACTACGGCTTTGATTCAGGTCGGTGGTCCACTTGGCCAGCTCCTGGAACTGGGAGTTGTAGGCGGCCACACGGAGGTTGTTGTAGTCTTGCAACGAAGATGACAGAAGAAAAAACAAGTCAGCACTCGGAACTCACCTGGAAGTTCTGAGCCGCCTGCTCAGTAGCCGGCCCGGAACTCGGTGGCTACATCCAGTGGGTGTTCGGGCGCGCCCCCATGGAAGATCGCAAGAATTGAAAACAAGAAGTAAAAAGCGTACCCGGACGGCCGTCCGCGTTGCGAAGAACTCTTGCGTGTATTACTGGAGAGCGGCGCCTTGGATGTTCAACTGGGCCAGGACGTCCTGCACGGCCACGTTCAAAACACCCGAGCCATCCCCAGACGTCCAGTCCGAAGGGGCGGCACTGGTGGCATCGATGTCGAGCGCCAACGAGCATGAGGCCTCGATCTCCATCGGCCTTGGCGCTGAGGCCACCTTCACCAAGCGCTGGCGCGCTGGAACGCGGACCGTGGGAGTCGGGCCCACCACCAATTCGCCGCCAGATGGCAGCACGGGCGGCCCTTCAGGTCGGCTGCTCTGCGTGTCATCAGTCGGCGCGCGCGGAGGCACCTCCACCTCGAAGACGACGGGGTCCCCTCCCCTCTCTAGGGTCGGCTGGTCGACACCAGCCCCTCCAGTCGGCGCCCGGTCCTCCAGCGCCACCAGTTCCGCAAATTGCAGACCGGTGGACTCCGGAGCTCGGCTGCGGGATGCCTCCTCCACCTGCGCCTTGGCGACCACGTCCGCCTGCTCCTTGGTTGTCACGTCGGCCTCCATCCGTGCTTCCTCGGCCGCCTCGGCCTTCTCCCGGGCCGCGGCCTCCCACTCCTCTTGCGCCTCCCGCGCATTCTTCTCCGTCGCCTCCTAGAGGGAGGCGAGCGGGTCCATGCTTCGAGGGTCTGCGGAGCCGTCTGCCGCTCCAATCACCGAGCCGGATGGGGCTCGCAATAGAGAGAGCATAGCTCTATGCACCAGAAAAGAAGATCAGGACGCTTACGTGGACACCAAGGGGCGCTGCTTGGGGCCCTTCTGAAAGAGGGCAGCTTTCACAGCCTCTTGCAGCGCGCTCATGTCGGCCAAGGTCTTGTTCTTCTTGGGCCGACTTCCGAACAGCCCGACGTCGGCCCAATGCTTTGGCACACTGGGTTCTACGGTCAGCGCGGCTGAGGAGCCGGCCATGTCCTGTCGACACCAAGAGCGCGGTGCGGATCGTCGTCTTCTTCGTCGTCATCCGGCCAGTCCCTGAGGCCGCCTCTCGTGGAGCCACCTGCTCCCTCACCGCCGCCTCCTCCATGACAGCCGCCTCCAGCTCGGGGTCGTCCGTGTCACTTTTCGCGCGGTCCGCCATGTACTGATGGCCTAGGGCCAGCGTGCCGTCTGTCATCTGGCCCGGGAAGCTTTGCATCATGGCCAGATGGTCAAGCGGCAAGAAGAAATCTGGACAAACAAAGAGAAGAGAACCAGAAGACTTACCGCAGGCGGCGGGTTAGCATGGCTGTACGGCTCCTTGCCGAACCACCAGTCCATCTCTGAGAGCATGCAGTCGGAGAAGAAGTTCACCAGCCGGACCACCTCCACATCCGGCAACACTTTGGTGCACATCCGGCATGAGTCCCGGTGCCCGCTCATGTGTTGATTATGTGGGGCCGGGCTTGAAGAGGCAGCACCCGACGCTCCACAAAGGCGGCTAGCAGATCCGAGGCCCTGAGGCCCTCCGACTCCGTCATCTCCTAGAACCGGGTGAGAGTGGTGGGGTGGCGGCCGACAGATTCTTCGGCCGAAACTTCCAGTTGGTGCGAGCTCAGCAGGTGGGCCGGCTGCATAAGCCGGCAGGTTGACATAGTCCCACGTCGAGTGGATGTTCTCGACGTCGAAGTACGATTTTTTCCACAGCTTGGCCAACTGCAGCAGGGCGAGAGCCGGGAAGCGGACCCCTGAGCCCGAGCACCGCATGGCGAAGCAGGCCCCGCACTGGGCCGCCTCATCCTTGGCGGCGGTGCCGTGCTTGAGGTAGAAAAGCTCCCCCATAGCTGAGCGTGGGGAGCATACCAAGATACCCCTCGCAAAGGGTGACGTAGGTGGAGAGCAGTACCACCGTGTTCGGTGTGAGATGGTGGGGCTGCACTCCGTATAAGTCGAGGAACGAGCAAAGGAACCCGCTCACCGGCATGCCGAAGCCGCGGAGGAAGTGTGACCGGAAGACGACGATCGTCGTCCATCGGCGCCGGCGAGATCTCTGCCTCGGGAGGAACACGCACCTTCACGTGCGATGCGCAGGGAAGCCGTCGCGTCTGGCGGAGGAACCCCACGTTGCAGCTGTCACAGTTGCTTGAGCGGCCGCCGCGACCCATGGGCTTGGTTGCTCGGTGGCGGTGTGAGGTGGCTGCACGAGGACGAAGCCACAGCGATGCGGAGAAGTCCGGTGACGGCGGGCGGTGGTTGTGCTCTGGCGGCAAAAGAGGGCACGTTTGCAGCAAGAGAGAAGAAGAGGAAGAGGATGAAGGGCGAGGAGGGCGCGCGTGCATTCTGCCGCCCCCTCCTCCCCCTACTTATAGTCCCGCGGCGACGGTGCCGAGGGGGCAAGCATGGGGGGCGTGGGATTAACTGCACCCACGCCTGCACGACCCCGCGTATCCCTTGTCTTTACGACGCGCAGTTATGAGCCCTAGAAGAGCAACTGTCGGCCTCGGCCGCTGTGGATGCGCGCACGCGCTGAGGCCCTGTAGTGGCGGGCCCAGGCCTGCGGTGACGTCCCGTCGCGCGCGTGGGCTGGCAGGCCGGCCTTGTCTGCTGGCCCCGCGTGGCAAGCGAGCAACGGGCAGCAAGCCTATCACCCGGCTGGCGCACCACCCGGGCTCTACCCCGACATTTTGAATTCACCAGGAGGCTGGCCGTTCCTTGGCTAGCTCCTAACGGTCGGCATCTCTGGAAGACAGACAAAGCAAGAACTGTCAGAGTAAATGACCACGGGTAGCCTCATCAGCCCCCCATGGTATTTCAATACATCGGGGCCGGCTGTGCCCCTCACACCTCGCGGGCGAAAGACCGACTCTTCGGGACGTCTGGTACAATGGCCAGCTGCCCGAAGATGGCGCGCCCCCAACAGATGGCCCCCATGGGGCCGCCATCTAGTAGGAAGCCCTGTGCCACCTCAAAACCATTCGCTGCGATGAGACGGGGCGTGGCTACAGTACAACTTGTCACCCCCAAATCTAGGGCTGAGCGTGGCCACAGTGCGGGCGTACCAAGCGGACACCCCTCACCTGGGGGGCACTGTTGCCACACAGCCTGTGACATCACCTATGACATAGGGAGCCATGCTCCCACTATGGGCGGTTGGTACGGCCCACAGGCGGCCCGCGCTACCTATCCGTGATCCACCAAAAGGTGGCGAACCCCCAGAAGGCGACATCAAGGGCTGGCCGACTCCTAGCCGGCGGCCCTTCCTCCCCTCAAAGTCTGTGTGGCTACAGTGAGTGCCCGCCAAGCGGCGGGACTGTAGCCACGCTCCCCCCGACAAAGCCTCCATCACCAGTAGCAAGGCTACAGTATAAAGCAATCAACATGACTCGCAGGCGGCAGGCCCTACCTGTCGGCCGAGTACACGACAGCCAACAGGACCCACCAAGAGGTGGGCCCCAGCAGCCGGCGGAGAAGCCAGTGCCCAGGGACACTGATAGTCGGGTCCTACACCCGGCCAGATTACCATTGTGCCCCTGGGGGTAGGCCTATATAAACCTCCCAGGCTCACCCATGCAAAGGGTTCAGAACTTTTGCCATCCTACACCCACCATCGAAGGAGAAGTTAGGGAAAGCCTTACTCTTCTTCCTCCTTTAGCCAAAACAGCTCAAGGAGCAATCTTGTAGCTACTCTATTGACGATAGTCATCATGCGGAGACCCCGCAGAGCAGGACTATGGGTGTTATCTCCATGGAGAGCCCCGGACCTGGGTAAGATTCGTAGGCGTATGTGGTCTCGCTCACTCCCGCTTCTATAGCCCGGCGACGTACTCTTGTCCCCATCCATGATAAGCCACCCCCTGGCATATGTCGCTACACATCCCCGACGTCTCCCCCTGCCGTACAATGGGATTTTTGGACGCCTAGCCCTGGCTAAGTTCATGGTGGCATCCCGCTATGCTTACAACACACTGAAGATGCCTGGGCCACTGGGAGTCATCACCATCCCATCATTTTGAGAAGGATGCAATCATTTGTGTGGACAAGATGTACCAGGACGCGGGCGTGGCAGAGGCAGCGGTAGCAGTAGTTCCTGCCAAGGAAAGGAAAGGAAAAAAGGGACTGTAGGAGCTCCGGCAAAGAGTCCGGGAAGTGTGCCCCCGCCGAGTGCACGGCACCCATTGATGACGTGCCGGAGTGTTCCTACAGCAAGAGATCCAAGGTTGCGGCACCCCAAGTGAAGAAGGTCCCGGCATGTAGGGATGAAAACGAAGCACAAACAAACGGAACTGAGTGCTACCATATTTGTTTTCATATATTTTTGCAGAAGGAGAAATGAATACAGAAACCCCGGAAATGAATACGGAAATAGATACTACTGAAAATAGACACGGAGCAAATACAAAGCAGACACGGAAACAGAAGTGGGCGTTGACCGGAACTTAAAAAATCCTTAAATCAAAGAGAAATACACGCAAAATAGAAACAAAATTAATGAACTGATATCATGGCTACAAAATAATATCATTATGTTAGCAACTTAGTGTAGTTTTGTAGTAGTACTGCACAATTGTATATATGGTCAAGCTGAGTACATGTGTGGTAGTGGAAGTTGGGCTCAAATGATCCATTCTACTCATTGTATAATTGTGTGTTGTTTGGTGGTTGGACTACAAAGCAGTCATAGGTCTATTGTAAAAACAGAAATTCACTATTCACGGAAACGGAAAGTTTCATTTCCACGCCTATTTCACCGGAAAACACCGTTCCGTTTTAGTTTCCGTTTCCACATAAAAAAATCCACTTCAACTTCTGTTTTGCAAATTTCTATTTCCGTTTTCATATTTCCTCTCCGTTTTCATTTTTCTTCAGAAATACGGAAAGTTTCCATTCCATTTTCAAATCTACCGGTAGGGCTGGCTGGCATTGATGATACTTTTACTATCAGCGCCACCCCCGATGACAAATAGGAAAACGTTCTCGTTGCCTTCATGTGGGTGAATGTTGATGTGTTTGCCTGGCAACCATCTGATATGCCCGGTGTTCCTAGGGAGGTAATCGAGCACCACCTTACTGTCTGCCCACATGCCCGACCTGTCAAGCAGAAAGTCCGGAAGCAGGCCTTGGAGAGGCAACTGTTCATTGCAGAAGAGATCAAGAAGCTTGAGGCAGTTGGTTTGGTCAGAGGAGTGTTTCATCCCACATGGTCGGCAAATCCAGTAGTAGTCTGGAAGGCTAACGGGAAGTGGAGGCTTTGCATATATTTCACCAATCTCAACAAGGCTTGCTCGAAGGACCCATTCACTACAAAAAAATACACTTCCGTGATGATACGTGTTTGTCATAGTAGGTCACGTTTTTTGTCATGCATGTACATCCATGACGATTTTATGACAAAATCAAGATAGTCATGCCTGTGCTATAGCAGAAGTGTTCCATGACATTACCAAAACTATCATCACAGAAGTGTCCACTTCCATGACGATAAATCGCACGTCATAGAAGTGCTTTCATCAAGGGTGACTGACACATGGCACCATCGTAACGGGTCGCCGTTAAGCTATCGGGTTCCGGTTTGGATCCGATAACCCGTTAACATCCCGGACCAATGCCGATTTTCCACGTGTAAAATTCTCATTGGCCGATGGAACCACATGCCAGCTCCGTGTTGGCACAGATGACATGGCCCAACAGTGGCCCCATTAAGTTGAAAAAGGCCGGCCCACTAAAAATTAGCAGGCCGGCCCATATAAGGCCTACTTGTGTCAAGTCCATTTAAGCCCATTGCCCATACGGATGTGCCATTCGGCCCATCAACGGCCCGTTAATGATTTGACACCATTGCAACCCATCGTCAGTTCGAGCCCGTTAACAGCCCGCTATATATTTGGGCTCAATATCGGCCCGATGTGGTTTCGGCCTGTTAACAGCCCATTCAAAGGATGGGCCAATTTACAGGATGTACATCTTTCGGGATTTTAGTGACCCATTTAAGTGTTGGGCCAATTTACGGCCCAGTGTGTCTTTCAGCCTGTGGACGACCCATATATGAGTTGGGCCATTTGCAGTCGGACATGAGTTTTGGCCTTTTAACGGCTCGTGCTCTTCAGGGTCCAATACCAGCCTAGTTTTTCTTTCGGCCTGCTAAAGGCCCACAACACAGTTGGGCCATTTACAGTATGGCCTGACTTTCGGCCTCTTAGCAGCCCATGCTCTTCATTGTCCAGTACGCGCCTGCTGTCTCTTTCGGCCGGCTAAAGGCCCACGGTATAGTTGGGCCATATGTAGCCCGACCTTAGTAGCGGCCTGTTAATGGCCCGTGAAATCAAACGGGCCCACCTGTTGCCTGCTTCGATGTCGGCCTGTTAACGACCCGGGAGGTAAGAGGGTCGACCATTAAGTTTCGGCCTGGTAACGACCCATTAACTTAATGGGCCCACTAAAGTTATCACATGTATTTAGGCCCAATTAGATAATTTGAGCCCATTAAGACGAGCAATTATGCAGAGGACGAAAACCGATCAAGCAAAGGTACGACATACAGGGAAAAACCTTGCACATCCAGCATATATTACAGGAAATTACATCCACTGGGCAATCAAAGATTGATGTGAGTGCAAATAAATGAACAGAACCTAACGATCTACAACGTCACAATCTCCAACCTCAGCGCAGATGATGCCCATAAGCATGTGAGCTAGTTCTTGCTACTTTGCTACACTGTCTCTAAAACATCGATCAGTTGTTGTTGCGCACGAATGTGCACCTCTGATTCCTCCACCGTTTCCATCATTGCTTCAACAATTAATTGGTTCACAAACATACATTTTTTCTGTTGCATTCGAGATAGAGGAAACTAAACAGATTCATACGGTGATTTTGGCAGGCTTGTATTATTGATAGTGGAGAGTGTCTCAACCACTGCATCATAACATAAATTAGGAGGGAACCGAACAGATTAGTCAAGAGTTATTGCCATATTACCTGGCCTAGATTTATTGGAAAGAAATAATGGATTTGGCTTGTTCTTTTCAGAGTTTGTCTTGTTATCTTCAGCAACCTGCACCAAATTAACACACTATCATTGCTATCATTGGCCAGGTCAGATAATAGGAAAGCAACATTGACACAACGAATGTTTGGGCAACCAAACCACACTAGCCTACACCAACTTAACACAATATGGCATAGCTATCATCAGCCAGGTAAGGTAATACAAAAGCAACATTGACACAATGAATGAATGGGCAACCAGAGCAGCACTACAATTCAGTAATGTGCACGATATGAGATAGTACACTCATGCAACTCAGTATGTAAAACTACCAGGCAGTTTTCCTTACAAAAATCAACATTGTCGCCTTTAACATTTTGCTACAACTAATTTTATATCAGATAAAGTTTGGATTCACGCCGATTAACAAAATACATGCTGATGTAAAAATATAGTGATATACAACATGTACTTACATCAGCATTTGAGCATAGAGAATTCCCGCAAGATACTTTCCTCGAATACGATCCGAAGGGAGGAAATATTCTATCATATAACCTTATTTTCTAAAAGAGAGATGGGTAAGAAACATGTAGAAAATATGATCAGAATGCTATAAAATTTCATGATGCGAGGATAAACACACACTTCTTAGAATGGAGTGGGAGTTGGGTTTCTCTATGCTGGTGCAGTATCTATGAAAACTGGAGTTGATTTATTATCTCCTGGCGTTTGGATCTTTTGCAAAGACCTGGTTTGTAACCCTTCAGATTCTAACATAGCTGTCTTCCCCTTGCATGCCTTATATAGAAGAATGGTGCTTCAATTAAAAACATGCTACAACGGACATGGAATAGGTACTAAAGAATAGAAAGGCATGGCATATTGACATGTATTCCCTCCATCCAGAAATAAATGGATGGGGCCAGGCGTATTTCAATTCTAGATACATCCTGTTTTATCCATTTCTGCGACATGTAATCCAGATAGAGGGAGTATGATGTAAGAGTTGGGGATACGACAGCACAACAATGTAAAAACACTACTTGAATGTAAAAATGTGTGCTAGCGGAATACATACAGAAAAACACTAAGGCAACATATGCATGTATGATTGGGAAAGTAAGATGGCATTGCAAGAGACCACTAGAACAAAACTTCAATGTAAAAAAGAACATGGTATGGTAAACAGATGAAGTACATACTGATGAATAACTGTCGGATTTCGGGTTCCAGCAGACCCTTGAGGTTCGAACACTGGGGTGCGCGCGGAGATTTCGCCTCCTACCTACCTGCACCCCTCCGCCTCGCTAAGATCTAAGCAATGGAAAGAACAACACGAATGACACAGGGTTTATACTGGTTCGAGCCACCGTTGTGGTGTAATACCCTACTCCAGTGTGTGGCGTGGTGGATTGCCTCTTGGGCTAATGATGATGAACAATACAAGGAAGAACAGCCTCGGAGGGTCTGCTCTCAGCTGGGGCGATGAACTGTTGGGAGGAGTTCAGTCACCCTTCTCTCTCTCTCTCCCTCCTTCTCTTTTCCTTCTCTCGTCTTTTTTTTCTTCCCTCATCCCTCTCTTCCCTTGTTCTGTGGGTGGTTGGTCCTATTTATAGAGGCCCTGGTCCTCTTCCCAAATATCGAGCGGGAAGGGAGCCAACAATGGCGGGCTAATTTGAAGGGGGACAGCTAGTACCAGCTATCCTGACAAAAGTAGTCTTCGCCTGCACAAAGCTCTGGTGGTGACGCCGTCTTGGGCTCCACAATGACCTCCTGGTCTTGGTATTGTTGAACCGAAATGGCAACCTTTGCCTGATGCCTTGGTACTCCGTGGCTGCGCTTGCTCCCTTTGCACCAAAGAGGAAAGGAGGACGCTGCACGGGCTGGCACCTGCCTGGCGCCTTTGGTCGTCATGGCTTGCGTCACGGGCACCTCGTGAGGTACCCCGCCTTGATCTCTCCACCTCCTCGTGAGCCAGCCTGATGAGGCCATGCCTGAGGAAGCTCCGCGTCGTCCACCCCGCGAGGCTTGGCCCCTCGCGAGGGTCTTGGGTCTGTGTTGGTGAAGATGGGCCGTGCTGGGCCCCCCTTTGAGCCAGGCCATAGGCCGCAGGCAGGCATGTCTGGGGACCCCCATTCACAGAACGCTGATAGTAGCCCCCGGGCCCAAGGCGTGCCCGGACTTGGCCGTGCAGGGAGGCGGAAGGGCAAGAGCGAAGCGCCGCGGGCCCTAACAGCCTGCGGCCTTGGGTGCCGCGTGGCGGTTGATTGGACGTGAGCGCCTTAGAAACCGTGCGAGTCGATAAAGGAGCGGCATCTGCCTAGGCTTTGATTTTTGCTTTCTCCGGTTGCTGCTCAGATCCCCTTTCTTGTGCCTCTCCTTCCTTCCTCCAAAGTTTCCAGATCTACTCCGACCGTGTGACCTAGGAAGCCATGGCACCTCGTTAGCCCCTGGCCGTAGCTTGGTACTCATCTGCCCTGGACTCGCCGAACGTGTCGGAGGCGAGCCTTGCCCGGTTGCGCCAGATGGCGGCGGCGCGGGGCATCGACGGGGCGAAGGTGTTCAAGGCCGGCTCCGCCACCCCTGAGGGTCAAGGGAGCACCTTCTATCCGTTCTTCGTAAGTGCCATTGCTGCTGGTCTGGTGCCTCCCTTCTCCGAGTTCTTCTTCTCTGACCTCCGCCATTACAAGCTACAGGCTCTGCATCTCCACCCCAACTCCGTCCTTCTCCTGGCAATCTTCGCCTATTACTGCGAGGCTCACGTAGGGGTGCAGCCCTCAGTGGCCTTGCTGCGCCACTACTTCTACCTCTGAACCTCTCGCGGTCCTGCCTCCGTGTGCGCAAGCTTCATTGCGTGCGGTGGCGCCATTGCCATCTCGAACCCCGGGAAAAGGATTGAGGGCTTCAGGAGCAAGTGGGTCTTGGCGGATGCTAGGCGCATTCACCCTCGGCTGATCTTGCCCACGGAGCAGCCCACGAGCTCCAGCGATTGGGGTCGAGCGGAGCTCGCGGACCCCCGCGCGAAGCTGGTGTTGGAGAAGGTGGATGCGGATCTGAGGCCGGCCAACATGGCGGCGGCGAAGCTCACCGGCGCGTCGCTGCTGAGGGAATTCCTGGAGCACCAGCTGGCTCCGCTTCGGCTGTACTCACTCCCGATGTGGAGGCCCCATCCGAGCCCCGCGGCCTTGGCCGATGGAGATCTGGCTGCGGTCCTCCAATCTCTGGTCGGGGGCGATGTGGCGAGGTTGGAGGGTGCTCCTACGCCCTTGTTCCTCTGCGACGACTGGGAGCAGGTAGTGGAGTCCATGCCCGTCTTCAACGGGGATGGGCCCGTGCCCATGGAAACTCCCGAGGAACCGATGGACGTGCCCTCCGACGACTCCAGCAAAGAGGAGGAAGGAGGGGAGCGGGAAAGAGGGCCTGACTCCGAGGCGACTGACGGAGAGTCGAGGGCTCCCCTCCCCCGGCACAGGTCCCGCATTCTCTGCCTCTCTCCGAGCGATGACGACGAGGATGACGACGAGCAGGACGGCGGGAGCTTGCCCCCATTCTCGAAGAAGGACAGGACCGGGCTGATCTCCCGTGGGTCTGCCCCAGCCCCGAGGCGGACCGCACCTTCCGCTTCCAAGCTTCCCGAGGTTGACCCTTCCAGCCGGCTTTCAGGCTTAAAATTTGGCCGGAGGCCGCTCGAGCTCACTGGCGATGACCCATAAGCATTTGATTCTTGTCTTTATTTCTTATTCTGCTTCTGAGGCTTGACGTCCGCATCTCTTGGACAGGCTGGCGCCCGCAGCAAAGAAGTCGAAGGGAGCTCCTAAGGTTCCATCCCTGGCAGCGCCTCTGCCCGCGAAGGAGGGTGGCCGTGACGCACGGGCTTCTCCTGCCCGGTCGTCCTCGCGAGGCCTTGCTGAGCCGGCTGGGGCGAGCTCGGCCCCCACGGCCCAAGTGACTCCCGAGGTGTCCTTGCCTGCCGCCGCCACTACAGCCGTTGGGGCGCAGCAGACTCTGCCTCAGGATGCTATGGCCGCGCAGCCGCCTTCTCCTCCTACTCCACCGGCTGCTGTCTCTCCGACTCCTTCTGTCGTTCTGGGTCGTGTTGTCGCTGAGCTGGACTGACTGCGGCAGGATCTTCTTGGCACCGACCCTCGCTTGGTGGACGGGCGCTTGGAGCTGGCTTCCGGATGGGTTCGCTCCGACGCTTCGATTCGGACAGCGCTGGTCCAGGCCTCGACGGCTTGCGATGAGGAGAAGCAGGCCGTCCTTGAGGCGAAGGCTGCTCGTGACGCAGCCCTGGGGGAGGTGGTCGACATCCGTGGTCACTGCAAGGCGCTGGAGGATGAGCTGCAGGGCCTGCGGGACTAGCTCGCGAAAGAGGTCCGCCTTCGCCAAGAGCAGGAAGAAGGTGTGAAGGCTCGCGAGGCGGCCGTCAAGGAGAGGGAGGTCAAGCTCAGGAAGCGCCACGACCGCCTAGGCGCGCTGGAGCAGGAGTTGGGGGCGAGGAAGGCCGAGTTGGACGACAAGGCCCTGGTTCTTGCCGAGCACCGCGTGGCCTTCACGGAGATGGAGGCGAAGGCTCGCTCCTCGCTGAGGACGCTTTACGACAGCGGCCTGGAGAGCCCACTGGCTGGCGCCGAGGATGGCCCCGCCAAGCTGCTTCCCTTCCTGGTTCGCGCTCTTGAAGATGTCGCCCTTGGCCTTGGCCCCACGGCGGAGGCCGACGCTCGTGTCCTGTCTTCTGCAGCACTGACGCGGGTGCTCACCCACATCTACCTTCGCGATCCCGATGTCGACCTCGATGGCCTGCTGGAGCCAGTAAGCGGCGAGCGTGCCGCTGCCGCTGCCGAGGCCGTGAAGGGTCGCGCGGAGGCTCTGCTGGGGAAGTTCCGGGCCTTCAGCACCAAGCCAAAGAAAGGCGCTGCCGACCCCACTGCTCCATGAGGCGCACCCACTCCGCGATGCTCCATCACCGACAAGTGACTCTGTTGTGGCTCCTGTCTTGCCTTTAATTCCTGCACATGTATCATGCCTCGGGGAGGAGTTTAAACTTGCATTTGGCATTGAGATAACAGTGTGGACTATAATATTTGCTTTTGAATTCCTTGAAATTTGCGCTTTTCCTTCCTACTTGCTTATGTTCTACGCCGGCAGAGCCCGGCCCCGCACATACCTCACCCAGCGTTAGTCCCGACCGGAAACCAGGACGGGGCCAAGGAGTGAGGGGCTACGTGACAAGTTAGGCTCCTAAGTCGCGATGCTCAGGAGTCCCCCTTGGCGCACGAACAGCAAGTAGGGAGGTGTGATGTGGGTGGATCTACCGTTCTACGTCTCCAGATCCTGGCCGCGCACATACCTCACCCAGCTTTAACCTTTCGGAACTAAGGAGTGAGGGGCTACGTGACCAGTTAGGCTCGTGAGTCGCGATACTCAGGAGTCCCCCTTGACGCTCAAACGGCCTTCGTACCTTGG
>NC_041382.1:355764981-355780931 GCF_002162155.2 Triticum dicoccoides | reverse complement strand
GTCTGGGCGTGACCCAGGCGCAGCCCCCGTGCCCAGCCCCCTCACGCGGCACTCCCGAGGGGAGGCGTTACGATGAGGCTAGACACTGAGCTCTGGGCTCCCTGAGGTTGATGTGGCCCGGGGGCCACCCTCAGTTGTTTATCACCAGCGCGAAGCATAGCACTTCCGTATGTGTACGGGCATAGCCGCTCCTCGGCAGTGTCGTCAGCCAGAGCGGAGCATGGTGCTTCCACTGGTACGTGGGAGGGGGCCCCCCTTCGGGAGGATCCCCCGGGGCGTGTACAGCCCCGCCCTGACACGTGGCTGGCACGGTAGGGCCTGGCGAGGTGTATCCGGGCACCCGTGGGCCAGTGCGGGACTGACGGGGCCCTACCTCTAGGCGGGTTGCGCCTGGCACTGGGCCTTATCTTGTGATGTGTCCCTGCAAATTTGGTTAGATGCCGGCACTCTACGTCCTCGGGTCCCGGCCCTCGAGCTGGTCTCAGCCGTCGCTGGTATGCTAGGTTGCGATGCCGTGGACAAGGCCAGAGGGTGAGGGCTGGAGAGCCAGTAAGAGCCCTGAGTCGCGATGCTCAGGTACCCCCCCCCCTTTAACGTGCAAGCGGTCGGCATGAAGAAGAGGTGCCATGGGCCGGCATCAAATAATCAAGCATTGTGGGTATGATGCATAACCGGAAATAACTGCAAATGAGATACACGCCGCTGGGTCTGGCCCGAGCGACTTGGGTATCGTGCAGCCCGAGGGGCGCCCCCAACAAGGTAAGCTACAAACATGAAATAAAAGGGATACATGCTGCAGGGACGGACCCACGTGGCCTGGGAATAATGTAGCCCTGGGGGGCGCTCCCAGCTGGAAGTGAAACTTGAAAGATGTCACCTGATGACGTTGAGGACGAAGGGGTGTTGGTGTAGCAGACTCGGTGGGCTGCGGAAGCCGATCCTCACGAGCCCCCAGGCCTAGGGGCCTCAGGAGGCTCTGGAGGCGCTGGTGGCTCCCTGTGGGCCATCTCCATCTCCGCCAGGGCTGCAGAACGCCTGGCCTCTTGTGCCTCCATGATGCCCCTCATGAGGCGCTGGTACGTGACAGCCGCGTTCGGCAAGCCGTAAGGCATGCGAACGCAGCTGTGGGGTGGACCTCCGCAGCGCCCCACTCGCGAGGGCCAGAGGTGCTCCAGAGAGGCGACTCGGTTGAGCCCTGGTATGTCGATGCAGACGCGCAGCCCACCATCCTCGCCTGGATGGGGAGCCACTGCTGGTAGACGACGGCCGCCTTTCATGACCCTTGACTCCTGTAGCTCCTGAATGGCCTTGCTGACGAACTCCTGAGGGTCTGGCTCTCCTTGCCTTACTCCTTCTTGAGGGAAACGTGCTTCGAAGCACGCCTCCATGTGGTGCCCAAGCGCCTCCCTCGTGACCCTAGCCAGGTCGGTGGCCCTCCAGGGGAGAGCCCTGGAGCCCTGCCTGAGGAGGGCGCCGGGCGCGCTTTCCTATGCGACAGAAGGAGGTTCCCCCTGGGCAGGCACGGGCCAAGAGGGGCCTGCCTCCCGAGGGACCGGGCCGGACAATGTCTTCTTCTTCTTGGGGGCGGTCTCGGGAAGCCTCCTGCTTCCACGATCCGGGTCTTCTAGTGACGCGGCCTGAAAGGCTCGTTCCAGGGAACACACCGCGTCATTCTCTTCATAGGGCACCGTGATGACTCCGCCACTTCCTGGCATCTTGAGGACGTTGTATCCGTGTTGAGTTACGGCCATGAACTTGGCCAGCGCCGGGTAACCAAGGATGGCGTTGTACGGCAGGCGAATGTGAGCGACGTCAAAGTCGATGAGCTAGGTGCGGTAGTTGTCGCGTGCCCCGAAGGTGACAGGGAGGCGGACCTGCCCAATCGGGACCATGGAGCCGTCGGTGATTCCGGAGAAGGGCTTGGTTGGCTGAAGCTGGCTGTGGGCACTTGGAGATTTTTGAATGTTTCCACGGACAGGACGTTGAGCCCTGCCCCGCCATCGATGAGGGTCCTGGTGACCACCACGTTGTTGATGATTGGGGAACAAAGCATCAGGAGGACTCCGGCTGTAGCCGCACACTTGAGCTGATCTGCTGAGCTGAACATGATGGCGCACGCCGACCACCTGGGAGGGCGTGTGGCTTCAAGCCTGGGGAGGACTGCATTCACTTCGCAGGCGAACTGCTTGAAGATGCGTTGAGAGGCTGGGGCTTGAGCCCCGCCCAGGATGCAGGCAATCGCGCGCGGCTCCTAGAAGCCCCCAGCCCCCTCGTCTTGGTGGCGGTCCTCGTTTCTCCTTGGCTGCAGCGGCAGCGGAGGGAGGCCTGTGTTGCCATGCGGGCGATCCTCGCGAGGCTGATCCCTCCAGTCTCCCTCGCGAGGCGGGTCTTGCCAGCGATCCTCGCGAGGTTAATCGCGCCACCCTTGGCACGGGCCATGGTCTTCCCAGCGTCCTGTGTTCCTTCCTCCTCCTCGACCGTAGCCCCGGTCACCGCGGTCGAGGCGACGGCCGATCCTTCCTTCTCGCACGGCTCGGAGCTCTTGACATTCGTTAGTGTTGTGAGTGTGGAGGTCGTGGTACACACAGTACCGACTGCCATCGGGAGGTTCGGGATGATCTCTTCCCCGCTTGGTGTCTGGTTCTGCCGCAAGCATGGCAGCCCCCTTGCGCTTCACGTCCTTGGCCTTGGGCTTCTTCTCTTCTGGGTCTGCGGCAGGCACCTCGAGGAGGGAGAGACGCCCTTCCTCAGCCCTGGCGCACTTGGTCGCCATGTTGAACAGCTCCAAGGAAGTGCACAGGTCTTCATGCATCGCCAGCTCCTCCTTCATCTTGACATCGCGCACGCCGTCGGAGAAGGCTGAGATGATGGCCTCCTTAGTCACCTTAGGAATCTTGAGGCATGCGTTGTTGAAGCGCTGGATGTACTTCTGCAGGGTCTCCCCGGGTTGTTGCTTGATGCGGCGCATGTCGCTCACGGCGGGTGGCCGGTCGCGACTACCTTGGAAGTTGGCGATGAAGCGGGTGCGCATCTCGTCCTAGGAGGAGATCGTGCCTGGAGCCAGGTTCAGGAGCCAGGTGCGGGCCCCGTCCTTGAGCGCCATGGGAAACCAATTCACCATGACCTTCTCGTCTCCGTTGGCAGCTTCGATGCCCAGCTCGTAGAGCTGGAGGAACTCCGCAGGGTCAGCCGTGCCGTCGTAACGAGGAGGTAGGTCCGGCTTGAACTTGCTGGGCCACGCGACGCTGCGTAGCTCGATGGTGAAGGCACGGCAGCCTGCTGTGGCCATGGGAGGCCTTGGGTGACGGAGAGCTTCGTCTTGCATGTCCCCACGCGCTGCAGCTGGGTCTTGACGTGCGGGAGAAGGAGCATGGTCATGACGTGCTGGAGCAGGGAGGCCCGGGCAGCTTCTTGCAGCGAGGGACTTCTTGGCAGCTCTGCTCTTGCCGCGCTGGCACCAGACGGAGCGGGTTCCGCCCAGGGGCCACACGCCTTGGAGCCATGGCGCCTTCTTGTGGAGGAGGCGGTCGGGGCGTCGCCGGAGCTTCGTCGCCCGCGCAGGGCGGGGTGCGGTGTAGCGGAGCAGACGGCGCAGGAGAGCCCCCTGCGGCGCGGACGACCTCGGCGACGCGGTCGAGCCATTCTTCGTAGACGTCGTCGACGGGACGGTAGCGCAGGAGCTCATTTGCCGCGATGAGCGCAGCTCGAGCCTCCATGGGTGCGCGGAGCGCGCGGGACGAAGAACCAGCTGGGGTGAGCGAGGGAGTAGCGGTGCGGCCGTCTTGCCGCACGGACGGATGCTGAGACGATGCTTGCTGCTCGTCCCCCACCGGGCCGGTGGCGGCGTTGACGGAAGGTGATGGGGAACGGCGAGGACGCCCGCCGACAGGAGCCGTCTGGGCGACGCGGGAAGCGAGAGCGGCCCGGCGCTCGGCACGGGCCCGACGAGCGTCAGACATGGGCGCGATGGTCGGAGGAGAACGGGGCGGTGGAAGACGAATTCCGGCGCACCCCTACCTGGCGCGCCAAATGTCGGATTTCGGGTTCCGGCAGACCCTTGAGGTTTGAACACTGGGGTGCGCGTGGAGATTTCGCCTCCTACCTACCTGCACCCCTCCGCCTCGCTAAGATCTAAGCAATGGAAAGAACAACATGAATGACACAGGGTTTATACTGGTTCGGGCCACCGTTGTGGTGTAATACCCTACTCCAGTGTGTGGCATGGTGGATTGCCTCTTGGGCTGATGATGATGAACAATACAAGGAAGAACAGCCTCGCGAGGGTCTGCTCTCGGCTGGGGCGATGAACTGCTGGGAGGAGTTCAGTCACCCTTCTCTCTCTCTCCCTCCCTCCTTCTCTTTTCCTTCTCTTGTCTTTTTTCTCTTCCCTCGTCCCTCTCTTCCCTTGTTCTATGGGCGGTTGGTCCTATTTATAGAGGCCCTGGTCCTCTTTCCAAATATCGAGCGGGAAGGGAGCCAACAATGGCGGGCTAATTTGAAGGGGGGCAGCTAGTACCAGCTATCCTGACAAAAGTAGTCTTCGCCTGCACAAAGCTCTGGTGACGTCTTGGGCTCCACAATGACCTCCGTCTTGCAGTCCTCCTGGTCTTGGTCTTGTTGCACCGAAATGGCAACCTTTGCCTGATGCCTCGGTACTCCGCGGCTGCGCTTGCTCCCTTTGCACCAAAGAGGAAAGGAGGATGCTGCGCGGGCTGGCACCCGCCTGGCGCCTTTGGTCGTCATGGCTTGCGTCACGGGCACCTCGTGAGGTACCCCGCCTTGATCTCTCCGCCTCCTCGCGAACCAGCCTGATGAGGCCGTGCCTGAGGAAGCTCCGCGTCGTCCGCCCCACGAGGCTTGGCCCCTCGCGAGGGTCTTGGGTCTGTGTTGGTGAAGATGGGCCGTGCTGGGGCCCCCTTTGAGCCACGCCGCAGGCCGCAGGCAGGCAAGTCTGGGGACCCCCGTTCCCAAAACGCCGACAATAACAATGCATAAGATATTCAGAAGCATCATGTCCAAACTAAGCAGATGGCATTGCGATAGAGTAGAATGACAGTACTTGAATTTGAAAACGTGTTATCATGAATAGATTAGGTACTAAAAAACAGGAAGGCATGCCATATTTACATGCATGATCAGCAGGCTAAGCACAAGGCATTGCAACAGAGTAGATGCAGTCCAGGACATTATATGCATGTTGTACCCATATCACAGGCCAAGTTAGAGCAAGGATCTTATGGGGTGAGTAGGATTCATCATCTTTCTGCAAGTCTTGTGAAGAATTGCCTTTACATGTTCCATCATATTGGGTATCATTGACGTTAAGTTTGTTGGCCGTTACATTGCTCCGTGAGGTTGTTCTGGATAAGTTAGTGTGTGCAATTATATCTGACTTGCATGGAAGACAACTAGTAGTTAGATTTATGTAATGAGTGCATGTAGGATGACATAAATAGTAGGACTGGGGTTAACTATCAGCAATAGGTGTCAAAAATTAAAGGGAGAACACAGATGAAAGCTACAGAGTATGTATCGTTTGTACTCAAGATTAACTAGATGGCACACAAAACTATTAAAGAACAACATAGGTAATACTGGAAGTGGTATAATACTACAATCACCAGCCTATGGGATAGCATTGGTTGATGGATGATAACTATGGAATAACGTTACCTAAAGAACAAGTCTCTTAGGTGAACTGTGGAACACCGTTAACTCCTGAACAAGACACGTAAGAGATCATCATGAATATATAGTGAAATGTTATAATCTATTTTCCATGCTTAGATGAATAACGAAGCCATAAATGTTGCACACAACTAAGATGAGGGTACACCCTATCTGGCCGCCATCCATAGGAGTGAGCATCTGGTGCTGACTTATCGATGGCCCTGCAGTTGTTGTGGCTATCCATGTCGGGCACACGCATTCGATGCAGGGAACTATTGAGTGGGGACTATAGCTCCCTTTTTGATATGACCACCCATCATCTAAATATTGAGATCGTTCTTGTTTGGCCTAAAGTCGATGGTATACATGTTCCAAGGTGTGAGGATGCATTAGTAGGCACTACGTGCAAATATACCATAGTTGAATCAGGACATGAAGGAGCTCGCATGCGTATAAGTGGGTCCAGCAAAAAATTAATTAGAAACCATCAAGTGACGCACTACGTGAACGTGCAAGAGTTTGTTTCAGACTCAGAAGGAATAAATCATGTCGATTATTTTTTGGGAGACCCCGACCAGAACGACCAAGAGTTACATGCACTAAGAAGTTTCTCACATGGAAGATCTTCTGTTTAAAGGAATTGGGATGGGGTCCACCAGCTGGAAAAACTAAATTAACCAATGCACAAGTAATAGAGTCCAACTTTACTTTTAGTAGGTCTTTTGGGTACATGCCGAGATGTAAAAGGCAATCTAGTTTAAATCAAGTAAGAGTCCAGTACTTTTGGAAAGCTTGCGTGCGTTTAATCTTTGTTAGATGGGTTGGCTATACTAGAATAAATAGCCTTCGTACGGTCAATGTAAAAGGAGGTTATTTTTATATGAAATAGACACGATGTGTTTTTCAGGGTAGACACACCCGTATGAAGTTTTGGAGGGATCTTTAGAAAACCTCTGTTTTGCGATTTCTCTTTGTGGAAACTGTCTTGCGCGTGAGTACCTTCATCGAGATTGGTTTTCTCGTGCTGGGCCGCAAGGTTCAAACCCTCTACTTCGTGTACATCGCATGCGCGGGCGAGAGGTTACTGCTACTGAAGGTGGAGTGTCGTGAAAGGTCAGGCCGCAACAACGGATCGGATCTCACCATCGAGGTTCGGTCCATATCAGGTGGTATTCAGAGCAAGGTTGTTCACGACACTTTGCAGAAGATGACTGGTTTATCGTGGAAGCTAAGCTACGGATTTCAGTTGGAGGAGGAAGGCCGATGGGATGGACTTTTTCATACTCGTGTTGTAGTGGAAGGAAGATCATGTGCTATGACAATCGACCTCATGAGTTTGATCAACGCGGCAAGCATCGAGATGGTGGAGAAGTTGGAACTACCGATGACACCACGCCCACAACCATACTCATTTCATTTGGGTCATCAAGAGCTCAGTGTCACACATCAAACCAAGATACCGTTTTTGTTGGGAAAATATGTTTGCACGGTTTTGTGTGACGTGATTCCGGCTTCGATGGTTTCATGTCACTTATTGTTGGGCAAGCCATGGTACAAAGAACACGATGTTACCTATGATTGTCAAACACACATATATACCGTCAAGAAGGGTAAGAAGTATGACCTCGTGCCCATGGGTCAGGATCGTTTTATTGCTTGTAGGAGAGAACATCGGAAGAATATAAAAGAAGAGGAAGATGCAAAGAAGAATATAGTCAAAGCTACTGAATATTCTATGGTTGCCATTCAATCCGTACATGAAAATAGTGCTATAGAGATTGAGTCGAAACCGAGGACAGTTTCTATTCAAGGGGGAGAGGATGATATGACCACCCATCATCTAAATACTGAGATCGTTCTTGTTTGGCCTAAAGTCGATGGTATACATGTTCCAAGGTGTGAGGATGCATTAGTAGGCACTACGTGCAAATATACCATAGTTGAATCAGGACATGAAGGAGCTCGCATGCGTATAAGTGGGTCCAGCAAAAAATTAATTAGAAGCCATCAAGTTACGCACTACGTGAACATGCAAGAGTTTGTTTCAGACTCAGAAGGAATAAATCATGTTGATTATTCTTTGGGAGACCCCGACCACCAGAACGACCTAGAGTTACATGCACTAAGAAGTTTCTCACGTGGAAGATCTTTTGTTTAAAGCAATTGGGATGGGGGCCACCAGCTGGAAAAACTAAATTAACCAACCCACAAGTAATAGAGTCCAACTTTACTTTTAGTAGGTCTTTTGTGTACATGCCGAGATGTAAAAGGCAATCTAGTTTAAATCAAGTAAGAGTCCAGTACATTTGGAAAGCTTGCGTGCGCTTAATCTTTGTTAGATGGGTTGGCTATACTAGTATAAATAGCCTTAGTACACTACTAGGAAAAGGCCTACTAATGGCGCACCTAATTTGGCCATTAATGGCGCATTAGTGGTGCACCATTAGTGCCACGCCATTAGTATATTTTACTAATGGCGCACCACAGGTGCGCCATTAGTATCTGGTATACTAATGGCGCACCTCAGATGCGCCATTAGTATATACAACAGTGCGCCATTAGTATGCCTCCCAGGGGGCCATGTATACCCAGGTGCTTTGGCATACTAATGGCGCACAACAACAAGATGCGCCATTAGTAACTTCGGCATACTAATGGCGCACTGTTTAATGATGCGTCATTAGTATCCTTTGGCATACTAATGGTGCACTGTGATGTGATGCGCCATTAGTATGAATATTAGGTTTTTTTATTTTTTTATTTTCTGTTTTTTGCACAGGTTACAAAATGTATAATTGGACAAAATATAGACAGCACACATGAACAACAAATTCATCGAATACAATAGAAGATTAGTCCCTGAATACAATTCATCATATTAGTCTCCGAATACAATTCATCATATTAGTCTACGAATTGAAAAGACCGAACAAAGATAGAACATTATATTACAAGTCTCGAGACCGCGAGTAGCGAGTTTGTCTTCACATTACAAGTCGATATCGATCATCTAAACTACCCTCACATAGAAGAGAGCTGCGGTCATCACGATGAGCATCATCACGATGAAACTCGTCTTCATCCGGTTCCTCTAGCGTTCCCTCCACTCTCCCGCTAGATAGCGGGCATATCTAGATTCGGCCTCGGCCCTAGTGGTGTACCCTTTGTAACTGTTACCGCTGAATCGGTGAACCTGTCTCTGACACTCCTCCCAGTCATCGTAGACTCCGGGAACCGTACCCTTGTACACGACATACGACGGCATCGCTATGCAGTAGCCAGATGAAACGTTAGTACCAATTCACAGACAATACATAAGCAATATATAAGTATGCAACAGAACGGTCGGAAGAGAAAAGCAAGACATTAATAGCATCGATTACATCTAAGTTGAATGACTCTCGAAACCAAAGAGACATACTACAAGTTCATTAAAGTTTAATTACAACATGAGCCAATCGATGTTTCAGAACTAGACACAGCATCACTGCTTTCGAATCGACTCAAGGGACCGGAGCGTGGATGAAGCCGCCGTCTATCGTGGGAGTCATGAAATAATGGTCGTTGTCAGCCTGCATTTGTAGCATTGTGTCGATGTCACTATTGGACGGTTGATTTCTGAGGTAGAACTGCCCCGAGGTACGAAGGACATCTTGATGGATGATTTCCGCAAACTCTGACTGGATGCGAAAGAATTCTTGTCTGATGTCCGCGTCCTGGATTGCCGACACGCTTGCGGCCCAATCTTTGAGTTTACTCAGTAGCAGAAGTTGATGATGGTCCCGTACGATCGCTCGCATGTGATGGATGGCGTAGTAGGCACCCTTCTGACCGCCAGGCGGCTGCTTGACGTAGCAGAACATCGTATTGTGGGAGAACACGTGCTTGCCGTACTTACGAATAGGCCTGGTGAAGGTGCCTCCAGATTTGACGTAGCCGGGGAGAACATCATCAAGAACCTTCTTGACATTTGTGTAGTCTACGTTCGACTGACGGTCCGGGTCGAAATACGTGGCCATGGAATATTTGGGGCTTAGGAGGATGAGCGTGCAATGTGCGTCACTGCAGAAAACACGGAATGTTAAAAGAAAAACGATTGAAATCTAAGAATTCATATGTTACGGGGCGGTTGAGGGGAGGACTTACTCGGGAAAGTAAGGCACGAGGAAGTTATCCTTATCTTGGTTTGCCAGAATGACGCCTTCGAGGTAAGAAGTCGCGACTTGCCGGTCCCCAGCGCTGCCCAAGATCTTGGCACGCATGTAGAAGGGGTCGACTATCATGATGTCCGGGGTCTTGTCGCGAATGATCCGCATCTCCATACTCAGCGAAAATAGCCGAACGAAGGTGTAGTGCAGCAGATGAAGGTTCAACATAGCATGGATGTCATCAAACCGCAGGACGATCGTACCCCCGATGGAGTTATCCACAAAGCCCTTGCCCTCTAGCACCTTGGCCGCGAAAACCGGGTATGCCACATCCTTCTCTCCGAGACGCCGCTTCTCCAAAGAAAGAACACTGTCATGCAGACTCCGCATAGCACCGGTTGCAGCATCGAGCATATTTCTCAGTAGCATCGGCCTACCCGCCATATGCACCCTCCTCGAGATATCCTCAGGTGAAGGTGGCCCGTCCTGAGCACGGATCGTACTCGGTGCCGGCTGGCCCGCACCCTTGTTAGTCTTTCTTTTGCGTGCCTTCTTCTTCTCCTGTAATGGGACCGAGTTCTGCTCACAGACCGCCTTCTTGAGTGTGTTGGGGCTGATAATATTTTGCACCTTGCCTATCTGAGGCTCGGTGAAGTCGGCAGCCGGAGGCGTCTCCTGAGAGCTGAACGGTAGACGGCGCCTGTTGCAACTTGGCTTCTCCGCGGTACCAGCTAGATCGCGCACGTATTTTGTTGGGTTGGGTTCTTGAGAAGGAGGCCCCATGAAGTCGCCACCGTACCCATGATCGGCAAAGTACTGATCGACGTTGGCAAATGTATCGTCGTCGTCGTCGTTCTGATCCTGTGCCATATGCATGTTTGGATCCACTGGCATAGGGATGTCCGGCACCGTTGCAGCGGTCCTGCCATGGGGCCGACTTGGCGCCGGCACGACTGGTATTGTTGTCTTTGGGGTGGTGTCCCCCGCCCCCAAACGAATCTGGCTCTTCGGCCAAAGCAGGGGCTAGCTCAGGCAGACGCTGAGGGTCATCACGTCATCATCGTCGGCCCCGACGGGTCGAATTGGAGGTAACAACTCATCGCAGCCTGGCAGCACCCGAACCAGTTGAACCCTAAACAAGTTGGGTGGCATCTGGGTACCGTGGAACAAAGGGTTGCCTGGTTGAACGATTTTGCCCTTGGCGACATCGACCAACTCGTTGTTCACGAAGTGCAGGAGAGTGCACGGAACATCGGCGGCGCCCTGCGAAAACATGTAGGGCATCAGGGATACCCAGTCAAAGGCAAGGAGATGAAGTCCTCGGCCGAGAGAGGCTTAATTAGTTACCGTGATGATGGCGTCGAGCTCGGCTAATGTCGAGGCACCGCCAACGGCGGGCGTGCAGTTGACGGAGGGGCCACTTGCTGCAGAGGTGCCGGCCGGCGTACACCCGGGTGCATTAAGCTCCCGTGCCGGCGTCGGAGACACCAATGGCCCCGCCATCGCGTTCTGCGAGTTGCTGGCCGTGAAGCTAGGAATCGGGGGCGGCCCCTGTTGGCCGCCCGCAATCCACGCACTAATCCCCTGGATCAAGGTAGGCACAATGGCGGTGATCGTCCTTCCGAGTTGTTGTTCCACTTGCTCTTGGACAATCTCCGGAATCCGCACCACCTGTGCCCTGAGTTCTTGAACCTCGCGCGCCTGGCTTTCCGAGCTGGTCTTTTTCTCCTTTCGCCCACCAGTTTTATAGTATGACGACCATTTTGTCGACAAGCCTTTGCCGGCCACACGACAAGCTGACGTCGGCTTACTGAGCTTATCCTTGTTCTTCATTACATTCAACGCCCTATTTAGAGTGGTGTCCCAAGGGTTGCTCTTAGTCGACCCTGCGCTACTGCTTTCAGTCGCCTGCGGAAGGAATGTGAACCATTTAGAAATTTGGCTTCATTAATTAGAATGCAACCATATGGAGCTAATTACACGGGGGTGTATTCCTTACCAGAACAAGCTCAAGCGCCCTGGTCTTCGGATCCGTGGTAAGCTCCTTTGTTTTCAGGTCCTTCTTGTACCGGGCCCTGACAAAGTTCCTGGTCTGCTTGTCACCGTATTTATCGAAGAGGGGCGGTAGGCCTTGCTCGGCACGGTCCGCCTCCTCCTTGTCCCATATAGGCTCTGCCACTCTGTAACCGCCGGGACCAAGTGTGTGTTCCCCTAAGTTCAGCTCCCGCATTTCTTTCCCCCACTTACTTGATTCGGAGTTTGCGGTGCTCGAGCAATTGATCTTGAAGTCGTTGTAGTCATCTTCGGTGATCGAAGGATTTTTCTCCTTGATCTTCTCATAACTCTCACCTTTCTCGATCATTCTCTTCACATTGCTTTTCCAAGTAGACAGGGCCTTGCTCATCTTCATGAGGGTAGCATTGTTCACTTTATTCCCTTTGAGGCTTGTGTTTTCAAATTCAGAGGGGAACTTGTATCGTTCGTGCAGCTTCGTGAAGAGGAGGTTGCGCAAATTCCCTCGGTTAGGATGCCTCAGGTTCTCGGTGTTGATCGAGAGGTGCTCCGGAGAATGCACCCGAGCTGAAGCGAGTACCCCTTGACTATTCGTTCGGGCGCCGTTGGATTCCCGTCGGAGTCCACTTCAGTAACTTCCTCCTTGAGGGTGCGAAGCGCGGTCGGGCGCCGGTCCTTCCGTTGCCTCTTCGGTTGGCTGCCATCTGTGTGTGCGCCGCCATCATCAGTGGTGGCATCGTTGGTGGCACCATCAGTGGTGGCATCAGTGGGGTCATCCTCGGCGGTACCATCAGTGGTCTCAGGATCGGTGGGGAAGGCGGTGTCCTCATACAAGTGAGGTTGTTCCTCCATCTCCTGGGACAGCTCCCAGAATGCCTTGACGCCCGAACCCCCGGCCTCATTGTTGTTGGCCATGTTTCTCTCTAAATAGGAACAAAGTTTGGTCAAAAAGTTGGTTATTGTCAAGGAACAGGATCATGGTCTCATCATTTAGGGTTTGTCGACACCGAGGCATCCTAAAAGCTAAGCTTTTATCATTGAGGGTTTTTCGACGCCGAGGCACCCTAAAAGCCTAAGCTTTCATCATTTCGGTTTTTATCGACACCGAGGCACCCTAAAAGCCATGCATTAGTCACAAGTACGCCAGGGCACTTGATCCTACTTAATTAACTACTAAGATACCCCGGCCCATGCATTAGTCACAAGTACCCCATATGTCCTATTTTTAGCAAAGTCATGCTAAAATTCATGGAAAATTTCAGCATGACCTTTGCTGAAAATAGGACATATGGAGTACCCGAATTTGCCAGAATGGAAGTTAATCGACATTCCATCAAACTCAAGGGCCTCTCGGGTGGACAAGGCAAAAAAGGCCTCCATCACAACATGGAAAATACATTGGCATGTGAAGAAGTGAAACAACATATGCATCTCCAAGCAGTATCATTCAACATTTTGGAAAAACCACTACAAGCAATACTGGACCATCATAGCAACATTATTTGGGTACCTATATGGTATTAACATGCCATTCTCTGTCAACAGAAGTAGCACAAAATCATTCAAGTACCAGTGTTTAACTAAAACTTGGTGTGAATAAGATCCTCTGTCAGTACTTCATACCAATAATCAAAACCCCAAAACCTGACCCCAACTAGTTACCATAAGGTCAAATACTGTCCACAAAACCATAACAGAAATAGCACAAAATTATGCAAGTATCATTGTTTAACTAAAACTTGGTGTAAATAAGGTAATAAAAGCAAATTATCCTAGCCAATATGGGTTTTCAGGAAATATTGAGACGTCGCACTTCTGATCGACTCCTGAGGTACATTCTCAACTATCATAGTTTGTTTACCTTCTATTCCTATGTGGTTCATTACTTGATTTCCTTTCAGCCTCAAAGTTTATGTTTGTCCTGGTCATATTATGCTTTTGGCAACCACTAGAAATGTAAAAGATTTTTTATGAACTTGGGAAGAAAAGAACCAACTTTCATCAAAGAAATAAAAATAAGATCATGAGCAGAATAGTTGTTAGGGTACTGTCATTTATAGGACCATTTAACATTGGCTAGGCATTTCTTGGCTGCAACAATCACTGAGTTTGAAATAGGTAGAATATAATGTATTTTTCTCACTTGGGAAAGTAATCAGTTACAACAACTTCAATATTTTGTGTCTCTGAATATTTGCATAAATTCCTACCATCATCCATGAGCAGCACCACATAGCAGTTCACAGAGCAGAACATGAGGCAGTTAGCTACTGACAGAGCTTTTCGGCCAACACTCATAACACTGATCAACATTTCTCTAACTCAGACTACTTTACACTGATCAACTGTTCTAATGGAGGAGAGGAGGAACAGCTGAGGTGGCTACTCACATCTACTTCTGGTGGGTGCTGAGGTAGGACTTCTCGCAGTACTCGGAGGTGGAGTAGAGCTGCGGCCGCAGGTTCTTGAGCTCCTGCATCAAGCATGGCCACAATGCTCAGTTTATCTACCATAGACAGTTTAGCAGAAACAAAAGCAACACACACATGTCTATGAAGTATCTGAATTTTGCAACTTTATTGTGTCTGAAATAGCTTTACTCGATGGTGTACATGCAGATCTCAGTTTCAAACTGGAATAATTTACAAGCAGGTCTAGAGTACTGTCAAAATTCAGAATGGTGACTGAATTTAACTGAAAACACATATGACTGTGCCATTCTAAGATTAAAAGGAAGACACGAAGAACTTAATTAGATAAAGTAGTGTCAGCTTTCCTAAGACAAGTATCAGCAAAGCATACACAAAAAGTATCCAAAGCAATAAGCACCAAAACATTACTACACACAAAATATCCAGTCTACTCACTGAAACTTTGAATCTCAAACTGTCCCAACTTGACAAGTCAAGGGAAACTCAGAATTCACAAATTAGTTCAATTAAAGGCATTAATGCCGGTGAAACTATGTACTGGTTCAAGGACCAAAGAACACACATGGTGTGGTGCCGTTGGTCGTAATGAACACCACCTACAATGTCAGAGCCTAATCTCCCCAACCACATTGGTTGCAAAGGGCCAAGGCACCACCAAGAGGCACCGACCCGAGGATCGGGAACTAAATTACCTCGCTGAACTCACTTCGAGACCACCCAAGAAGAAACGGAGAACTAATAAGAACCTAATGCGCTTTCCCCAACTAATAAAACCGATCAAGAAGCAGCGGCGGCGGCACGACGGGGTGGCAGCGGCGAGCTCCTGCTCCTAACCCTAGGTCGCCGCCCTGTGGGGGCATGGGGATGAGCGGGGGAGAGAGGGAGGGAGGGACATAGACTAACCGTCGTTGATGAGCAGCAGCCGCGCGGGGAGGCTCGCGCCGCCGTCGAGGAGCGCATCCGACGAGGCTAGCCATCGTCCGTCCATCTGTCGAGGAGCCCGTCCGTCAAGGAGCGCGGGGAGGCTCGCGCCGCCGTCCGCCCGAGGAGGTCGCGGGCTCGAGGGGGAGGAAGGGGAGAGGGAGGCGGCGGGGGCGCGTGGGCGGCTGCGGCGCAGTGGGTCAGGGCAGCGGCGGCGGCGGCACGGTGGAGGGAGGGACGAGGGAAGGAGCGGCGCGGTGGATCGAGGGAGAGGGAAATGGCGAGGGGGAGAGGGAAGGGGGGATCGGGTGAAGGGGTATCCTATAGCAATGGCGCACCACCTCATGGTGCGCCATTAGTAGTTTTTTTTCTTATAGCAATGGCACAATACTAATGGCGCACCACCCCTCGGTGCGCCATAAGTACATCCATACTAATGGTGCACCTCACCGTGGTGCGCCATTAGTATTTTTTTTTTGATTTCTGCTCGAGCCAACAGGTTATCTTCCACCTGACCTGATCCACACCAAGTTCCCTCTACTAGCTCGACTGGTCAGTAGCTAGTTCTCACACCAGGAGGTCCTGGGTTCGATTCCCAGGCTCCACAAATTTTTTTATGCATTTAAAATGCTGTTTGATACTTATTTGTGTTTAAATATGTTCAAACTTGTTTAAATCATAACAGTAATATTTTTTTATAAGACAGTAATAATTTTTTAAAAAATATCATCAAACAGTAATGCCAGTGGAGCGGGGGGAGGGTGCG
>NC_041382.1:355709886-355764813 GCF_002162155.2 Triticum dicoccoides | reverse complement strand
GAGGGTGCGGGGGGTCAGCGGCGGCAGCCGGTGGACCGGGGGGTGCTCGGCGGCGAGGGGGACCGGATCTGGCGAGGTAGGATAGCGATCGAGATGGAGGGGGATCGAGATCGAGTGTCCATGAAATTTAAAAATATTCATGATAGTTCAAAAAGTGCCCATGAAATACAATCGAGAAATGAAGGCTACGATTTAAATACAATCGATCTTAGCTAGCTATCTGTTCACAATCTTCTTGCCCTTCTTTTTCGCAAATGGAGTTCTTCTGTGGAACGGACGTCCTTTAGGTAGGGTGGTCCTGCTTCTTCTTGTGGTGTATGCTGCTACTTCATCATTGTCGTCATGTTCGATCCTCGGGTCGCCGTACTTGTCGAAGTCTTGCTCATTGGCTACTCCATCCATTCCGATGATCTTCCTTTTGCCTCTCCTCACGACAACACGACTGGGCTTTGACGGGTCGGTAATGAAGAAGCATTGGTCCACTTGGGAAGCCAGTACCCATGGCTCATTTTTCGCGGTGACGTTTGCGCCCGCGGTCTTGGATTTGGCTTCGGGTATAACCATGGTGGTGAAATACCGATCTTCTTTTAGGACGCTCTTGGCCCATCTGACACGGAACATCGGGACCTTCTCTCCAGCGTAGCTCAGCTCCCAGATCTCCTTGATCCTTCCGTAGTATCTGTCCTTGTCGTTACCGGTGTAGGATTCCATCGTTACCCCAGAGTTCTGATAACCATCGCTCTTCATGTCCTTGGCCTCAGTGTAGAATGTGTAGCCGTTGATATCGTACGCCTCATAGGTCATCAAGTTGTGCTCGGCGCCCTATGACAAGGCGAATATGAGTTGTTCTTCCGCGGAAGAATCCTCATGTAAAGGGTACGACAGAAGCTTCTGCTTGAACCAACGCGTGAAACATGAGTTGTGCTCTTTAAGTATATCTCCGTCCGTCCTCTGTTGGCCTCGGTCATTGTACATCTTCTTAATGAAGGTTTTGTGCTCTACCACCCAAGGATCGACCATGTCTATGTGTTGTAGCGCGACTAGGTTTGCTCTTTCAAAGTCGGCGAGTCGACCCTCGAAGTCGACATGCATTTCGCGGCGACCCTCACGGTGACCCCATCCAGCGAGCCTGCCGAGGTGCCTGTTGACGAGAAGACCAACGGGGTTCTCGATGCCTAAATAATTCGTGCAGTAGGAGATGCACTCTTCGGTCAGAAAGCCCCTAGCTATGCTTCCCTCTGGACGTGACATGTTGCGAACGTATCTGTTGATGACACCATTCATCCTTTCGAACGGCATCATGCTGTGCAGGAACGTCGGCCCGAGTTGGATGATATCGTCCACGATATGGACCAGCAGATGCACCATAACGTCGAAGAATGCGGGCGGGAAGTACATCTCAAGCTCGCATAGTATCACCACGATCTCTTCCTGTAGCCTTCTGAGTTGCCTCACGCCAACAGACTTCCGAGAGATGACGTCGAAAAAGTTGCATAGGCCAAATAGGGTTTCACGGACGTGCGCGTCCATGATCCCACAGATTGCAACTGGAAGTATCTGCATCATCAGCACGTGACAGTCGTGAGACTTCATCCCGCTGAACTTCAGCTTCGCCGGGTCTAGGTATCTGCTTATCTTCCCCGCGTAACCGTAAGGAAGTTTTACTCCTACGAGGTAGGTGAAAAACTACTCGATCTCCTCCTGACTTAGAGTGAAGCACGCGGGAGGGTAGTCATTTTTGGTCTTCTTGGCCTTTTTGCCTTTGCGACGACTTTCCGTGTCCTGCTTCGCCTCATCATCATCATCATCATATATAGCGTGAAGCTCCTGCCTGATGCCCATTGATTTCAAGTCTGCCCTTGCGTTCGGCCCATCTTTGGTCCTCTCTGGCATGTTGAGCAGGGTACCAAGCAGACTCTCGCACACGTTCTTCGTGATATGCATGACATCAAGGCTGTGAGGCACACGGTGGATCTTCCAGTACGGCAAGTCCCAGAAAACAGACCTCGTTTTCCATACCTTCAGCAGCGGCTCTGGCGCCTTTCGCTTCTTTCCCGGCTCTGGCGCCTTTTGCTTCTTTCCCGACAGTGGGTAGTCTTTCCAATTTTTCAACAGCTCGTCTATTTCCTCGCTGCTCCTCGTACACGGGCGTCCTCGGGGTTCGGTTTCACCATCGAACAGATCCTTGCATTTTCTCCACGGGTCATCGTCGCGAAGCCACCTTCGATGTCCCATGAACACGTTTTTCGAAGACCCGGGATCTCTATCTAGCTGGCGATACGTTGTGTCATCCATGCACCTGACGCATCCAGAAAATCCGTGGACCACCTGCCCCGCGACATATCCGTAACCGAGATAGTCGTGCACCGTCGTGAGCAGCGCGGCTCTCATAGGGAAATATTCTTTCTCTGCGGCGTCCCACGTATTGGCTGGCGTTTTCCACAGTGTGTCAAGCTCCTCTTTCAGCAGCCCCAGATACAGATTGATGTCGTTCCCTGGTTGTTTCGGTCCTTCAGTTAGCATACTCATGTGAATGTACTTCCTCTTCATGCACAACCAGGGGGGAAGGTTGTACATCCACACAAACACAGGCCAGGTGCTATTTGTGCTTCTCTGGCTGCCAAACGGATTGACTCCATCGGTGCTCGCGCCCAGCACGATGTTCCTTGGATCGTTCCCAAATTCTGGGTCTTCGAAGTTCAACGCTTGCCACTGGCTCGCATCCTTAGGGTGACTCAGCATCTTGTCTTTTTTATCTATCTCCGGATCATTTGCGTCATCTTCTCGCTTCTTCTCCTCCCTATCCACGTGCCAACGCAGGAGCTTTGCTACCTTAGGGTCCGCGAAATACCGCTGCAGACGAGGAGTGATCGGAAAGTACCACACCACTTTTCGAGGAGCTTTCTTCCTCTTCTTGTATCGAGTGACGCCGCACACCGGACATATGGTAGACTCCGCATGCTCGTCCCGATAAATGATGCAATTGTTCATGCACACATGGTATTTCACGTGCGGTAAATCCAGAGGACACACGATTTTCTTCGCCTCCTCCAAACTGGTCGGGCACTTGTTCCCCTTGGGAAGACGTTCGTGCCAGAATGACATGTTCTCGTCGAAGCATGCGTCGATCATTTTGTGTTTTACCTTCATCTCTAGAGCCATGAGCGTTACTTTTAGGCAGGTATCCTCGGGCCTGCATCCTTCATACAATGGAGTACCCGCATCTAACTCAAGTTGATCCATCTTGGCTTTCTCTCGGGCGGCAGCTCTTGCGTTATCCGTCTGCTTGAGAAGCAGCTCTTGAATATGAGGGTCCTGCACCCAGCCCATCGATGGTCCAGCGTCGTCTGCTCCGCCGGCATCATCATCTTCATGATCATGCCTGTCGTCTGCTCCGGCATCTTCCTCATCATCATGTCCTGCATCTTCTACATGATGACTGTGTACAGCATCACCGTCGTGATCATCTCCTGGGGATTCTTCATCTTCTCGCCCGCCCGAGCCGCGGTGGTTGTCTTGCCGCCCTTCCTCATTTCTTGCCCGGCCCCCATGGACGACTTCGTAGTCATCTTCATCACCTTGCCACCGATAGCCATCCATGAAACCACACAAGACCAGGTGGTCCCGCACCTGCCCGGATTCCGGGTCCGCAATAAGGCTCTTCAGCTTGCATCTTCGACACGGACATCTTATCTCTGTCTCGTTCTTTTGAAGCATCTCGGCCTTCGTGGACCTCAAAAACCTATTCATGATGCCTTCGGTCATCGTGCGGACCATGGTCGCCTGCGGGGTAGAGCAAAACGATATTTTAGAACCAAGAAAAAATTTGGCATGAATTTCCCTAAAAATAGGACCAGAAAGAATGCTTAATGCCAAAATTCTCGCCGAAACGGAAATGAATCAACATTCCGGAAAAAGATTGGCAACTATCGCATTTCAAATACCGGTACACCTCCAAACACAAACACATATGCAACACCACAAACATATGCAACACCACGAACATACATAGATCTAGCTAGGCCATAAAAAGTGCATGTGCACATTGTTGTAGGGAGAACAACATATATATAGCTTCCCCCTTACTTACCTATCAAAACAAGGTAATTTAACCACTTAAATTGAATGAATCTATGGTGGAAATGAGGTGAAAAAGAGGAGGCACCCGAGACAAGGAGGAGGTGGAGAGAATGAAGTGGGGAGAAAGTGAGTGTGGGTAGGAGAGGCTGTCCAAAATATCTTGTTGCTGCCCACTTACTAATGGCGCACCAACTCTAAATGCGCCATTAGTAATCCAGGTTACTAATGGCGCAATGTTCCACAGTGCGCCATTACTAGTTTAAACTAGTAATGGCGCATGGTCGAACAGTGCGCCATTAGTAGTTTTGCAAAAAAAGGAATAAAAAATATAATAAAAAAAACAACATTAGTGGCGCACTTTCCGACAGGTGCGCCATTACTAGTTACAACTAGTAATGGCGCACTGTGTCTGGATGCGCCATTACTATGTTTGGACAGGCGCACTAGTTCAAAAAAAAATTTGATACTAATGGCGCACCCTGGGCCAGGTGCGCCATTAGTAGTTTCAGCTCTAATGGCGTATTAGAAGGTGGTGCGCCATTAGTATATACTAATGGCGCACTGCTTGTCTGGTGCGCCATTAGTGTCAATCCCATCTATAGCCCTTTTTCTAGTAGTGGTACGGTCAATGTAAAAGGACGTTATTTTTATATGAAATAGACACGATGTGTTTTTCAGGGTAGACACACCCGTATCAAGTTTTGGAGGGATCTTTTGAAAACCTCTGTTTTGCGATTTCTCTTCGTGGAAATTATTTTGCGCATGAGTACCTTCGTCGAGATTGGTTTTCTCGTGCTGGGCCTCAAGGTTCAAACCCTCTACTTCGTGTACATCGCGTGCGCGGTTGAGAGGTTACTACTACTGAAGGTGGAGTGTCACAAAAGGTCGAGCCGCAACAACGGATCGGATCTCGCCATCGAGGTTCGGTCCATATCAGGTGGTATTTAGAGAAAGGTTGTTCACGACACTTTGCAGAAGATGACTGGTTTATCATGGAAGCTAAGCTACGGATTTCAGTTGGAGGAGGAAGGCTGATGGGATGGACTTTTTCATACTCGTGTTGTAGTGGAAGGGAGATCATGTGCTATGACAATCGACCTCATGAGTTTGATCAACGCAGCAAGCATTGAGATGGTGGAGAAGTTGGAACTACCGATGACACCACGCCCACAACCATACTCATTTCGTTTGGGTCATCAAGAGCTCAGTGTCACACATCAAACCAAGATACCGTTTTTGTTGGGAAAATATGTTTGCACGGTTTTGTGTGACGTGATTCCGGCTTCGATGGTTTCATGTCACTTATTGTTGGGCAAGCCATGGTACAAAGAACACGATGTTACCTATGATTGTCAAACACACATATATACCGTCAAGAAGGGTAAGAAGTATGACCTCGTGCCCATAGGTCAGGATCGTTTTATTGCTTGGAGGAGAGAACATCGGAAGAATATAAAAGAAGAGGAAGATGCAAAGAAGAATATAGTCAAAGCTACTGAATATTCTGTGGTCGCCATTCAATCCGTACATAAAAATAGTGCTGTAGAGATTGAGTTGAAACCGAGGACGGTTTCTATTCAAGAGGGAGAGGATGATACGACCACCCATCATCTAAATACTGAGATCGTTCTTGTTTGGCCTAAAGTCGATGGTATACATGTTCCAAGGTGTCAGGATGCATTAGTAGGCACTACGTGCAAATATACCATAGTTGAATCAGGACATGAAGGAGCTCGCATGCGTATAAGTGGGTCCAGCAAAAAATTAAT
Source organism: Triticum dicoccoides (assembly GCF_002162155.2). NCBI lineage: Eukaryota > Viridiplantae > Streptophyta > Magnoliopsida > Poales > Poaceae > Triticum > Triticum dicoccoides. The sequence continues at coordinate 355,758,964 of NC_041382.1, read as the reverse complement.
TAGAAGCCATCAAGTTACGCACTACGTGAACATGCAAGAGTTTGTTTCAGACTCAGAAGGAATAGATCATGTTCATTATTTTTTTGGGAGACCCCGACCACCAGAACAACCAAGAATTACATGCACTAAGAAGTTTCTCACGTGGAAGATCTTCTGTTTAAAGGAATTGGGATGGGGGCCACCAGCTGGAAAAACAAAATTAACCCACGCACAAGTAATAGAGTCCAACTTTACTTTTAGTAGGTCTTTTGGGTACATGCCGTGATGTAAAAGGCAATCTAGTTTAAATCAAGTTAGAGTATAGTACTTTTGGAAAGCTTGCGTGCGTTTAATCTTTGTTAGATGGGTTGGCTATACTAGTATAAATAGCCTTAGTACGGTCAATGTAAAAGGAGGTTATTTTTATATGAAATAGACACGATGTGTTTTTCAGGGTAGACACACCCGTATCAAGTTTTGGAGGGATCTTTAGAAAACCTCTGTTTTGCGATTTCTCTTCATTGAAATTGTTTTGCGCGTGAGTACCTTCATCGAGATTGGTTTTCTCGTGTTGGGCTGCAAGGTTCAAACCCTCTACTTTGTGTACATCGCGTGCGCGGTTGAGAGGTTACTGCTACTGAAGGTGGAGTGTCGTGAAAGGTCGGGCCGCAACAATGGATCGGATCTCGCCATCGAGGTTCGGTCCATATCACTTTTGGTGTATGCTTCCCTTGTTGGAGCAGCTGCGGTGAGTCGGAAGACGATGTAGCTGAAGATGCAGGAAACGCATAATGTTAAGGACGACACATATCTCTGATTTGAAGAAATACCCTAAGAGATCAACAACAAGGTACGAGAGTGGTCACATGTCCGTTGACTGAAGTCTAAATTGGGGTCACATGATTTTATTTTATTTTGGTACTGTCCAATCTATGCCGGATGGCTTGATGGCCATCTTGTGCCTCCCCGCTAAAACTGTATGGAATCTTCCCCGAAGAGCCAGCGACCACCGATAGAGTAGCCTGCCTCAGCCATCCATGGCCCCGATAAAAACCATGCTCCCCACCCCACCGCACTACCATGGTTGCGCCGCCCCCGAGCCAATCCACAAAGACTCGTCGTCATCCAGATCCGGCGGCGACAGTACCTTCAACCCACGCAACTGTAAGATGGCCATCTAAGCGCTGCTTCCGGGGTGAACTTGTGCCCCCGCACCCTTACGTTAGACACCAGCCAACCAGCAGCCTAGGAGCTACGCCGCCTCGAGGGGTGCTGCTTCCAATTGGGAATCGATCGGCCCAGAATAAAAATTCAGACAACTGACGCCTATATAAAGTGATTTGAGATGAGGGTGCAACCTATCTGGCGGCCCGGTGAAGTAGGAAGCTCCAGCCGCCGAGTCAGTGAGGCCGGCGCGGTTGTGGTGGCTACCAACGGCAGGGAAGCAGAGATGTCGCAATGGTCAATGGCTATGGGGAAGCGGTGTGGGGGCTCTGGACCGATACGAAGTTGGAGTCGCTCCGGCGCCGTGAACAACGGCACGGGTGAATTGGCTCTGGGGTTCACGCGGCCGTCGTCGAGGGAGCTCCGGCAGCACAGAGTAACAGGCACACGACCCAGTGCACGACAACAAATGGACAGCGTCTCTGGCAGTAGGGAGGAGGGCGGCTATGAATTTGGTGCGGTGGGGGTGCCATGGAGGAGGGGCTGAGGTTTCGCGACTCGGGAGAAGGGAGCTTCCGGGAAGATCGTGATTTCACACCCACGAGGTATGAATGGGGAATTGGGAGGGGGAACCATGTCTTACAGACGCATTTGTTTGAAATGTGTGGGGGGGGTTACATTTCTACCCCTGCCTTTAGGCTTCTCGGCTTGGGTCTGTGTACTGAGGGTAGGGGATTGTAGAGCAGCTTTGCTTCTCCCAAATAGTGGGTGCGGGCGATTTCAGATGAGGAGGGTGTGTTATGAAATATAGTGGGCGCGAGCGATTTCGAGCAAGGAGGGTGTGTTTTGAAATAGTGGGGGCGAGCTATTTCGGGCGAGGAGGGCGTGTTCTGAAATAGTCGGCGCGAGCGATTTTGGGTGAGGAGAGGGTATTTTGCCGACCATGGTTTATGAATTATTCGGCACATGTCATTTCGGCCGAGGATAAGGCGCACTTGGATGAACTTAGGAACCTACCCTCGATGTACAATGGGCCAATTGATGCGTGTCCCACATAGGCCGGTAATTTCGCGTCTCACATTTATTTGCTCGGGCGTATTCCACCGAGCAGAGGGTGTTTAACGGTTCGTTCAAATTTTGGGAGAACGAGCATCCACATCTACCTTACCAAGTCGATTCGAATCAAATTTTGAAATATTAGGTTGCCACTTGTTTTTTAGAAGGGGAGATGATGCTCGGGAGTAATGTGTTTTTACATGCTCATTGCTAACGATTTACTATATGACAAATACTTGACCCACTCAAAAACGGGAATCAAACCCAAAATGAAATATCTCGATTCAATGAAATAACTCGTTCACTAGGTCAATATAGTGAACTAAATCCAAAATTGAACACCTCAATCGAGTAGCATGTTGTATAGTATTATATTACTTCATGAATATGTTGAAAGTCAAATTAATGAACTTGTTTACTATACGCATATCTCCGTTCATGTGTGGATTGAAGACAACATGTTCTCCAATTTAAATATTTGAATGCAAGTTTATATCGAAACATGGTTTATATCAGTCTTTGATGCATAAAATGCGACCTCCCCCTCTCTCGGACTCCTGCTGTCTCTCTCATCGACAATATTCAATTCTGTCGCAGGCATCCAACACACAAACCTTGTTGGTCCCTGATACTTCTCCAACGTATCAATAATTTTTGATTGCTCCATGCTATATTATCTACTGGTTTGGACATTATTGGGCTTTATTATACACTTTTATATTATTTTTGGGACTAACCTATTAACCGGAGGCCCAGCCCAGAATTGTTGTTTTTTGCCTATTTTAGGGTTTCGAAGAAAAGGAATATCAAACGGAGTCCAAATGGAATGAAACCTTCGGGAACGTGATTTTCTAACCGAACATGATCCAAGAGACTTGGACCCTACGTCAAGTAACTAACATGAAGGCCACGAGGTAGGGGGCGCGCCTACCCCCCCCCCCCTCCCCAGGCGTGCCCGCCACCCTCGTGGGCCCCATGTTGCTCCACCGACGTACTTCTTCCTCCTATAGATACCTACGTACCCCCAAACGATCAGATACGGAGCCAAAACCCTAATTCCACCGCCGTAACTTTCTGTATCCACGAGATCCCATCTTGGGGCCTGTTCCGGAGCTCCGTCGGAGGGGGCATCGATCACGGAGGGCTTCTACATCAACACCATAGCCTCTCCGATGAAGTGTGAGTAGTTTACCTCAGACCTACGGGTCCATAGTTATTAGCTAGATGGCTTCTTCACTCTTTTTGGATCTCAATACAAAGTTCTCGCCCTCTCTTGTTGAGATCTATTCGATGTAATCTTCTTTTGCAGTGTGTTTGTTGAGACCGATGAATTGTGGGTTTATGATCAGTTTATCTATGAACAATATTTGAATCTTCTTTGAATTCTTTTATGTATGATTGGTTATCTTTGCAAGTTTCTTCGAATTATCAATTTGGTTTGGCCTACTAGATTGATCTTTCTTGCAATGGGAGAAGTGCTTAGATTTGGGTTTAATCTTGCGGTGTCCTTTCCCAGTGACAGTAGGGGCAACAAGGCACGTATTGTATTATTGCCATCGAGGATAACAAGATGGGGTTTTTATCATATTGCATGAATTTATCCCTCTATATCATGTCATCTTGCTTAAGGCGTTACTCTGTTCTTATGAACTTAATACTCTAGATGCATGCTGGATAGCGGTCGATGTCTGGAGTAATAGTAGTAGATGCAGGCAGGAGTCGGTCTACTTGTCTTGGACGTGATGCCTATATACATGATCATACCTAGACATTCTCATAACTATGCTCAATTCTGTCAATTTCTCAACAGTAATTTGTTCACCCACCATAAAATATATATGCTCTTAAGAGAAGCCACTAGTGAAACCTATGGCCCCCGGGTCTATCTTTGTCATATTAATCTTCCAACACTTAGTTATTTTCGTTGCCTTTTATTTTACTTTGCATATTTATCATAAAAATACCAAAAATATTATTTTATCATATCTATCGGATCTCACTCTCGTAAGTGACCGTGTAGGGATTGACAACCCCTTATCATGTTGGTTGCGAGGATTTATTTGTTTTGTGCAGGTGCGGGGGACTTACGCGTAGCGTCCTACTGGATTGATACCTTGGTTCTCAAAAACTAAGGGAAATACTTACACTACTTTGTTGCATCACCCTTTCCTCTTCAAGGGAAAACCAACGCAGTGCTCGAGAGGTAGCAAGAAGGATTTCTGGCGCTGTTGCCGGGGAGGTCTACACAAAAGTCAACATACCAAGTACCCATCACAAACCCTTATCTCTCGCATTACATTATTTGCCATTTGCCTCTCGTTTTCCTCTCCCCCACTTCACCCTTGCCGTTTTATTAGCCCTCTCTCTCTCTCTATCCTCCCTCTCTTTCTCTATTTGCCTCTTTTTGCCCGTTTCCTGTTTGCTTGTGTGTTGGATTGCTTGCTTGTCACGATGGCTCAAGATAAAACTAAATTGTGTGACTTTACCAATACCAACAATAATGATTTTATTAGCCCTCGGATTGCTCCTCTTACTGATGCTGAATCTTGTGAAATTAATGCTGCCTTGCTGAATCTTGTCATGAAAGATCCGTTTTTCGGCCTTCCTAGTGAAGACGTCGCTACTCATCTAAATAGCTTCGTTGATTTGTGTGATATGCTAAATAAGAAAGATGTGGATAATGATATTGTTAAATTGAAGCTATTTCCTTTTTCGCTTAGAGATCGTGCTATAGCTTGGTTTTCGTCTTTGCCTAAAAATAGTATTGATTCATGGAATAAGTGCAAAGATGCTTTTATCTCTAAGTATTTTCCTCCCTCTAAGATCATCTCTCTTAGAAACGATATTATGAATTTTAACCAACTTGATGATGAACATGTTGCACAAGCTTGGGAGAGGATGAAATTAATGATACGTAATTGCCCTACTCATGGTTTGAATTTGTGGATGATTATACCAAAAATTTATGCCAGATTGAATTTTGCTTCTAGAAATCTTTTAGATTCGGCCGTGGGAGGCACTTTTATGGAAATCACTTTAGGAGAAGCTACTAAACTCCTAGATAATATTATGGTTAATTATTCTCAATGGCACACTGAAAGATCTACTAATAAGAAAGTGCATGCAATAGAATAAATTAATGTTTTGAGTGGACAGATGGATGAACTTATGAAATTATTTGCTACTAAAAGTGTTTCTTCTGATCCTAATGATATGCCTTTGTCTACTTTGATTGAGAATAATAATGAATCTATGGATGTGAATTTTGTTGGTAGGAACAATTTTGGTAACAACGCATATAGAGGAAATTTTAACCCTAGGCCTTATCCTAGCAATTCCTCTAATAATTATGGTAATTCCTACAACAATTCTTTTGGGAAATTTAATAAGATGCCCTCTGATTTTGAATTTAATATTAAAGAATTCATAGCTTCGCAAAAGAATTTCAATGCTTTGATTGAAGAGAAATTGCTTAAAATTGATGAGTTGGCTAGGAACATTGATAGAATTTCTCTTGATGTTGATTCTTTGAAACTTAGATCTATTCCACCTAAGCATGATATCAATGAGTCTCTCAAAGCCATGAGAATTTCCATTGATGAGTGCAAAGAAAGAACCGCTAGGATGCGTGCTAAGAAAGATTCCTTTATAAGAGCGTGTTCTTCTAGTTTCCATGAAAATAAAGATGAAGATCTAAAAGTTATTAATGTGTCCCCTATTAAATCTTTGTTTTGCAATATGAATATTAATAATGATGAGACTGAATATGATTCACCTTTACCTACAAGGCATTCCAAAAATTCGGAGTTTTTAGATCTTGATGCTAAATTTGATAAAAGTGGGATTGAAGAGATCAAAACTCTAGATGTTAATGAACCCACTATTTTGGATTTCAAGGAATTTAATTATAATAGCTGCTCTTTGATAGATTATATTTCCTTGTTGCAATCCGTGCTAAATTCTCCTCATGCTTATAGCCAAAATAAAGCTTTTACCAAACATATCGTTGATGCTTTGATGCAATCTTATGAAGAAAAACTTGAGTTGGAAGTTTCTATCCCTAGAAAACTTTATGATGAGTGGGAACCAACTATTAAAATTAAAATTAAAGATCATTAATGCTATTCTTTGTGTGATTTGGGTGCTAGTGTTTCCACGATCCCAAAGACTTTTTGTGATTTGTTAGGTTTTCGTGATTTTGATGATTGCTCTCCATACTTGCACCTTGCAGATTCCACTATTAAGAAAACTACGCGAAGAATTAATGATGTTCTTATTGTTTCAAATAGGAATTATGTGCCCATAGATTTTATCGTTCTTGACATAGAGTGCAATCCTTTATGTCCTATTATTCTTGGTAGACCTTTCCTTAGAACGATTGGTGCAATTATTGATATGAAGGAAGGAAATATTAGATTCCAATTTCCATTAAGAAAAGTCATGGAACAATTTCCTAGAAAGAAAATTAAATTACCTTATGAATCTATTATGTGATCCACTTATGGATTGCCTACCAAAGATGGCAATACCTAGATCTATCCTTGTTTTTTATGCCTAGCTAAGGGCGTTAAACGATAGCGCTTGTTGGGAGGCAACCCAATTTTATTTTTATTCCTTGCTTTTTGCTCCTGTTTAGTAATAAATAATTTATCTATCCTCTGTTTTGGTTGTGTTTTTTTGTGTTTAATTAGTGTTTGTTCCAAGTAGAACCGTTGGGAAGACTTGGGGAAAGTCTTGTTAATCTTGCTGTAAAAAACAGAAACTTTAGCGCTCACGAGAACTTCTGCCATTTTTATTTGGAAATTGCTATTTAGTTAATTATTTTTGCAGATGATTAACATATAAATTCCTCACGTCAAGAAATTTATTTTAGAATTTTTTGTGTTCCAGATCTTGCGCTAGCTACATATTACTACAGACTGTTCTGTTTTTGATAGATTCTGTTTTTCGTGTGTTGTTTCCTTATTTTGATGAATCTATGGCTAGTAAAATAGTTTATAAACCATAGAGAAGTTGGAATACAGTAGGTTTAACACCCATATAAATAAAGAATGAGTTCATTACAGTACCTTGAAGTGGTCTTTTGTTTTCTTTCGCTAACGGAGCTCACGAGATTTTCTACTTTAAGTTTTGTGTTGTGAAGTTTTCAAGTTTTGGGTAAAGATTTGATGGACTATGGAACAAGGAGTGGCAAGAGCCTAAGCTTGGGGATGCCCATGGCACCCCCAAGATAATCTAAGAACACCTAAAAGCCAAAGCTTGGGGATGCCCCAGAAGTCATCCCCTCTTTCGTCTACTTCTATTGGTAACTTTACTTGGAGCTATATTTTTATTCACCACATGATATGTGTTTTGCTGGGAGCGTCTTGTATGATTTGAGTCTTTGCTTTTTAGTTTACCACAATAATCTTTGCTGTACAAACCTTTTTAGAGAAACACACATGATTCGGAAATTATTAGAATACTCTATGTGCTTCACTTATATCTTTTGAGTTATATAGTTTTGCTCTAGTACTTCACTTATATCTTTTAGAGCACGGTGGTGGATTTGTTTTATAGAAACTATTGATCTCTCATGCTTCACTTAGATTATTTTGAGAGTCTTAAATAGCATTGTAATTTGCTTAAATAATCATAATATGCTAGCTATACAAGATTAATAATAAAATTCTCTTATGAGTGTGTTGAATACTAAGAGAAGTTTCATGCTTGATGATTGTTTTGAGATATGGAGGTAGTGATATTAAAGTTGTGATAGTTGAGTAGTTGTGAAATTGAGAAATACTTGTGTTGAAGTTTGCAAGTCCCGTAGCATGCACGTATGGTAAACGTTATGTAACAAATTTGAAACATGAGGTGTTCTTTGATTGTCATCCTTATCTGTGGTGGTCGGGGACGAGCGATGGTCTTTTCCTACCAATCTATCCACCTAGGAGCATGCGTGTAGTGCTTGGTTTTTGATGACTTGTAGATTTTTGCAATAAGTATGTGAGTTCTTTATGACTAATGTTGAGTCCATGGATTATACACACTCTCACTCTTCCATCATTGCTAGCCTCTTCGGTACTGTGCATTGCCCTTTCTCACATTGAGAGTTGGTGCAAACTTCGCCGGTGCATCCAAACCCCGTGATATGATACACTCTTTCAGACATAAACATCCTTACATCTTCCTCAAAACAGCCACCATACCTACCTATTATGACATTTCCATAGCCATTCCGAGATATATTGCCATGCAACTTTCCACCATCCCGTCTATCATGACACGTTCATCATTGTCATATTGCTTTGCATGATCATGTAGTTGACATCGTATTTGTGGCAAAGCCACTGTTCATAATTTTTCATACATGTCACACTTGATTCATTGCATATCCCGGTACACCGCCGGAGGCATTCATATAGAGTCATACCTTGTTCTAGTATCGAGTTGTAATCATTGAGTTGTAAATAAATAGAAGTGTGATGACCATCATTTAATAGAGCATTGTCCCAATAAAAAAAAGAGAAAGGCCAAATAAAAAATGAAGGCCCAAGAAAATATATAAAAAGGGACAATGCTACTATCCTTTTTCCACACTTGTGCTTCAAAGTAGCACCATGATCTTCATGATAGAGAGTCTCTTGTTTTGTCACTCATATACTAGTGGGAATTTTTCATTATAGAACTTGGCTTCTATATTCCAACAATGGGCCTCCTCAAGTGCCCTAGGTATTCGTGAGCAAGCAAGTTAGATGCACACCCACTAGTTTCTTTTGTTGAGCTTTCATACATTTATAGCTCTAGTGCATCCGTTGCATCGCAATCCCTACTCCTTGCATTAACATCAATCGATGAGCATCTCCATAGCTCATTGATTAGCCTCGTTGATGTGAGACTTTGTCCTTTTTGTCTTCTCCACATAACCCCCATCATTATACTCTATTCCACCCATAGTGCTATATCCATGGCTCACGCTCATGTATTGCGTGAAGGTTTATAAAATTTGAGATTACTAAAGTATGAAACAATTGCTTGGCTTGTCATCGGAGTTGTGCATGATGAGAGCATTCTTGTGTGACGAAAATGGAGCATGACTAAACTATTTGATTTTCTCGGGATGAACTTTCTTTGGCCATGTTATTTTGAGAAGACATAATTTCTTAGTTAGTATGCTTGAAGTATTATTATTTCTATGTCAATATTAAACTTTTATCTTGAATCTTTTGGATCTGAATATTCATGCCACAATTAAGAAGAATTACATTGAAATTATGCCAAGTAGCATTCCACATAAAAAATTATGTTCTTATCATTTACCTACTCGAGGACGAGCAGGAATTAAGCTTGGGGATGCTTGATATGTCTCCAACGTATCTATAATTTTTGATTGCTCCATGCTACATTATCTACTGTTTTGGACATTATTGGGCTTTATTATACACTTCTATATTATTTTTGGGACTAACCTATTAACCGGAGGCCCAGCCCAGAATTACTATTTTTTTGCCTATTTTAGGGTTTCGAAGAAAAGGAATATCAAACGGAGTCCAAACGGAATGAAACCATCAGGAACATGATTTTCTCACTAAACATGATCCAGGAGACTTGGACCCTACGTCAAGCAACCAACAGGGAGGCCACGAGGTAGGGGCGCCCCCTAGGCGCGCCCTCCACCCTCGTGGGCCCTTGTTGCTTCACTGACGTACCTCTTCCTCCTATATATACCTACGTACCCCCAAACGATCAGATATGGAGCCAAAACCCTAATTCCACCGCTGTAACTTTCTGTATCCACGAGATCCCATCTTGGGGCCTGTTCCAGAGCTCCGTCGGAGGGGGCATCGATCACGAAGGGCTTCTACATCAACATCGTAGCCTCTCCGATGAAGTGTGAGTAGTTGACCTTAGACCTACGGGTCCATAGTTATTATCTAGATGGCTTATTCTCTCTTTTTGGATCTCAATACAAAGTTCTCCCCCTCTCTTGTGGAGATCTATTCGATGTAATCTTCTTTTGCGGTGTGTTTGTTGAGATCGATGAATTGTGGGTTTATGATCAAGTTTATCTATGAACAATATTCGAATCTTCTCTGAATTCTTTTATGTATGATTGGTTATCTTTGCAAGTCTCTTCGAATTATCTGTTTGGTTTGGCCTACTAGATTGATCTTTCTTGCAATGGGAGAAGTGCTTAGCTTTGGGTTCAATCTTGCAGTGTCCTTTCCCAGTGACAGTAGGGGCAGCAAGGCGTATTGTATTGTTGCCATCGAGGATAACAAGATGGGGTTTTTATCATATTGCATGAATTTATCCCTCTACATCATGTCATCTTGCTTAAGGTGTTACTCTATTCTTATTAACTTAATACTCTAGATGCATGCTAGATAGCGGTCGATGTGTGGAGTAATAGTAGTAGATGCAGGCAGGAGTCGGTCTACTTGTCTTGGATGTGATGCCTATATACATGATCATACCTAGATATTCTCATAACTATGCTCAATTTTGTCAATTGCTCAATAGTAATTTGTTCACCCACCGTAAAATATTTATGCTCTTGAGAGAAGCCACTAGTGAAACCTATGGCCCCCGGGTCTATATTTATCATATTAATCTTCCAACGCTTAGTTATTTTCATTGCCTTTTATTTTACTTTGCATCTTTATCATAAAAATACCAAAAATATTATCTTATCATATCTATCAGATCTCACTCTCGTAAGTGATCGTGCAGGGATTGACAACCCCTTATCGCGTTGGTTGCGAGGATTTATTTGTTTTGTGCAGGTGCGAGGGACTTGCGCGTAGCCTCCTACTAGATTGATACCTTGGTTCTCAAAAACTGAGGGAAATACTTACGCTACTTTGCTGCATCACCCTTTCCTCTTCAAGGGAAAACCAACGCAGTGCTCAAGAGGTAGCAGTCCCTCTCCCTCTCTCTCTCTCTTTGTGTGTGGGGGGCGTCTTTCTAGTTCACATATATAGGTCTCTCTCGCACACTATGTATGATTCTCTAGTCCAATCTAAATATCTTGGGTGCACTCATTGTACGCACACAAATTCCTTTGCTCGTTGCCCGTAACTCTGTCACGCACCACTCTGTCGTCTTGGAGCTCTCCCCTCTCTCTCTCTCAAATTCTCCATCTCCCTGGGTCACACATACATATGCATATCTCACTCACATTCGATGGACCCATCTAAAACTCTATCTCTCTCCCTCGTTCTCTCTCCATCTCACATGCACACACACCCAATCTCATGTCTAGCCAAGTATGATGGTCTCTCACTCAATTGTAGGCACACGCAATCCCCCCTATATGTATACGACTAGCTAATTCTTAGTCTCCATCACAAACATGTGCATGGTCTATCTCGATTTCTCTCGGGGCAGCTTTGCATTGCGCACGCACCTCGTCCCTCGATCTCCCACCCATATAGTCCCCTCACGATCTCGAGGGGATCTCTCTATCACAAACACACCCTATCTCCCTCCCCATGCGTCCATGTTCTCCATGTGTCCCTCTCGACCTTTGTTCCTTGTTGGCCAGACCTCTATTGGACATGTGATACAGGGGTGCCTCTCTCCGTTGCAAACAATCACGCACTAGCTATCTTCGTGTATCTCCTCACCTCGCTTTTCTATCTCGAAGATGCATGCGTGATTTTTTGCATAAGTAATGAACAAACACACTCTCTCTCTAATTTATTGTTTGTTATCCCTATCTCTTTCACACACATACTCTTTTTGCACACTCGCTCATTCTCCTTCACACGCACTTGATCTCTCTCGACTTAGGCGCACTCTTCGGTCCATAGCATATAGATTTATTGAAAAGTCAAACATCACAAAGTTTGACCATGTACGTGGAGAAAAACACTTACATCTAGAATGGCAAACATATACTATTAGATTCATCATGAGATGTACTCTCGTATGATGTATCTTTGTTATTGTAGATATAAATAACATTTGCATAAACCTGGTAAAAGTTTCCAAAGTTTGACTTCTAAAAAAATTTATATGCACTGCATTATCAAGTGGATGGAATATCTCTTCCCCCCTCTCAGCTATCTGACGCACCACTAAGCCTTATCGGGGCTCCTCTATCTCTCTCAGACTTTATATCTCCCTGGTTCACACATACACATGTCTCACTCGCGCTACATAGACCCATCTAACAATCTCTTCCCTTGTTCTCTCTCTATGTGACACGCACCCCCCTAAGTACAATAATCCCTCACTCCATCATAGGCGCACACACTCCCCCTAAGTATGATTATCTCTCACTAGCCCTTAGGAACACACATATTCTCTCCTTCCATCCATACGTCCATCTCGATATCTGTCGGGGTATCTTCTACCGCGCACACAACTTGTAACTCGATCTCCCACCCATGTAGTCCCATCACGATATCCAGGGGTTCTCTTTATGACAAACATACACTCTCTCCTCCCCATGTTTGCATTTTCTCCGTATGTCTCTCTCGACCTCTCTCCCTTGTTTGTCAGACCCCTCTTGGCCACGTGCTAGGGGTCTTTCTCTCTCGGTTGCAAACAACCACACACTATCTCCTCACCTTGCTTCCGCTGTCGAAGATGCATGTGTGATATGTTTGCATAAGACACACATGCCTTTTCTCTACTTTTATCGTTTGTTGCCCATGTTTCTTTCACACACACACACACACACACACACACTTTTTTCAGTCACTCTTTCTATTTCACACACACTCTCTCTAGTTAGGTACTCTCTCCGTCCATAAGCATATGGATGTTTTGAAAAGTCAAACCTCAGAAAAGTTTGACCAGGTATATGTGGAAAAAAACATTTATATCTGCAATGATCATTAGATTCATCACAACATGTACTTATTTCATACTATCATTATTCTTTGGTATTGTAGATATAAGTAATTTATTTATAAACTTGGTCAAAGTTTCAAAAGTTTGACTTTAAAAAAATGTTGGCACTACATTATCGAACGAAGGGAGTAGCTCTTTCTCTTTGTCTGCTATCTCTCACGGGCCTCCCCTCTCACTCGAACTCTCCATACCGACGGATTATACGGTCACTGTGCCAGCGTATAGCTCCGTATATTGACTAGTTGACCGGTCAACCGGCCACATGCTGCCTTGTCAGCTCAGGTTCTCTATCTTCGTGTGCTGGCCCATGTGACAGTGGGTGAAAATAAGTAAACTAGAGGCCCATCTGACATGCGGTGAAGTAAACAAAGTTGAAACCACTCGGGGTAGCACCCCGCACACTAGTAAATTGACGGCACACTTCTTCCGCGTGAAGGATGCACTCGCGCACAATTCACCACTATGCAACGTCATGCATAAAAGGACGCACTCACGCACACCCAGCAGGCCAGCACACAACGCACACCAGCACACGTGTACACCGGCATCACCGCCGGCTGAGATGGACGGCGAGGCAGCCAACAAGCGGAAGCGGCTCGAGCCAAAACCACATCCGGCGAGCCTGGACTTCATCAGCAGCCTCTGCAACAACATGCTGCTCGTCATCATCAGCCTCCTCCCTCCCAAATCTGCCGTGCAGACCACCCTTCTCTACCAGCGGTGGCGCCCCCTCTGGCGCCGCGTCCCCCTCAACCTCACTGTCGACAGTTGCCTGTGTGACGAGGATTGCAAACGCATTGCTGCAGTCTCCAAGATCCTTTCATCGCACCCTGGGCCAGCCAGACGCCTTGACATCCACATGTTTAGTACCAACTGCAAGGTCTAAGCCAAGTTCGACGAGTGGTTCTTATCCCCCACTCTAAATCAGCTGGAGGAGCTCAGCTTTGAAGCTGGACGATGTCACTATCTACCGCCGTCCGTGCTCCACCTCACGCCAATGCTGCGCCGCGCCAGCTTCAGCTCCTTCTATCTTCCCCTAATTAATGTCGCTCCCGCCCTTCTTCTCCCTCAACTCAAGCAACTCGACCTCTTCGACGTTGGCATCTCGAAGAAGGCAATGGAGCACATGCTCCGTAGCTGTACTGTGCTCAAGTACCTTCGTCTTGAGCAAATCCACGGGTTCATTAGCCTCCACATCACCTCGACGAATCTCCGATGGATTTATGTGTCTTGCTGGCTCCGTGACAAGACATCAATTGGGAAGAGATCACTCTAGCTGTTCCACGTTATGGTCATTGAGAATGCGCCTTTCCTTGAGAGATTGCTTGTATCTGATCTAGAAGGTCCGACAAAAATCAGGGTCATTGACACGCCGAAATTGACAGCGTTGGTGTACTCGTCTGCCAAATTCTCTGAACTCTTTATTGGATCCGTAATGGTTCAGGTACAACACTCATCTTCTTCTCTGCCTTCTTTAAATTCACATTTTTTAATTTCTTCTTGATGTATTTACGACTGTCATCCAGAAAATGATTCCCACAGGCTTGACCCAGTCTATGTGCACAATGAAGATCTTGGAAATAAAATCTATTGGCCCCAATCTTGATCAAGTTGTTGGACTCCTTACATGCTTTCCGTGCACGGAGAAGCTACTCATCGAAGTGAAACTTCTTTCCTATTAGTAATGGTAATCACAACGTAGCTCAATTTTTTCGACAAGTGTAGTTTTCAAAACTGCATCTACGCACTGCACCGAAGGAAATGTTTTTAGTATTTTTTCTCATGTGATCACCTGCATCATTTTTTTGTTGTACTACTATAGTAGCCTAGGCTAGTCATAGTGGAAAGTAACTTAGACTAGTAACTCTATGGTTACCCTAAGAGCAAGTAGTACCTCCATCCTGGTTTACTCTTCCTATTTTGTACTATAAAAATTTGACCATAGATTTAACTGACAAAATGTGAATGCATGTCACTAAAAATTATATCGTTGGGTTCGTATTTGAACATAATTTCGAATGGTGTAATTTTTGGTGACATGCATTGGCATCTATGGTCAAAATTTTACACTAAATACGAGGTAGTACAAAAGTGGGCTATAACGGCCCTCCACTATGTAGGCCAAAACACGTGCCAAATTCACTTATGATGCATTTGGCATCTATGCCCCTCCATTGCTCACATGGTGCGCCAATCTTGATCACCTACTTTGCTCCGGTGCCAAATTAACTCACGCAATGAAAAAACACTTGTGTGGGTAAGGGAGAGGACTGAGGCAATAAAAAACACTTGTTTGGGAGAGTGACAGGCTGGTGTAGTTGGTTCGATCGATTTGTTTATACATGTGGGTCTGTGCGCACAACGGTGACAACTCTCTCACATCGTGAGA
Organism: Triticum dicoccoides; assembly: GCF_002162155.2. Lineage (NCBI taxonomy): Eukaryota > Viridiplantae > Streptophyta > Magnoliopsida > Poales > Poaceae > Triticum > Triticum dicoccoides. The sequence goes on along the minus strand of NC_041382.1, from coordinate 355,743,531 downwards.
GCAGTGGCAAAATCTTTTGATTTGACATCCATGCGTATTATGTGGCATACTTTTGAGAAATATGGCATCAGCCACATATTGGAAGGCAACAAATGCCCAAGCTCTTTGAGGGAGTCCTAGATTAGGGGGTGTTCGGATAGCCGGACTATACCTTCAGCCGGACTCCTGGACTATGAAGATACAAGATTGAAGACTCCGTCCCGTGTCCGGAAGGGACTTTCCTTGGCGTAGAAGGCAAGCTTGGCGATACGGATATGAAGATCTCCTACCATTGTAACCGACTTTGTGTAACCCTAACCCTCTCCGGTGTCTATATAAACCGGAGGGTTTTAGTCCGTAGGACAAGATACACATCAACAATCATACCATGGGCTAGCTTCTAGGGTTTAGCCTCTCTGATCTCGTGGTAGATCTACTCTTGTACTACCCATATCATCAATATTGATCAAGCAGGACGTAGGGTTTTACCTCCATCGAGAGGGCCCGAACCTGGGTAAAACTTCGTGTCCCTTGCCTCCTGTTACCATCCGGCCTAGACGCACAGTTCGGGACCCCCTACCCGAGATCCGCCGGTTTTGACACCGACATTGGTGCTTTCATTGATAGTTCCTCTGTGTCGTCGCCATCAGGAAGGATGCTTCGCCCCGTCTTTAAAGACGGCACCGTTGCTAAGGGAGCTTTGGCTGTCGGCCAAACCCTCCGGCTAGGTGGTTTTCTTATGACCGCCTGTTCGGCCTCTACGCCGACGATGACCTCTCGAGCCATCGAAAACAATCTTCACGTCAGCTCAGAACTCGCCGAGCAGTTAGATCCAATGGAGCTCTCCTCCATAAACGAGCTCTTGGATCACTTCGCTGCCTTGGGAGTCGCTATGGATTACAACCAGATTGGGCCTAAACCCGATCTGAGAGAGATTGACTCTCTCCAAGTCACCAATCACGTTGCCGTAGTAGAGGGACAGTGCAGCGACCCCTCATCTATCTTAAGGACTCATTACGTCCGGATTCCCGATCCCTCCAAGCCGGATACTCGCGGAGGGGAGGACATCACTCAAGACCTGAACCTAGAGTCAGGCGATGGACTGGATTCATTGGACGACATCCAGGAATCCAAATTTTCGAGTTCGGAAATTCCTCGGCCTTTGAGCCTCAAATGGGGTGAGGCTTCGGATTTAATTCCACCCACCAACCCGAACATTAGCGATCTATCCCAAATCAGGCAAGAGCCCGAAGAAACAGTACATCATTACTTGGCCAGATTCCTCCTGGTTATGAACAGGATAAAGGACTGTCGCGAGGAACACGCGATTTCATTTTTCTGCAATAATTGCACGGACAAGGGAATCCTCAACGCCATAAGTCGCCGTGATATTACACGCTTTGCTGACTTGGCGTCCATAGTACGAAAGTACTGTGCGATAGAAAGCGCCCGGAAAACCGAAACAAAATTTTGGGACAATCCGGCCTTGAATGCAAACCCGGTCCGAAATAAAAGGGTGCATCATCGCCAGACACCCGGGTCAAACGCCAAAAGGCAAAAACCCTCTACAGGGCATGGAACCGTATTGGAAGGATGGCTTAATGGACCCTGTAAAATTCATAGTACAGAGGACGCCACACCAACTCACAGCCTTAGAGCATGTTGGATACTCTGGCAGGTGGCCAAAATTGGCGAAAACCTCCTAATTCCGGAGGCCACAGAACACCACCCCAGAGACACCAATACGGTATTAACAGTCTTTGAGACCTTTGCATCAAATAATATGCAAAAAAGGACACTCCACAGCCTTGCCGAAGTCTACCAAGTAGCAACAATAAACCCATGGAGTGACACGGCTATTACCTTTAATGCCAGTGATGAACCTAAATTCTGAACAGCCCGAGCACCAGCTGCATTGGTCCTCAATCCAATAGTGGACGGCTTTCGTCTTACCAAGGTACTCATGGACGGCGGCAGCGGATTGAACCTCATTTATGAGGAAACTCTTCAAAAAATGGAAATAGACTGGAACCGCATCGTGCGAAGCGGCACAACCTTTAGAGGAATAATCCCCAGTCGGGAAGCGCGCTGTACAGGAAAAATCACACTAGATGTGGTGTTCGGCACGCCGGATAATTACAGGTTCGAAGAGGTCACGTTTCATGTGGCCCCGTTCAGCAGTGGTTATCACGCTTTGCTAGGGCGGGAAGCGTTTACAATCTTTCAAGCAATACCCCATTACGGGTACATGAAGCTCAAGATGCCCGGGCCCAACGGGATCATCACTCTCGCTAGTGATCCGGACATAGCACTCCGCACCGAAAACAAGACAACCGCACTGGCCCTCGAGGCACTATCCGAAGCTCTAGTGGCTGAGGAACTGACTGCGCTGCGCTCTACGGTGAATAGGGACGACGTGATACTCGACAAAAGATCCAAGTCCACCTCCTTTAAACCAGCGGACGAAATAGTCAAATTCCAAGTCCATCCAACGGACCCCAATAAAACAGCTTCCATCGGGGTACAATTAAACCCTGACGTAGACACTGCACTGTGAGAGTTCCTACGAGAGAACTGGGACATTTTCACCTGGCACCCTTCAGACATGCCAGGAATCCCACGTAGGCTGGCCGAGCACAGCTTAAACATCCAAACAGGATTCAAACCTGTCAAACAGGCTCTTCGGCATTTTTCCGAACTGAAGAGACAGGCCATGGGAGAGGAGCTAGCAAAGCTATTGGAGGCCGGATTCATCAGAGATATAAAACATCCAGACTGGCTAGCAAACCTGGTGATGGTACCAAAGAAGGACAAATCCTGGCGCCTGTGTGTTGATTTTAAAGACCTTAACAAGGCTTGCCCAAAGGATCCCTTCCCGCTCCCCCGCATCGATCAAATTATCGATGCTACCGCAGGACACGATTCGTTGTGTTTCCTCGAAGCATATTCTGGCTACCATCAAATCAGGATGGCAGAACCAGACCAAGACGCAACGGCATTTATCACACCATATGGGCCATTCTGCTTCAACACGATGCCCTTCGGGCTCAAAAACGCCGGCGCAACATATCAGCGCATGATTCAGACATGTCTGGCAAGCCAGATCGGCAAAATAGTGGAGGCATATGTAGATGATGTGGTCGTCAAGACAAGACATGGTGAATCTCTAGTAGACGACTTGAGGCTCACATTTGATAATCTCCGAACATATGACATCAAGCTCAACCCGGAAAAATGCGTTTTCGGCATTCCAGCCGGAAAGCTCTTGGGCTTCACTGTATCCGGTAGAGGAATTGAAGCAAATCCAGCCAAGATCTGAGCTCTGTCGCAAATGGATATCCCAAAGGACCTCAAACAAATACAAAAGTTAATCGGATGCGTGGCGGCTCTAAGCCACTTTATCTCCTACTTGGGAGAAAAGGCCCTACCCCTTTACCGCCTCCTTCGGCGCACCGAACACTTCAAATGGACGGACGCAGCCACGGCCAGACTCGACGAAATAAAAGCCATACTGGCAACAAACCCAGTCCTGGTCGCGCCAAACATTGGCGAACCAATGCTATTATACATTGCAGCAACACATCAGGTTGTAAGTGCAGTGCTCGTTGTCGAACGAGAAGTGGACGGACACAAATTCCCCCTTCAAAAGTCGATCTATTATGTGTCCACTGTCGTCACTCCCTACAAATCACGGTACCCGCATTATCAAAAGATTGCGTACACGGTATTCATGGCATCCCGGAAGCTACGACACTACTTTCAAGAGTGTTCAATAACAGTAGCCTCGGAAGTACCACTTAACGATATTATAAACAACCGTGATGCAACGGGCCGAATTGCGAAATGGGCCATCGAGCTCCTCCCGTTCGACATAACTTATAAGCCATGACGAGTCATCAAGTCACAAGTTTTGGCCGACTTCATCGCAGAATGGACGGAGGCCGAACTCCCTAAAGAGTACGGCACATATTCAAATTGGATCATGCATTTCGACGGCTCCAAAATGTTGGCCGGACTGGGGGCTGGCGTCGTTTTGACGTCCCCCACAGGAGACACAGTTCAATACGTACTACAGATTATGTACACGGACTCCAACAATGCAGCCGAATATGAGGCCCTTTTACATGGTCTCCGGATGGCAGTATCCATGGGAATCCAACGCCTAGAGGTGCGCGGGGACTCGAACCTCACAATCTCCCAAATAAACGGAGACTTCGATGCCAAGGATCCAAAAATGGCAGCTTACCGCAATGCCGTCCTAAAAATGTCAGCTCGGTTCGAGGGGCTTGAATTTCACCATATAGCCCGGGAAAATAATCAGGCGGCAGATGTCCTGGCATGCATCGGTGCAAAACGCGATGTAGCCCCCCCCAACATCTTCTTGGAAAGGCTGTTCAAGCCATCCGTGGCATGGGAAGGGGAGCCAAACAATAACAGCCCGGACCCAATCGCACTGCCCGACACCGAACATTCTGACACAATCGGAGGCTCTGCCAATGAAATAACACCTTTAGCCCACGTAATAATGGTCGTCGTCGCCCCATGGATAGAACCATTCCTCGCCTACCTTGCTAGGCAGGAACTCCCCGAGGACCAAAATGAGGCACGCTGCATAGTGCGGTGATCCAAAGCCTACAGAGTCCATGAGGGAGAGATTTATAAGAAAAGCACTACCGGAGTCCTTCAAAGGTGCATCTCCGAAGAGGAGGGGCGGAATCTCCTGGCTGAAATTCATGCCGGACTCGGCGGTCATCACGCTGCAGCCCGGTCCCTTGTAAGCAAGGCCTTCTGTACAGGCTTTTATTGGCCGACGGCCCGGGCAGACGCTCAGGACTTAGTCCAACGATGCACCGGTTGCCAGCTCTTTGCAAACCAAAGCCATATGCCACCCACCGCCCTCCAAACCATCCCCATTACTTGGCCCTTCGCGGTCTGGGGGCTTGACATGGTTGGACCCCTTAAAGGCGGAACCCACAAGCAAAAATACTTACTGGTCATGGTGGATAAGTTCACCAAATGGATAGAAGCCAAGCCTGTTAAGACGGCCGAATCCGGACCGGTGATAGACTTTATATCCGGGGTTGTACACCGTTACGGCGTCCCCCACGGCATCATCACTGATAACGGCACGAACTTCACGGCCGACAAGGTAAAACTCTGGTGCAAAAACATGGGCATCAAGCTCGATTATGCTTCCGTCTATCACCCACAAACTAACGGCCAGGTCGAACGTGCAAATGGTCTTATCATGAGCGGCATCAAACCCAGACTAGTGCGGTCCCTCAAGGAATCTAACACGCACTGGGTAGAGGAGCTCGACTCCGTACTCTGGGGGATGCGGACCACGCCGAATCACACCACCGGATACACACCATTCTTCATGGTGTACGTCGCAGAGGCAGTTTTGCCTTGCGACATAATTCATGACTCACCTCGAGTGCGCATGTACGAAGAAAGAGAAGCCGAGCTCGATCGGCAGGACAACTTGGACGCATTGGAGGAGGAGCGCGACGTGGAAAAAGCCCGTTCCGCATTCTATCAACAGCAGGCTCGAAGATACCAAAGCAGAAAAGTACGGGCCAAAAATTAGAACGTTGGCGAATTAGTTCTACGACAACCGGACAAGAAAAAGGACAAACTCAAGCCCAAGTGGGAAGGTCCCTTCATAATTGACCAAGTCCTGACTGGTGGTGCGTACCGCCTGCGGGATGCATCGGATAACCGACTCGAGCCAAACCCATGGAACACAGCCCGTCTCCGAAGATTCTATGCCTAGCGCCGGACTCTATGTTCGTCTCCTTCCTCTGTCCATTTTTTATATTTTCTGTCTTACATTTCTCTCCCTCTCTCTCTCTCTCTCTCTCTATCTTATAACCTCTAAAGGCTCATAAAGTGACGCGCTATCCGCGCTCATTAAACCTGGGGGCTTCTTTAAACAGAAGCTTATTCATGCGGGCTTCACGCCCAACACATGTGTCACACTTCCGCATGTACCTTTTATTCACCATTATATGCATCGATATGACTTAAGTTTTGGCCAAGCTGGGTTGCCTGGCTCCTGTGCTTAACCCTACGTTCCCGATTGTTCGGCTAGGTGGTAAAGGGAGCACCTCTGCGATTGTTTCTGTCGGGTCAGCCAGACGTGTACCTCAGACTGGGTGAAGCCGAAAGCTAGCGTTCTTAAGAGAATATTCGGTCGGTGAACTAAAGATGATCTTTTTTATCTATACCCCCTAGATGTTTTTCCTGCGTTTCTTTTCGCAGCATGGACATGCACCTTAGGGCATGCCTCCCAGGGAAAGGAACCCCTGACGGAACTATTCTCCCTGGAAGATGTTTCTTACTAACCATGTAATATAACATACCTAGTTGGGCACTTGTCTGTTCACGCCCTAATGACCCCTACGCCTGGTCTCCATGCATTCCCTGGTTCCTATATAACCGCATGGGAATTCGGACACACTCCGGACCATCAGGTCCCGAGGCTGAAGCAAAAAGGTCGGCCATGACAAATGATCTACAATCCGGCTAGAAGGCATCATAAATGTCAATTAAATTACATAGTCATTTCGACTGGTTGTATTCCTCTTCAATACCATCTAACAGGCTGTCTAATTTACAGTCCTGTTGGGAATACTTTGCGGCCAACTCTACTTGGCTGTATACTAAGCTTACAGGGATCTCCTTCCCATCGGGCCCTACAGGACCGACCTTGGCCATGCGGTTGGGGTCAGCCTTTGCATACCGCGTCTTCACCATGGCCCAGGCCTCCCTAGTGCCTTGACGGCAGGCTGATATCTTCCACAATCGGAAGCGCCGCCATGCTCCCTTTAGCTTCTCCGCAAGCTCTCCAAGACATTCGGGCATGGAGACGGATGGCCACAGGGCTTGGGCGACGCCTCGCATCGCCTGCCGAACTCGATCAAGCAGTTGCGAGAGCTCGGGAAGAAGGTCACCCGTAGAACCGGGCATCTCCTCTGCAGGACGACCTGTTAGCACACCTACAGACATTGCTCTGTTAGTCGACTTCCCCGCCGAACTTTCTTTCAAAAGGTTCGTTCAAGCACTTACTAAATATGTCGCACCGAAGCCGTTGATTCTCCTTCATGGAGTCTGACAGCTGGGTACGAACATCTTTCAGCTCGACGCCCAACCGGGTGTTGGCATCTTGGAGAACGTTCTTCTCCCCCATCACCTTTAATAGCACCCTCTCACCAGCCTTTAGCTGCCGTAGGAGGTGTTGCCTTTCCGGATTCAATCTGGCGCCATCTGCAATTTCATTTGTCAGATTCGCACCAAAGTCGTGCTTCACAAAATACTTATCTTTCGAAATGTATATTACCAGAGGGGGTCTCCTTAGGCTCCCCTGCCGCGGCTAGTGCGGCCTCCAATTGGGCTTTGCACTCTTCCAGCTCCTTGGACAGTAGGGAATTCTTTTCTGTAAGAACCTGCATATCAAATGATCCTTAAATCAGTTATTCTAACTGTTTCAAGTCTCGGGGGCTACTGCTACATATATGTTTACCAAAAGTCTCTTACCCGTATGTCTTTTACATATTGCTCCGTGGCTCTGGCTAGACCATTTTGAGCGGCACGGAGGTGCGTATCTCCCGAGTTGAAGGCATCTAACGCCCCTTGGGATAAACAAGTGTCGCAAAGAATTGTCCGGCGTTGCCTGTGGTTCATGGCACTCTCCACCTCAGAGTTGGTGGCAGACAACCCGTCCACATCCTCCGTCGGAGGAGCGTCTGGCGCGCACCTTGCGTTCGCCTCCGCCTCCGGACCAGGCTTTGGAGCCTGGCTGGTGGATGCGTGATTGGCAGCCTCTCTGGGTATAGTCCGGCGAGGTTTCTTTGTCCTGAAGAGAGCACGAGTGTCAATGTGCCTCGAAGGTATAACACCTGGGATAAAGGGGTGCGCCATACCTTTGCGCTGACGCCTCGGTCCATACTGCGCTTCTTTTCGGCCCACGGGGCCCCACAACCCCTCGTTGGCTTGTCACCGTAGGTTCGGCCTTCCGCCTTAAAAACCTCCCCTGCAAAGTTCGGTTGCAATCAGGAAACTGAACACGAGTGGGCGGACACCTATCCGGGGTACTGGGACTTCGATCTCAGGTACCTGGGGCGTCAGTATTAGCCCTGGGTAATCGGCCGTTGTCCTCACTCAATTGATGGAACACTCCATCAATCAGCTCCACAGATATGTCCGGATCCTCTTGAGAGGCCGGGTCGAGGGACCGTCCTGGGTCCTCGGGTTGTGGAGGCAGGCTGCTTATTTCCTTAACAGCCCGGCGCAGTTCCTACGTTGAAGTCATCAGACTAAATATTTAACAATGGGAATACTAAACGGATGAGCAAGTAAATGCGACCACTTACCCAGCTTGAGGGATTGTGCATAGAGAATCCACCCTGTGGGTTGACACGGAGAAATTCCTCCTCTTCTCCCTTGTACAAAGTGGACAAGATCTTTAATAGAGCGGCAACTGAATCTGGCCCCTTACGGCCATAGCGCGTGGCGTCGTCCTCCCCGTTGAAATCCCACATGGGGTGGCTTCTATACTGAAGCGGCTGCACCCCCCGCATGATGCATTCGGCCATAACTCCGATCATGGTTAGTCCGGAATGGGCCAACAATCTTATTCGGCCCATTAGGTAAACAATGTCCCTGTCACTTTCCCTTTGAGGGCTCCGTGGATGCCAACTTAGGCACTTCTTTAAGGGAGCACTATCGAATTCTGGGAGGCCGATCCGGACATGATCCGACAGCGGGACGTCTTATATATAGAACCATTCCGAGGGACAATCTTTGGACGCCTTCTTTGGGGTTCCGGACAGATATCCGGTCCCGGTGATGCGCCACACTTCGGCTCCGCCCACTTGATACATTGACCCTTTCTTGGAATGGGGAACGAGGCAAAATAGCTCCTTCCACTGTCTGAAATGAGCTTCAACACCCAAGAACAGCTCGCAGAGGGCTACAAAGCCCGCGATATGCAATACTGAGGCAGGCGTGAGATGATGTAGCTGGAGGCCGTAGAACTCCAGCAGCCCCCGGAGAAATGGGTGGACGGGAAACCCGAGCCCCCTTATTAAGTAAGGGACAAGGCACACCCACTCTCCTTTGGAGGGATTAGGGGCATTCTCTGCTTGCTCTCCGCCGTTGTAGACGGCAAGACCGGCTCAAACCGGGACCATGTAGGCCGGGGGGAGAAATCCCTTGGTCTGGAGCGTCACTAGCTCGCTATGCAGGGTGGAACATCTCTCCCAATATCTAGGCTTAGGGCTGGAAGGGCGAGGGGAGGAGTTGCGGTGGCTAGCCTTGGTGGAATGGACCTTTGTCGGATGCACTCTGATGAACACTCGCGGAGGGGAGAAGGTATGGATTGGATCTAAATCCTCGTCCCCTTAAATAGGGCAGCTCATTTACGCGGCTAGGGGTGTGAATGTAAAAACACTCAGACTTTTCATATTCGTTTGACACATGGGAAACAGCCATTATTGGGCGTAGAAGCCAAGGTGCGCAACATCTACAAGAAACCGGACTTTATTCAAACAGGTACACGGAATTTGGAGGAGAACCCGCCTTGCAATGCCGAAGACAATCTGCGTGCCGGACTCATCGTCATTGAAGCCTGGTTCGGGGGCTACTGAGGGAGTCCTGGATTAGGGGGTGTTCGGATAGCCGGACTATACCTTCAGCCGGACTCCTGGACTCGTGTCCGGAAGGGACTTTCCTTGGCGTAGAAGGCAAGCTTGGCGATACGGATATGAAGATCTCCTACCATTGTAACCGACTTTGTGTAACCCTAACCCTCTCCGGTGTCTACATAAACCGGAGGGTTTTAGTCTGTAGGACAAGATACACATCAACAATCATACCATAGGCTAGCTTCTAGGGTTTAGCCTCTCTGATCTCGTGGTGGATCTACTCTTGTACTACCCATATCATCAATATTAATCAAGCAGGACGTAGGGTTTTACCTCCATCGAGAGGGCCCGAACCTGGGAAAAACTTTGTGTCCCTTGCCTCCTGTTACCATCCGGCCTAGACGCACATTTCGGGAACCCCTATCCGAGATCCACCGGTTTTGACACCGACACTCTTCACGTGCTCCTAGGTTAATGAGAGGAAAGAGAAAGAAAGAGAGAGTGAAAAAATATCACTAGCTAGCCAACCCTATCGAATGAGCGAATGATATTTGTACCTCTTGATGACACGGCAATCTTATACAGCCAGCTACTCTAATATGTTCTCTACTTTTGCAGATAGAAGAAGACCCGAAAGTGACAAATGTGCTGCATTATAGCAATCTCATCGAATGCCTTGATCTCCATCTTACCGAAATTGATTTGATCGACTACCGAGGCAGCACATCTGAGATTAAATTGGCCAGGTTCTTTGTTCTGGAGGCAAGTGTGCTCAAGGTAATGAGGTTTGGCATTCGCTGGCGCAACAATGAATGGTGTGTTGATCACCGCAAGGATCTAAGCCTAAATGACAAAGTCTCCGCAAAAGCTGATTTTTTTTTAAAAAATCAAGTGGCTAGAGACTCGAAAATTTATTTGCCCATTAGTGACTTGTCAGGGCGGTGGATTTTAGTTTGTAAAATAATGTTGCATCCACCTGAAGTAATGAAAGTTCTTACGTAAACATCCTAGTAATTCCCTCTTCGTAGGTGCAGCATTACTCCTAACATTTGTAATATCAGTTTGAAACTTGTAAAATTGCCATGTCCTATTCCCGCATTTTCAAAATCCTGCAAATCAAAGAGGTCCTAAGTTGGTGATGGTGTTGTGTCTACCATCTTTCACCAGTAGCCGTCGGATCTAGATCTCACGCATACAAACCAAACTTCTGCAGTTTTGCAAAAAGATGCCCGCACTTGTTACCTATTTACAAACAATTCCTTGTCTCTCACAATCAGCCTTATCTCCTCCCCACCACATCTAGAAGGCCATGGAAAAACCTGGCGCGGTGGCCGCTGCCGGCGCCGTCCACCCCCAATCTTGGTGTTCCGTGTAATGCACGGGCATCTACGCACGGGAAATTATGTCGAACATGGCTAGTTGTAAGCAGGCTAGCTGTACAGCCATGATGATAGTGACTGCAGACGGTGAGGCTGACTATGGTTTGCCAAAAATGGCACCTACACTCAGGTGTCATCTCTGGCGCAGGGTCTTTTTCACTTCAGTGTGAGGAGAAGCACGTAATAATTTGACCAACGGGTAGTACAGTACTACTAGATTGGTAGTACTACTACTAGTACTAGCACCACCGTCTCGATTTAGTAGTACTCCCTCTATAAATAAATACATGGTGTATTGTTTTATTCCTTCCAGTAGATGGCTCAAATCTGAAGTCTCATCAATCAGACTAGTATTGTACTCATCGAGCGCTCAGCTTGGTAAGCTACCAACAAATAATTGCAATCAAAGACTACTATTGTACTCCCTTTGTACGGGTGTATTAGTCACGTTACGAAACCAAATAGTAATCCCAAAACTTTTAGGCGCGGTGCATTAACTACCCACCTCGTTCCCTATTTTTTGCCATGAAAAAAGAAATCACCCAATACGAGACGTGGGGTGCTTATGCATCCAATGACTTGGGACTACTCCCTCTGTCTAGGTGTATAAGTCATCTTAGAGCAAGTGAAAAAGAGGAGTGGGCTCTCATGCAAGAGCCTAGCTATATGCGGATTCCTAGGCCGATACAATAAATATGAAGAAAGAGAGAGAGAAGATGAGAAAAAGTAGTACTCTTATAGCTAACCTTATTGTATGAGTGGCTACAAGTGATGGCTCTATATGACATGGCAACATCATATAGCCAGCAGCTGGGTATACTATTAACCATGCTCTTAGGTTGTGCACTGTGACCAAGACAAAGGGGAAAGCGAGAGAAATTAATGTCTTTTTGCGAATTAATAGCATTACATGCAATGAACTTGTACTAGTGTCATGTGTATTACACTAGTTTAAGTTACTACCTTCATAGTGCAAAGTAACATAGTAGTAGTGTCATAGATGGCTTCATTTATTAGCTTGTAGACTCATCTTTTCTTGGAAAACGCTATGTTACAGTAACATATTATGTTACTCTAAACACATCTCTCCTTATTAAATACATGCCACATAAGCAAACTTGTCTTGGACTGTGGTATGTTACTTGCTATGTTACTCCCACTATGACTAGCCTTAGCACAACATTTTTGGTTACATGCATTAACAATTTATTAGTTAAACCAAAGGTCAAAACTTGGCGCAAAATGCAAAGGGGACAAATAAACTAGTAAACATCAAAGTTCTCTCATTTGGCCCCAACTAGAGGTCTGGTGAGATGACTATACTACACCGGCACAAAGGGGGACACAGCTTCATTGACTTACTACACCTGCCTTTGGGTGTATGACACATGAGCCCAATAGGTAGCTGGCCCACCTGTCATACAGCCAAAGGCAGGTGCAGTTAAGGTAATGGAGCTCAGTCCCACAGGGACGCAGACTCATTGACTTACTACACCTGCCTTTGGTGTATGACAGGTGGGCCCAACTGGTGGCTGGCCCACCTATCATACAGCCAAAGGCAGGTGCAGTAGAGGGCCGAGGAGTAGATGGCCAACACACACGTCGCAAGATCAGTTGACTACAAGTTAGACCCATGGAGGCGATGAGCGCGAGCATCAGTTGGCTGTGCCAGATGGTCCACGACGCGGGCCTACGGCCCGACACCGAGGAACATCTCCAGGTCGTGCTTGAGGCTGCCAGGGCGAGAGGTCGCTTGGAAGACAGCTTCGTCTCCTTGTTCAACGAGGTCCTCATCGGCTTCCTCGACAAGTTCACCATCGTCAAGAAGCTCGTGGACGACCTTGACGTATGCCTCCAGCCCACGCGCCCAAGCTCTGTGATGCCCGCTAGCCTCAACGGCCTCTATGGTGACAACCTCTACGACACACTGGTGGCCCTGCGACTGCCCGCCGTTGCGCCGGAGAATGTCCACCTCGAGGCCGCGCTCACCGCACAGCGCCTAGCACAGCAAGACACCGTTGACATAATCACCCACGTCTGCGCGTAAATCGTCCACAAGGACTACTACATGCCAGAGGAGGATGATAGGTCGCTGGCCTTCTTGGACACAAGTGTTCAAGGTCGACCCTCACTTCTCCAATGCATAACCTTCCAACCACTTCTCTTATTGAAAAACTTTTTAGGTATGAGAGGCAAGTAATTTTTTTGTATTTTTATTCTTTAATTTTTTTGTATGTTTCACCCACAACTAAACAGAAACAAAAAAGGAAAAATAAAATCTACTTAGTGAAGAAAGCAAACAAGCACACATGAGAATGTCAACCCCACGCTATTGCTCCCCGGCAACATCGCTAGAAAAGAGCTTGATAAGCCCCAAGTGCAGGGAATCATCATAGCAATTCCCAATTGTGGAAGTGATAAGTATGGAGTGTCGAACCCATTAGGAGCTAAAGGTAAGATCAATATTCTCTCAAGCCTATCTGCCACTAATACGACTCTACATACACCGAACGTTTGCTTCCAACTAGAAACGAGAAATAAAACTACGTTGTGGGTATGAAGAGGATAACTTTGCATGATATTGGAGAGCTAAAACATAAAAGTAGGTTCTGTTATCATGAAGTTGGAATATATTACTAAATATTATAAATAGCGAGTGTGGAATAATGGTGGATCAGTGTGCGGAATTGTCTTAGGAAATAAGTAGTTAAACAAGACTGATAATCGTCATTGAAATTTCATATGAGGGAGAGGCATAAGCTAACATACTTTCTCTTCGTGGATCATATGCACTTATGATTGGAACTCTAGCAAGCATCCACAACTACTAAAGATCATTAAGGTAAAACCTAACCATAGCATTAAAGCATCAAGTCCCCTTTATCCCATACGCAACAACCCCCTTACTCGGGTTTATGCTTCTGTCACTCAAGCAACCCACTATAAGCGAATCATAAACATATTGCAACACCCTACAACGGGAATCCCTCACGCTTGCGTGACACAGAGGGCACAATAGGACAGCACCAAAATAAAACATACAACTCATACCAATCTAGATCATCAATCAACCCAAAGACAAATGTTATCTATTCAAAACATCATCGAATGGAAACACATCATTGGATCATAATATGTGGCATAAAGCACCATGTTCAAGTAGGGATTACAACGGGGTGCGGGAGAGTGGACCGCGTAAAACAGATGTGGATGGTGATGATGATGGTGATGTTGATGAAGACGATCACCGCGGCGATGATTCCCCTCCCGATGGCACTTTGGCGCCACCGAGAGAGAGGAGGAGAGGTTCTCCCCCTTGTGCTTCCTCCTCCATGGCCTCCCACTGGATGGGGAGAGTTCCCCCCCCCCTTTGTTCGTTGGCCTTCATGGTGATGATGGCCCCTCCGGGATCCTCCTCCATGCCCTCCGGTGATAATGGCCCCCTCCGGCAGGGTGCCAGAGAGGGCCCAGATTGATTTCTTGTGGCTACAAAGGCTTGCCGCGGCGGAACATCCAATCTAGGTTATTTTATGGAGGTTTGGGCATTTATAGGAGAGGTTCGCATCGAGAACAAGTCAGGGGGCCCCACGGGAAGTCCACGAGGCACAGGGGTGCGCCCAGGGGGTGGGCGCGCCCCCCACCCATGTGGGGCCCACGGGACTGCCCTCCGGTAGATTTTTCCAGCATTTTTTATATTTTCCAAAAAAATTATCCGTTGATTTTCATCGCATTCTGAGAACTTTTATTTCTGCACAAAAACAACACAACGGTAGTTCCGCTGAAAACAACGTCAGTTCGGCTTGGTTCTAATCAAATCATACCAAAATCATATAAAACTATTGTAAACATGGCATGAATACTTCATAAATTATAGATACGTTGGAGACGTATCAGTTGGCGCTAGCACAGTAGTATCCATCCCGAATACAATACCCTGCAACGGATGTTGGAATAGGTCCGGAGAGTGCGACCATGGGAGACAACACCTGCTTCCTTAGTAACACCAGTGGTGCCCATTATACAGACAAGAAGAGGTATCCATCGGAATAAGTTGCCAGGCGCCACTGAGTATATAGGTCCTCATGCTCATGATCATCATCATCGTCATCTCTCCCTTGGTTATAAAAATTTTCAAGTATAGGTGGTGGAATGTTCACATGACCTTGGAAACAAAAGAAGGTTAATTAGTAAAGGGAAACTAGCTAACCCGCATGCATGTGGATGAAACAATTATAATTACGGTGGAAGACAATCATACTGAAAGCATAAGGATTGCATGCAAAAATAGTGCCACGATTGGTGGCAGGAAACACAAGACCCTCGTATTGAATTGCATCACAGTAAACATTCGTGTATAGAAACTGATTTTCGAGCAATATCCATCCAGTCAAACTATGAAGGAAGGCAACAAGCTTGTCGAAGATAGCAACCACTCCATAGTCTGTGTAATCCCAAGAGCGGTCGGGAACTCGACAAATTGATACCTTCTATAGACGACAGTCACCATGATCGTAGTTGAACGTACATAGAATATCGGTGTGCTCAACCTCCAGGCAGTCTGAGATTTTTGGAAGTGGAACTCAGTGACGAGTGTACACATTCACAACTTCCCACTCGCAGTTCTACCCAATATAAACAACCGAATCTCCATTTGCGCGTGCCCAAGCCTTACCCTCAAATGATGGCATCTTAACATCACATGTATCATTATCAAGTGGCACCAACTTGCACAAGGAGAGGCTTGCGTCGTCCGCGCGCCAGTGAGTAGGGTCACGGTGAAGAAGATAGGGGAGATCAAACCACTCCTGGACCCTTGGGTTCTTTGTAATGATGTTATTAGTTGAGCTGAGAATGGTCTTGAACGAACCTGCCATGCTAGCCGAGGTGATGACATCACACTGATCAATGAGTTCGTCCACCACGTCATCATTCAGATCGGGGCAAGAATAACAGGGTCATTTCTGGCTTGTTCCCTCAATGGAGAAGACGATTGAACAATGGCAGAAGGAAGGGTGAAGGCAAATGAAGGAGGGAGGAAGAGCGTGCGACTGCAGTTCCAAATTGAGAGGGAAAGGTGAAGAGGCGGTGGACGGTTGCCACGGTACACGAAGGGGCGCCCCGGTCTACATAGACATCCGTTCGGAAATTGTACAAAAGGACTCATTATCGTCTCACTAACATGTTGGAACAGAACCACATGTCAACGAAGAGGCTAGTCAGGAGCGAACGGTTGCAATAGAGGTCACACACAAACGACAAGGCCGTCCTGTCAGACATAGCGCCCGCGCGGGATGGCTTCCATCCCCCACACAAGTGAAGCCACTTCGCACCCCCACACGGCTGGTCTACCACACGTGCAGCTCAGACACGTGCTCGCTCACCCCCCTTTCCCTCGATGCCCCAAGCTACCCAACCACGGCTATGTGTTTTGCGCACCCGGCAACGGGATTTGGAGCGGATCCGGTCGGGCTTGAGCTCGCCCGGCCGTGGGAGGCCGCGCGGCGCCATGGACTGGCCGGGCACTAGGCCGGAAGGCCCCGGCAAGGCTTCATGCAGGTACTGGCTCCTCCTCTAGCCGCTCGGATCTACACCCTCAGCGGTCTACCGGCAGATACATGAATAGCGGTTGGTCGGGCTCAGTGCTGGCCCAAAAGCTCATCGGCGCACCATTGTGTGATAGCCTGGCTTAAGAGGGATGATAGACTACTCATATCCATAAGGAATTCCTTCTTTTCCGGAAGCCTATTCGGACAAAACTCCAAAGTTAAGCGTGCTCAGCTTGGAGTAATTTTAGGATGGGTGACCGACTGGGAAGTTGCTCCCCGGTGCGAACGAGTGAGGACTAGTATTGATCTGTGGGGCCAGTCTAGATCCCGCCAGGAGTAACGACCACCGGCGGGTGTGTCCGGGGCGTTACAAGTTGGTATCAGAGCCGGCCCTCGCGGTTACACGGATATTTGCTAACAGGTGTGCGGTCATGTTGTTCATGACGTTTGTGACCCGTCATGGCACACGGCATGGTACATGTACCAGACTGGATGCACAGACATATGTGCCAAGAGGGGACGTTCCTGTGGCCCGATGAGGACGTTGGTTCCTCTGAGTGGGGATGTATGTGATAGCCTGGCTTAAGAGGGATGATAGACTACTCATATCAATAAGGAATTCCTTCTTTTCCGGAAGCCTATTCGGACAGAACTCCAAAGTTAAGCGTGCTTAGCTTGGAGTAATTTCAGGATCGGTGACCGACCGAGAAGTTCCTCCCAGGTGCGCACGAGTGATCCCTAGTATTGATCTGTGGGGCCAGTCTAGATCCCACCAGGAGTAACGACCACCGGTGGGTGTGTCCGGGGCGTTACACGTTGCCACTCATTACATGCGACGATTGCCCAAAGAAGGTCTTGCGCCGCGTGTCTACAACGCCAGAACATCCCGGATGGGTGTTCATCAAGTGCTCAATTGATGGGGTATGTGCTAGTTTAGCTTCGGTTGTGCTCTCGGATTAGACTAGTTGTGCTAACTTAAAATATAATTGTGTAGAATGGATGCAAGTATTGGTATTGGGAGGAAGAGTACATTGATATATTGATAGAGTGCAATTTAGTAGATGTTCTAGCACTTTTAGCTAGCATAGAGGCTAGATATGAGACTAGTGTACTTGTTGATAGAATAGAGGCTAGACATGAGACTGGATGTGAGGAAGTAGCGTCTACTTCTTTACACTCGAAGAAGAAAGAAGCACGCAAGATCGAGCCTCCGCAGATCAACAATGAATGCATCGAGAAGGCACTAATCCAACTTACAGGAGCAGTTATGGAAGTTGGATATCTTCTAAAATGTATTCTTGTGGTTCTTGTTTTCTTTGGTCTTGCTTTTCTAGTCAAAATTTGGTGATGTATTTCCATGTACCAAAAATAAATGATGAAAAAGAGATATGTGTTTGCAAAGAAAAATGTACGCGGCTAGGATGCTTCCGCGCGTTGGGCGCATAGCCACCGCATCCGAGAAATGGCCCACACACGACCCCATTGCCCTGCCCAAACGGACAGAATCCGGGCAAAACGGACGTCCGTTTGGGGTCGTGCGTTGGATTTGGCCTTACAAGTGGGACCGCAGTTGAGGAAACCGACTATTGGCAAACCCCTGCCTCGCCCGCCGCGCGATGGCTAAGTTAGAGAAATGAGGAGGTTGAAGATATAGATGTAGCCTGGACTCCATGAAATATGGTGTCAGATGGAAGTCGTGCTGGTGGCGTGTGCCATACTCCTGGACGTGAATGCTTGTTCTGGCCCATGCCACCCTACTATATATCGAGGATTCGAGGTGCTGGTTACGTACATCGAACACATTAACATATGGCCCACCTCACACTGTGGCCAAATTTCCTGGAGTCTGTGCTAGGTTAAAAAGTGTTCGTTGTGAGGGTGTGTGGCTGGTCTCAAGTTTAAAACTTGTTGTATTACGTATATGTAGATGTAGAGATAGTGCAACAGTTTTGAAACTTTGAACCCAAACGTCAGAATGCAATTTCTACTAGACTCATCCGAGGACCTAGGATGATGGGATTCGCAGCTTCAGTAAAAACACCCACCCAATGCGCGAAGCATGTGAAGCTAGTACAAATAGTAGTACTATTGTTGATTGGACTCATCCGATAACCTGTTGCAATGCACGTACAGTTATGTATTCGGAAAAGATTTTTTTGCCTCATCGCAGCTCCCACTCAGAGAAGCGACTTGAAAGCCACTCATAAATTTCGTAATTTTATCACAGGCATATCATTTAGCATTACATACAACAGGTCATCAACCCACAACGACAACGAGGATACATTATAAGTACTAAAGTTTTCATCACACAACAAATAACAAGCAATGAAATGAACTTAAGCTCAACCACTCGTCGGCGTTGGAAACACTTGCTTTGAACCAGAAGTGATTCTCTGGGAAGGGCCAACTACTATCAATCTCGAGACCAACGCATGACTTATCATCCTGGCTAAAGCGGCCTATGTTAGGACGCATATTGTGATAGCCACGGTAGGGAACCATAGCAATGTCTGAGGTATAGATACAGTTGCTTCTCATAAATGGTAGTAACATTACAACAACTGGATTGCCTTTCACCATCATTGGATAGTTTTGTCCAAGGAAGAGCGAGTTTCCTCTAAGAGTGTCAATACTAAGCCAGGGAGAAGGTGTTGGCGCTAGCACAGTAGTATCCATCCCGGATACCCTACAACAGATGTTGGAACAGGTTCGGAGAGTGCGACCATGGGAGACAACACCTGCTTCCTTAGTAACATCAGCGGTGCCCTATATACAGACAAGAAGAGGTGATCCATCGGAATAAGTTGCCAGGCGCCACTGAGTATATGGGTCCTCATGCTCGTGATCATCAGCATCGTCATCTCCCCCTTGGTTATGAAAATTTTCAAGTATAGGTGGTGGAATGTTCACAGGACCTTGGAAACACAAGAAGGTTAATTAGTAAAGGGAAACTAGCTAACCCGCATGCATATGGATGAAACAGTTATAATTACGGTGGAAGACAAACGTACCGAAAGCATAAGGATTCCATGGAAAAATAGTGCCACGAGTGGTGGCAGCAAACACAAGACCCTCATATTGAATTGCATCACAGTACACATCCATGTACATAAATTGATTTTTGATCAATATCCATCGAGGCGTGGAAGTAAGGAAGACAACAATCTTGTTGAAGCTAGCAACAACTTCATAGTCCACGTAATCCCAAGAGCTGTCGGGAACTCGACAAATTGCTATCTTCCATATATGACAGTCACCATGATCGTAGTTGAATGTATGTAGAATACTGGTTTGCTCAATCTCTGGGCAGTCTGAGATTTTTGGAAGTGGAACCCGGTGATGAGTGTACACATTCACAAGTTCCCACTCGCAGTTGTACCCAATATAAGCAACCCAATCTCCATTTGCGCCTTCCCAAGCCTTACCCTCAAGGGATGGCATCTTAACATCACACGTATCATTATCAAGCGGCATCAACTTACACAAGGCGAGGCCTCCGTTGTCCGCGCGCCAGTTAACAGGGTCACAACAAAGAAGATAGGGGAGATCAAACCGCTCCTAGACCCTTGGGTTCCTTGTAATGATGTTATTTGTTGAGTCGAGAATGGTCTTGAATGAACCTACCATGCTAGCCGAGGTGATGATGTCGCATCGATCAATGAGTTCCTCCACCATGTCATAATTCAGACCGGGGCAAGAATAATGGGGTCGTTTCTGGCCTGTTCCCTCCATGGAGAAGACAATCAAACAATGGCAGAAGGAAGGGTGAAGGCAAATGGAGGAGGGAGGAAGAGCATGCGACAACAGTTCCAAATTGAGAGGGAAAGGCGAAGAGGCGGTGGACGGTTTCCACGGTACACGAAGAGGAGCACCGGCCTACATAGACGTCCGTTCGGAAATTGTACAAAAGGACTCGCCGTCGTTTCATTGACATGTTGGAACGAGACCACATGTCAACGAAACATGGTCTATAATTTCTCATATAAAATGTGATTTGGTCGCGTTGGCCTGAGGTGCTGCATTAGTTATTGAACTTTATTTTTTTAATGGCGTGCCGTTCAGTTTTGAAGAATGACTAATTGGTACTGTATGTAGAGAAAATATAAACTACTCTACCACTACTCCACCTCTAGTACTAGTAGTATCAAAAAAGATATATAGGCTGGAGCTTTAGAGCTTTCTTGCTAAGGGCTGCCGACTTGCTTCTCACACTATCACCCTCTCTCCAGATCTAAAAAAGACGGCCTTTCTCTCCCTCCTCACCGGTGGTCACAGATCCACTGGGGAAGAAAAGGACGTGCAGCGTTGACACACTCGTCATTGGCGAGCGAGGTCACGCATGGACGACAAGGCCGTCCTCTCAGACCTAGCGCCTCCGCGGGATGGCCTCCGTCCCCAAGCTCGCTGCCGAAGTGTGTGGGGAGGATGGCGACCACGAGCGAAGTCACTTCCCGCCGACCCTCAGGTATGCCACCTCTTTTCGAACCATACCCTTGTTCTATTGCCCCATCTTCCACGTCGCTGCATGTGGATCTTTTTCCACTCCACCATCTTCCCAATTTGACATCCTCTGCTCTTCTAGTCACGCAGACGAAAACCTTAATCTGCACTATTAAAGGAAACCCTACTTCATGTAGACTAATCCATTTATGGGTTAAATAAGGAAAGGAAGGGAGAATGTACTGTCCAAGAGACTAGGCATCGAACCCGCATCTAGGTTGAAAAGGGGAAAATCAGTAGCTAAGGAACGAGTCTCGTGTCTCTTGGTTGAAAATGGGTAGAAAGGAATGACAACGCAATTGAGAATGACCAGGTCGGTCGGTTTGTTGTCCTCACATAGGAAAAAGGTGGCTAAAGAGAACAAAAATGGGATGTAATCCACATATGCTGCCTAGATATTTGTTTCTCTGGGCAACCATACCTCCCTCACCATTCTATGCGTCCGTGGAGGTACATCGTACTAGTGCGCCCACTGACCGAATGGGCCTCCCATGCTCTTATTTCCATTTTTTGTTGTTAGTATAACGCCAGCGCTCAAGTCAAGCAATGCTACTGCTAAAGTGATGCCACATTTAACTATGGTCAAGAGAAGCATCCATGTTAGTAGGAAAAATAGATGTTTTTCTAGATCTTTGCTTTTGGAGCTACATATTTGTATATGATCTGTGAATCGTTGAGATGTGTTAGCATGTTGATCTTATGTATGGGAATCGTACTAGTTGGTTTTGAATTTGGGCTACTAATGTGAACATATTACAATGCCAGGCTTGTGAGTCTCGTGTGAACATTTCGAGCGGATAGGCTCTTACTGTTGTGCACAACATGATCCTTATTTCTGTGTTCTAAGTGTTTACAAGTTACTAACAGTTCCTTATTATTTTTTATAGAAATACTGTAAGGGAACCCCCTATAGTATAATTGGTGCAACAAACCCAAATTGCAAGTACCATGCCTTGAACCTGGGTGGGTGGGAAGGCATCAGCCCCTTCACACCACTAGGCTATGCCTTAGTCTGCAACAGTTCCTTATTTTTGTTCGCTCAGTGTTTACGTGTTACTGATCGATCACTAGCTAGCCTACTAACGCGCTCCTGGCAGTTTTAGTTGCGACGCAAGACCCGAAGTGGCAGTTTTTTGAATAAAAATGCCTACCTCTGAAGAAACTGACAAGCTACTCTAAAGAAAATGCCATGCGAATCTGAAAAACTACCAGCAAAAGCATTCGCAAATGCCTTATCTCCCAGCAAACTTCATCAGCTAATGCGATCCTACACATACACCATCTGACCTACTCGATCCTACACGTAGAGTATCCGACCTACTCGATCCTACACGAATAAATAGCGGATCCCGCACGTACTACCTGCTTTCCGGTTTACAGGGCTCAAATCAAAAATCTAACCAACCAAGGTAGATGATGAGTGGTGGAATCATTTTTGACAAGGAGGGAGTACCTCATCTGGATGATTCGAGTGCACTTGTTTGACCATCATGCCGATGTGCGACCCAACACGGACGGGACGGGACGGGACGACACAGTAATAATTTCAGTTTTTCTAGTTTTCCACGGCAAGCTAGCACGCTAAGCCATGCCTGCTTATGCATTGAATTCCGATGACCGCGATGACCATCACGTTTCCCGCGACACGCTGGTTCGCCTTCCTTCCGCATATAATTACTGTTTCCCGGCCTTCTCCGATGGCACCATCACCCAACTCGCCCTATCCTCATAAGCCCCCACCGTCCTGATGTCGCTCGCCACTTATCCTCGCTCTTACCACGCCCGCCATGCCCCCGCCCGTCCACAATAGGAGACGCCGGAGGCGGTCACTGCCGGAACTAGTGTTCGGTTTTTCACTAGAAGGCAGACGGAGGGAGGAGGCAATCTATCAGTCTTTAGATGGCAATGCGGAGTATGAGGATGTAACACCCACAATGCGGCTATATCTCCCACGTGTCGGGGCATGACTTAGAGGCATAGCCACAAGGTAGGCATTTCGCAAGAGGGGTAATCTTTACACATCCCATGTACTGAATAAAAAGGGATAAAGAGTCGGCATACAATCGCCACTTCACACAATACATAAATATATCATACATCATCTAAGGTACAATCAAAGGTCCGACTACGGAACCAAAATAAAGAAAGACAACCCCAAATGCTAGATCCCCGATCGCCCCAACTAGGCTCCTCTACTGATCATCCGGAAAAGAAACATAGTAATGGCCCGAATCCTCGTCGAACTCCCACTTGAGTTCGGTAGCGTCCCCTGCACTGGCATCATCGGCACCTGCATCTGTTTGGAAGTATCTGTGAGTCACGGGGACTCAGCAATCTCACACCCTCGCGATCAAAACTATTTAAGCTTAAGGGTAGGAAAGGGTGGTGAGGTGGAGCTGCAGCAAGCACTAGCATATATGGTGGCTAACTTACGCAAAAGAGAGCGAGAAGAGAAGCAAAGCACGGTCTAAGCTAAAAGTGATCAAGAAATGATCACGAAGCTGCTTACATTCAAGCATAACACAAGATCATGTTCTCTTCCCGGACTTTGCTAAAAAGAGACCATCACGGCTACACACACGGTTGATTCATTTTAATTAAGTTAAGTAAAACCAACCCTCGAGTTTCCCCGAGGTGGCCCCGCAAGCGGCTCGGTTCCGACCAACACTTAGAGGAGCACTGGCCCGGGGGTTTAAAATAAAGATCACCCTTGAGTCTGCAGAACCCAAGGGAACGTATATGGTGGTAGGTAGGCAAATGGTAAAACCAAGGTTGGGCCTTGCCGGAGGATTTTTATTCAAAGCAAACTGTCAAGGGGCTCCCATAACACCCAACCGCGTAAGGAACGCAAAATCAAGGAACATAACACCGGTATGACGGAAACTAGGACGGCAAGAGTGGAACAAAACACCAGGCATAAGGCCGAGCCTTCCACCCTTTACCAAGTATGTAGATGCATTAAAGTAGATATACGATAATAATGATATCCCAACAATATCCATGTTCCAACAAGGAACAAAACTTCATCTTCACCTGCAACTAGCAACGCTATAAGAGGGGCTGAGGAAAAGCGGTAACATAGCCAAACAACGGTTTGCTAGGAAAGGGGGTTAGAGGCTTGACATGGCAATATGGGAGTCATGTATAGAAAGTGGTAGGTAACGCGGCATAACAATAGAAAGAAAAACTAGTAAGAAAAGATAGAAGTGATTTCGAGGATATGATCATCTTGCCTGCAAAGTTCTCAGAGTTGGCGAAAGCTTGATCCTCGTTAGTGTACTCAACAGGTTCCTCGATCACGTACTCATCTCCTGGCTCTACCCAAGACAAGAACACAAGCAAAGGACCAACAATCAATCACGGTGCAATGCAGAAGCAACATGATGCAAAACATGGCATGATATGCAAGACATGACATGCAATGCATATGTGTGCTTCAGAAGGAAAAGAATGAAAAAGGCAGAAACTTGGCAAACCAAGTGTGCCGTTGGAAAGATGAGATGATTTCGGTCGAAATCAATATAAAGATCACCGGAATCGGATGCACGGTTTGCAAATGGCAAGCAAAACAAGAATGGCACAATTCTGCGATTAACAGCACGATGCCATCTAGAATGCAACAAGAAACATAGCTATTGCACTCCAACATAGCAACAAAGCATATGGCAGTGATGTACTCAAGATGCTTGAAAAACATGAACAGTGAGCTATCGCTAAATCACACAAGAACAGGTTCAAACAAGCATGGCAAAAGTGCAAAAGATATCAGCTTCACAGACTTTGTGAAAATTACTAACATGCGAGGAATAACATCAGGAAGCAATGTTTAGAGAAAGAAGACAACATGCTACAGGAACATATCATAGCAAACAAAGGTATGGCATGATTCTACTAAATGCATAGAACAAAAAGCCCTTACTGAACATGAGCCAAAAAAGCACATAAGATATGATGGCACCCATGTAAACATACCAAGTTTTATTAACAGTTTCAGACTTAGCAGAAAACTGAGCATGGCATAAACAGAATTATGAAGGCATCTTTGCAAGCTCAAATCACTCATCACAAAGCCTTGCATGACAAGATAAGCATACTAGCCGCAATATGACATGTTCATTAAGCTATCCATTGCAAGAGCAAGTTCATAACATGCATGGATCACTAACAACAACCATGGCAAAATTGATTAACATGTAAACAATCTGCTAGGAACATTTTATAGAAAAAGTAGAGCAATATTAAGACATGCTAGGGCACTCCATAATTGCAAACAGGGGCATGGATGTATAGAGCATAACCATATGTCCAAAACATCCTTACTGAAGCAACTCAAAAGAAACATGGATCTCACTGTAGCATCAAGTTTACGTGGCATAAAAATAACAACAGGAAAATGACTTCGCATGTTTGTGCTAGTTACCACAAAGATAAAAAAATACATGGCAAGCACCCCTGTAAATATGGCATGTCATAGTTCAAAACACATGTAGAGCTCATGCCCATATGATGCACACAACAAATGTGACAGAAATGACAAAACATGATAACCTGATAAGTAACAACAGGAAACATTTTATAGCACTCTTGCATCGATGATTTGGGCATCAAGATGAACTCAAACAAGAATTCCACAATGTAATGAAATGAAGGGCATCTCCCAATGAAAATTTGGATATCCCATGTGCATGAAACGGAGCTACGGTCATGGAGTTATGGCATGAAGAACAGGGACATAAAATTTATCACAGAAAAGACAGTAAAAAATAGACCTCCAGATCTCAGATCTAGGGATCGTGCACGCTTACCTATGTTGACCAGAGATGTCACCGAAGAAGGAGAGGGTGCTCGCCGGAGAAGGACGGGGCAGCGCCGGAGCTCCATCGGAGGAGGCGCGGGACGAGCGCACGGGGCGGCGCGCCGAGGTGCGGCGGGCAGTGGCCGGAGGCGAGGCGCGGTCGGCGAGGTTGGCCGAAGGCGGCGGTGGGTGAGAGCGGTGCCGGCTGGCGGGGACGCGAGCCGGGCGGCGCAGAGCCGGCGGCTGGAGGCGCGGGCGCCCGCGGGCGGCGGCAGCGGGGAACGGGCCTGCGGGGGCCGGATCTGGGCCCGGCGGGCCTCGGCGGCACGCTGGACGGGGGCGGTGATGTGGAGATGTGGGAGTGGCTGAGGGCGGTGGCACGACTTTGTCCGGTGGGGACCAGACATGTCCGGTGGCGAAGAGGGAGCGTGGCTAGGGTTTCAACCGTGAAAAATGGAGGGGAACACATATTTATAGCTAGGAGGAGGTAGGAGTGTCCAAATGGAGTGTAGTTTTCACCCACACGATCGTGATCCAACGACGGAGGACATGGGAGTTGTTTGGAAGGGTTATTGGGCCATTTTAGAGGGGTGTTGGGCTGCAACACACAAGAGGCCTTTGCGTTTACCCGGTTAACCGTTGGAGTATCAAACGGACTCCAAATGGCACGAAATTTGACAGGCGGTCTATCGGTGGTGTATGCGGGCCACTTGGAAAATCTCGGTCCATTCTGAGAACGTTTAACACCCACTCACAAAAAGAGGCAAGAGGGGTGCATCGGTGCATGTAGGAGTGTCGAATTGCAAAACGGACAATGGGGAAAATGCTCGGATGCATGAGACGAACACGTATGCAAAATGAGATGCACATGATGACATGATATGAAATGAATGACATGAACAAAATACAAAACAAGACAAAACCCAACCACGAAGGGAATCTCATAACTTAACGCCGAAAATGGCAGAGTTGGAGTTTCAATTATGGAAAGTTACATACGGGGTGTTACAACACTCCACCACTATGAAAGGATCTCGTCCCGAGATCTAGGACTGAAAGAACTCCGGATATTCGGAATGGAGGTGATCCTCGCATTCCCAGGTGGCTTCTCGGTCGGAATGGTGTGACCACTTCACTTTCAGGAATTTGATAGACTTGTTGCTAGTCTTGCACTCGGTTTCTTCGAGAATAGCAACGGGATGCTCATGATAAGACATGTCTTCTTGGAGATCAATCTCTTCGAAGTTGATGGTGCGCTTAGGAGTCTTGAAGCACTTGCAAAGCTGTGACACGTGAAACACGTCATGCACATTTGCGAAGTTGGATGGAAGCTCAAGTTGATAGGCGAGATCGCCTCTTTTGCCAATGATCTTGAAAGGACCCACATATCTTGGGGCAAGCTTCCCTTTGATACCGAAGCGATCAGTGCCTTTCATTGGAGACACGCGGAGGTAGACATGGTCTCCGATCTCGAAAGCCAAGTCACGGTGCTTGCTATCATAGTAACTTTTTTAGCGCGATTGCACGGCTTTAAGATTTTCATGGATGACTTTGCACATTTCTTCAGCCTCTGTGATTAATTCATTGCCAAGAAGTTGGCGTTCACCAGTCTATGACCAATTAAGAGGAGTACGACACTTTCTGCCATACAGAATTTTGAATGGGGCCTTGCCCGAACTCGCTTGGAAGCTGTTGTTCTAGGAGAACTCGGCATATGGAAGACAATCTTCCCATTTCATACCGAAGGAAATGACACAAGCCCTGAGCATATCTTCAAGGATTTGATTGACTCGCTCGACTTGTCCACTAGTTTGAGGATGGAAGGCTGTGCTGAAGCGAATGTTGGTGCCCATGGCCTTCTGAAAGGAGTCCCAGAACTTAGAAGTGAAGATGCTTCCAGGATCTGAAGATATCAATTGCGGAATGCCGTGCAAAGAGACAATCCTGGAGGTGAATAGCTCTGCCAACTGAGCTGCTATGATAGATTCTTTGATTGGAAGGAAATGAGCCACTTTAGTAAGCTTGTCAATGACAACAAAGATAGCATCATTCCATGCTTGGACTTGGGAAATCCAGTCACGAAGTCCATCTTAATATGGTCAAACTTCAATTCTGGAATAGCAAGAGGTTGGAGGAGACCAGCTGGCCGTTGGTGTTCTGCTTTCACCCTTCCTCAGACATCACATTCATTCATGAATTGAGCAATTTCTTGCTTCATTCGAGTCCACCAATACGACTGCTTGAGGTCATGGTACATCTTCGTACTTCCAGCGGAGTTGTTGGAGCGCGACCGCCTGGCGGAGGAGCAGCGTATCACCGATTTGCATCGCCAGCGGGGCATGGAGCAGCAGCGCACCAACGCTCTGAGTCGCGAGCAGAGCACCCGCAACTGGGCCAACTACGTGGAGGCCGACGCCCGGCAAATAACCCTAGAGGCTGTCGGGCACGCACCCGTTCATGACGCTGAATTTTACTATCAGCTCGTCAAGTGGGTTTCCTGCTTAGAAGCCGAAGCTTCGGTGGACCACGCCGGCATGGAAAGGGCCAACACGTGCGAGCAACGCGCCCTATCCCACCTCTGGCAAGTCCGAGGCAAGGCGGAGGACGTCGGTGCTGGCGTTTAGCGTGTACCGCATATGGCGGCTGACATCGTCTAGTTAACTAATAATAAGTTAGTACTTGTACACTACTAGAGTATTAGTGGGAGTAGATAGTTAACTTGGCTATGATGGTTGTCAATGTGGAAGTTCAGTACTCTATATCTAGATCAGACCTGTTACTTTGCTCTGAATGTTGAACTTTCCGTTTGAATGTATGGAATGGGTTGTTATTTTTTAAATGGGTTGTATTTGTCCGCCACGGATTTAGAGGCTGACTTGTGGGCCTACCAGGATGACACGTACACAATCAGGAGATGATTGTACGTGGAGAGGATGACAGCAGGGACCCACCAAGGTCATGGCAGGATGCAAGCAAGTCCCTCCTTATTTCAAGCCAATAAAAAATGGCTCCTCCTAATGGATTTCTGACATCTAGGTCCCATGCCATTGTCAACGTGGGTTAATTTGATAAATGCCACTGCAAATCTGGTGATTCCGAGAAATGCCACTGCAACTTCCAAAGTTTGAAAAATGCCATTTGATGCAATTTCCAGTGGCATTTTTCGAAGTCTGGAGTGGCGTTTTTCAAAGTTTGCAAAAACTGCAGTGGCATTTTTCAAAGTTTGGAAATTACAGTGGCATTTTTATGAATCAACATAATTGGAGTGGCATTTGAGGGGAAGCAAGGTGTCAACTGGGCTATGCGGGGCACTCTCGCCTGTCTAGACAGCCTTTTATTTTATGTTTACCACAAGACCAGCCCAATATTTTTTTTCTTTCTGAAAATTGCTAGCCCAGTTTTTTTGTGCTTTGTCAAGTAAGTCGCTTTTTCAGGACTGATGGGCTGCAAATCTTTCAACAAGAGGAGATCTTCCTTCGGCTGGCCTAGAAAATGGCCTATCAGTAATGAGAAATAGGCTGTACGTTTTTAAAACACATCAAACTGGCAATTAGTTTCAATTTTTTTCATTTCGAGATTTTAAATTCCACTGATTTTTATGTGTGGACAATTTGTTGGATTTTATATTGATATACATTTATTTTTAAAACTAGTTTGAATGTGACTCGAAATTTTGGGATTAAAAACAGTTCGGACCACACCGAAATATGAAAAATTTCATATAATATTTTAACCGTGGCCACAATATGGCCTGTAATGCTAACAAAAAGAATATGGGCTCCAAAAAACCTTAAGAATTAGCAAATGGGCTTTAAATTATTAAAAATAATGGAATATGGGTTGTATGTTGTTTTCCACAGATTTGAGGCTTTACTAAAAAAAGGCTTACGCACACGCAACGCCGTGTCAACTTAGTCAACACACAAGAGCAGTGACTGTTGGATGTCCATCCAACGGCCGTCGTGCTTCTTCAATCTCTGCTCTTCCTGCTCCAGACGCTCAAACAAGCGCCGGCGGGACAGCCTGCTCCCTCCTCCTGTGGCTGGCTATGCTACCGCGCAGGCCTCACTACCCCACCCTACTCCCATCACTGGCCTGGCCATCCCTCTACTCACTCACACCTGCTGTTATTCTCCGGCAATGGCAGACGAACCAGTGAACTCTCGTACTCCTCTCCATGTTGGCATCCACTGTCGCGTCTTCCCTGGCTCCGTGTCGTCCCCTTCCTAGGCCTCACCGTCGTCCACCGCCCTGGTGCTCTCGGCATGGCGTGGTCAACATGGTCAACAAACGACATCCATTGGAAGTGGAATGTACATGGAGAGGCTGATAGGTGGGTCCACGGCCGCACACAAGGAAATGCCTCCTTATTACACACAAAATAATGATCCTCCACCTGACAGCTGGGACCCACTGGAAGGGCCTCTGTATTTCGCGAAAAAACGTTCCCCTCGCTGACAGGTCGGACCCACCAGCTATATCTTTGCACGCAAGGAAGTGCCTCCTTATTACGCAAAAAATGAATACTCCCCCTGCTAGCTGGGACCCACCATAGTGGGAGGATGACTTGTGGGCCTACTAAGTTGACGAGGACAGAGGGCTTTGTCAACTTAGTTAATATGAACGATTCTAGCTCCAGTGACCGTACGATGTCCATCCAACGGTTGTAGTGCTTCTTCAACCTCTGGTCTTCTTGCTCCAGCTGCCCAAACCAGCGCCGGTCATGCCACGAGCTCCTGCCTCCCGTGGCCGGTTGTGATGTCGTGGAGGCCTCACCACCCCTACTACTCCCACCGCTTGCCAGGCCATCCCTCTACTCACCCACACCCCCTGTTGTTCTACGGCGATGGCAGCCTCACACTAAAGCCGAACCAGTGAACCCCCATACTCCTCTCCACGTGGGCATCCACTGTCGCGTCTTCCCCGGCTCCATGTCGTCCCCTTCCTAGGCCTCACCGTCGTCCACCACCTTGGTGCTCTCGGCGTGGCATGGTCAGTGTGGTCAATGAACGACTTCCATCAGAAGAGTACTATACATGGAGAGGCTGACATCTGGGTCCACGGCCACAGCAAGGAAGTGCCTCCTTATTACGTGAAAAATAATGATTCCTCCACCTGCAACAGGGACCCACCCGACGGGCCATCGTATTTTACGAAAAAATGTTTCCCCCTGACTGTTGGGACCCACCACCTACATATTCGCATGCAAGGAAGTGCCTGACAGTCGGGACCCACCTGATCGAAGCATACGTAGTGTTTTCATTCTGGTCGCGAACGTGTACGTACATACGATCGGTCTGTCTGCAGGCTGCATCGATGAATCGTGGCCATCTAAGGAAGGGCATGTGTCATAGTATAGGTGTGCACGTGTCGTAGTAGAGGCGCTCACGTAGCATGTATAGGTACGTATAGCAAGGGTGCAAGAAAGTAAATACGGCCACGTACATACATACGGGCGGGGTCTTGAACGCCTACTCGCGCATATGTATGGCTAGGGCTCGTGTACATGGCTGGGTCGGAATGGAGAAACAGCGTCGTCGTGTTCATCGGGAGCTAACCGGCTTGGATGGAATAGCCAATCGAAACGAGGCCTGGCATACCACAGAATGGAGGAAACGACCTTGTGTTTGACCGGCCACAGTCGAAACGGGATCTTGTTCATCGGGAGGGGTGTGGCGTACCGCAAAATGGAGGAAACAGACTTCTCTTGGACCGGCTACGGTCGAAACGGGGTCCTGTTGAACGGGAGGGGTGTGGCGTACCGCAAAACGGACGAAAGAGACTTGTGTTGGAGCGCTATGGTCGAAACGGGGGTCCTGTTCATCGGGAGAGGTGTGGCGTACCGCAAAACGGGACTCCACGGGATACTGTTCATCTCCACCATCGACCTCCTCTAGCCTCCACGGGCTACTCATCCACCATTGACCTCCTCCAGCCTCCACCTACGACTGTTCAACCACAGGCTCCTGTTCATCCAGCCTCCACCGCTCCTCCGCCGGCTCCTGTTCAACCAAGGTCCTGTTCAACCACCCCTCCATGGGCTACTGTTCATCCAGCCCTCCACTGGTGCTACCTCTTGAGCACTGCATTGGTTTTCCATTGAAGAGGAAAGGGTGATGCAGTAGAGCAGCGTAAGTATTTCCCTCAGTTTTTGAGAACCAAGGTATCAATCCAGTAGGAGGCCACGCACGAGTCCCTCACACCTACACAAATAAATAAACTCTTTGCAACCAACGCGATAAAGGGGTTGTCAATCCCTTCATGGTCACCTATGAGAGTGAGATCTAATAGATATGATAAGATAATATTTTTTGGTATTATTATGATAAAGAGAAATAAAGATGCAAGTAAAATAAATGGCAAAGGAAATAACTAAGTATTGGAAGATTAATATGATGGAAAATAGACCCGGGGGCCATAAGTTTCACTAGAGGCTTCTCTTGAGAGCATAAGTATTACGGTGGGTGAACAAATTACTGTTGAGCAATTGACAGAATTGAGCATAGTTATGAGCATATCTAGGTATGATCATGTATATAGGCATCACGTCCAAGACAAGTAGATCGACTCCTGCCTGCATCTACTACTATTACTTCACACATCGACCGCTATCCAGCATGCATCTAGAGTATTAAGTCCAAGAGAACAGAGTAACGCTTTAAGCAAGATGACATGATGTAGAGGGATAAACTCATGCAATATGATATAAACCCCATCTTGTTATCCTCGATAGCAACAATACAATACGTGCCTTGTTGCCCCTGCTATCATTGGGAAAGTACACCACAAGGTTGAACCCAAAGCTAAGCACTTCTCCCATTGCAAGAAAGATCAATCTAGTAGGCCAAACCAAACTGATAATTCGAAGAGACTTGTAAAGATAACCAATCATACATAAAAGAATTCAGAGAAGATTCAAATATCGTTCATAGATAAACTTGATCATAAACCCACAATTCATCAGTCTCAACGAACACACCGCAAAAGAAGATTACATCGAATAGATCTCCACAAGAGAGGGGGAGAACTTTGTATTGAGATCCAAAAAGAGAGAAGAAGCCATCTAGCTAATAACTATGGACCCGTAGGTCTGAAGTAAACTACTCACACTTCATCGGAGAGGCTATGGTGTTGATGTAGAAACCCTCCATGATCTATACCCCCTTTGGCGGAGCTCCGGACAAGGCCCCAAGATGGGATCTCGTGGATACAGAAAGTTACGGCGGTGGAATTAGGGTTTTGGCTCCATATCTGGTAGTTTGGGGGTACGTAGGTATATATAGGAGGAAGGAGTACGTCGGTGGAGCAACATGGGCCCCACGAGGGTGGAGGGCGCGCCTGGGGGGGTAGGCGCGCCCCCCTACCTCGTGCCTTCCTGGTTGATTGCTTGACGTAGGGTCCAAGTCCTCTGGATCATGTTCGTTCCAAAAATCACGTTCCCGAAGGTTTCATTCTGTTTGGACTCCGTTTGACATTCTTTTTCTGCGAAACCCAAAAATAGGCAGAAAATAGCAATTCTGGGCTGGGCCTCTAGTTAATAGGTTAGTCCCAAAAATAATATAAGAGTGTATAATAAATCCCAATAATGTCCAAAACAGGATATAATATAGCATGGAACAATCAAAAATTATAGATACGTTGGAGACGTATCAACCGGCTACTGTTCAACCAGCCCTTCATGAGGTCCTGTTCATCCATCCCTCCACGGGGTCCTGTTCATCCACCCCAACTGGCTCGATCGGGGTCATGTTCATCCAACGACAACGGCCTCTACTACCACGGGGGTCCTGTTCATC
>NC_041382.1:355660034-355709740 GCF_002162155.2 Triticum dicoccoides | reverse complement strand
TCACTGTTCATCAAGAGGCAGCATCGACCGGCTTCAGTTAGCAGCAGTAGCTAAGGAATCACTCGGGTTCAATTAACAGCAAGGGATTGATCGGGGTTCAGTAACGTAGCTAGTGCAATCGCTTGGGTTCAATTAGAGCCCAACACCTCGCTCGGGTTCTGTTAGAGCGCAACACCTTGCACACATGCGCGTATGTGTACGAGAGAAATGCATAAACTTCCCTGCATCACTCGGCCCCGACCACCCACCGTAATCGGGAACTTCTCGATATTTTCCTCGCCCTTGCTTCTACCATGTTTTTCAGTCATGCATGGCCCAAAGAATGTCATGCAGCTGCGTCTCCGGCCCGCCCAGGACAAAAAGCAAATTTGCTGTCATGATTTTTTGTCATAGAAGTAGGAGCCCACCACATCTATGATGATACCGGGTTTTGTCACAATTATCGTCATAGAAGTGTTATAAGTATGATAGGAAAAAAATTAGTTCGGCCCAAAATGTCACGGATGTGTCTTTTTTTGTAGTGATTTCCCTTGCCGCACATTGATCAAATTGTGGATTCCACTTCAGGTTGTGATTTGCTCTCCTTTCTGGATGCATACTCTGGGTATCACCAAATCTTCATGTCTAAGGAAGATGAAGAGAAGACATCGTTCATTACTCCATGTGGTATGTACTGCTTTGTCTACATGCCATTCGGATTAAAGAATGTTGGGTCCACTTTTGCAAGGGCAGTCTAGATTGGTTTTGAGCCACAGGTACACAGAAACATAGAAGCCTATATGGATGATAATGTGGTCAAGACCAAGGATAAGGCCACCCTTATTCAGGATTTGGAGGAGACGTTTGCTAATCTGCGCAAGATCAATTTGAAGCTCAACCTGGAGAAGTGCATATTTGGTGTTCCCTCCGGCAAGCTGCTTGGATTCTTCGTATCCCATTGCGGGATCAAAGCCAACGCCGACAAGATCAAAGCTATCGAGCAGATCCAAGCGCCATCGACAGTTAAGGATGTGAGGCGTTTGATGGGATGTGTTGCCGCGCTGAGCAGATTCATCTCCAAGTCTGTCGAGCGCGCCCTGCCATTCTTCATAATTCTGAAGAAGGCAGGTCCTATGAAATGGACCCCAGAAGCAGATGCAGCTTTGCAAGAGTTGAAGGCTTACTTGTCCTCTATGCCTACCTTCATTGCCCCAAAACACCAGGAGCTGTTGCTGCTATACTTAGCGGCAACCAACAAAGTGGTCAGTGCAGCTTTGGTAGCACAGCGAGAAGTGGATGAGGCAGAGAGTGAGCAGAGACCGGTAGAGTCAGAGAAGGATCAAGACAGCAATGAGCACGACAACGAGAGCAACCCCAAGGACGCAGCAAGGAAGAAAGTGGTGCAGTGCCTAGTGTAGTTCGTCAGCTCCCTATTGCAAGGGCTAGATCGAGGTACTCTGGCGTGCATAAGTTGATCTTTGGTCTCATCATGGCCTCAAGGAAACAGCGCCACTACTTCCAAGCCCATGAGATCACGGTTGTCACTCGTTTCCCGTTGCAAAGGATACTCCGAAACCCTGAGGCTACCGGCGGAATAGTGGAGTGGGCTTTGGAGTTATCCACCTTTGGTTTGAAGTTTGAGAGCACATCAACTATTCAGAGCAGGGCGTTGGTAGTGTTTATTGCAAAATGGACGCCAACCCCTGACAAGGAAGTGACAGAGACAGTTATCTCCGGCAAGGAATCGCCCCAAGTATGGATTATGTATTTTGATGGTACTTTTCCCCTACAAGGTGCAGGAGCTGGCGTGCTTCTTGTTTCCCCCTCTGGGGAGCACTTGAAGTACGTCTTCCAAATGCATTTTGCCCGGGAAGAAGCCATCAACAATACAGGAGAGTATGAAGGGCTCCTTGCCGGGCTCAGGATTGCAGCTGAATTAGGAATTAAGAAGCTGATCATTTGAGGAGATTCATAGCTTGTGGTGAGACAAGTAAACAAGGATTACCAAAGTCCATTGATGGAGGCATACGTCGAGGAAGTGAGGAGATTGGAGGAGCACTTTGACGGATTGCAAACAGAGCATGTACCCCGTGCGGAAACCAGCATAGGTGATCATCTATCAAAGTGTGCTACGTAAAAGCCTTCCGTGGAACCAGGGACTTCTATTCTCCATCTCACTTAGCCCTCCGTATCCCCAGCAACAATGGCCCGAAAAAGCAGAAAGTTGGACACCGGTGAGCCTCTCTCACTAGAGTCGTCCCCTCCTGGCAGAGACCCTGCAGGAAACAACTCCTCACAGACTGCTGGACCACCCCCTCTAGCCGGGTCCAAGAATGAGGCCCATGCTCCCGCAGCAGAGGAGGTGCCGCTAGTCCTCGTTGCCGAGCCCCAGGCTTCAACTTGGGCAAGGCACATTGTCCGCTTCCTCCAAACTAGAGAGCTTCCCGGCGACCAAGATGAAGCTGAAAAGGTAGCCTGGAGGGCCAGTATGTATCAGTTTGTCGATGACACTCTATACAGAAGGAGGCCCAACAGTGTGAAATTGAGGTGTGTCTGCCAGTGTCCGATTTCGGGTTCCGCAGACCCTTGAGAGGTTCGAACTCTGGGGTGCGTGCGAAGAAATCATCCTCCCCAGTCTACCCGCTCGCTAATCTCATGGCTTAGCTCGAAGAACCGAATGGACAAGAGACAACAGTTTACCTAGGTTCGGGCCACCTTGTGGTGTAAAACCCTACTCCTTCTTTGTGGTAGATTGGCCACGAGTGGCTGAGGATGAACTAGTATAGTGGGAGCACAACCTCAGGAGGAGGAGTGTTCTTGTGCTCGATGAGCTGGTGGGTGTGAGGATGATCTGAATGATCCCTCCCCCTCTAGGGTGGTGGCTAGGTCCTATTTATAGTGGCCTTGGTCCTCTTCCCAAATGAAGGCGGCAAGGGATCCCACAACTGCCAAATTTCAAGGGAGACAACTAGTACGTGCTATCTTGACAAAAGTAGTCTTCATCTACAAAAGCCTCTGGTGGTGACGCTATGGTGGGCTCAGCAATGACCTCCATCCTGCCGTCCTAGCGTTCTTGCTCTTGTTGCACCAGAATGGAAACCTTTGCTTGATTCCTCGGGACTCCGCGCTTGCGCTTTCCTCCTTAGCACCAAGGAGGGAACTGGTATGTTGCGCCCGCTGGACCCCACCTGGGCTTGGTCGTCATGGCTCACATCATCTAAACCACACGAGGTGAACCTTGCATAGATATCTCCGCTCCTTGGGAGCCAGCCTAGGGAGGCCACCCAATGTGGAGGTCTTGGTGTCGTCTGCCTCGCGAGGGTCTTGAGTCGTTGATGTTGAAGCTAGGTCATACCAGGCCGTCGACGGAGCCATGTCGTGGGCCGCAGGCAGGCAAGTCTGGGTACCCCTGTTCCCAGAACACCTACAGTAGCCCTCGGGCCCAAGGCGCACTCGAACTTGGCTTCGAGGCGAAGCCAAAGGGCAAGTGCGGAGTGCCGCGGGCCCTAACCATCTACGTCCTTGGTTGACGCATGGCGATTGATGGGACGTGGGTGCCTCTGCTTCCCCATGCAACCTCGATAACCGTTTGACTTGACGAGACTCCGCTGCATGCAGAGAAAAACCATCATTGTGTGGGATTGTGGAGGCCAGCGATTGGCCTCCCTCGGGCTATAAATGAGTGGAGGGGCGGAGCCCGCCTTGCTCATGTCTGTCTTCTTGCCGCTCGCTTCGTCTTCTTCTTCTTCCTTGTCTTACCGTCTTGCCATAGCTCCAATGGCACCGATCAGGAGGTTCTCCGCGGCGGAAAAGGGGAAGGCCCCTCGGGAGGAGCCTGAACCACTATCGCCGAGGAAGAGGTTCAGCCACCCTCGCGATGCCAGCGAAAGGCAGGAGGTGACGTGACCTTACGAGCGGCCACCGTCTGGCTTCCCGCTCCCTCTGTACGCCCACGTGCAGGGCTCCGGAGAGGACAGCAGTGCCCACCGCCGCGCGGGCCACGACCACGGTGGCCAGGCTGGGACTACACGGCCACCCGGCCTGCAAACTCACGCCTAGGGCTCCTCGCGTGAGTTCATGGTGTGGACGGCAATGCCACCGCGCACGTGGATCCGATTCCCATTGTTCTATGCCAAGGAGGCCGGTCGAGTTGTGGCTGCAGCACGCCGGGTGCTGCAGCCTGGCCACGGGGGAAGAGGTCGAGGTCGTCCCCTCGGGCGGCATCTTCATGACCCGAGGATGGGGCAAGGTTGCAACCCGCGTGGCACGGCCGTGGGCGCTGGGCCTGCCTCCGGCCTGGCCGATAGCCCCTCCAGCAGCAGCGGCAACTCCTGGGAATCCAGCGTCTCTCCCAAGCCTAGCGAGTCCCCGGAGTCCAGCGATGACAGCTATGTGCCTCTGAGCTCATGGTGTGCCCGGAGCGCGGCCGCGGCGTCCACTCGGCGTCGTCGATGATGCCTAGAAGCCGGGGTCCCTTGAGGCTTCCTCCTTTTTTTTCCTGCACAAAATCGTGACCAACCCCGTGGGGGTATATAAAAGAACTTTAATGCTTTTGCTCCGAAGTTTATTACTGCTAGTATAAGGTTGTAGCTATGTATCTTGTTTCGGCATTGTTTCCCCTTTTGGTTATTGCGGTAGCATTGCGCTCTACACCGGTAGGTCCCAGTCTCAGGCAAGCTTCGGTCATCGCTGGTATGCCAGGTCGTGATGTCATGGTCAAGGCCAGGAGGTGAGCGGCCCGAGGTCCGGTAAGTGCTCCTGAGGCGCGATGCTCAAGAGGTCCCATTTGGCATGCAAGCAACTCCTTGGAGGCCGAAAAGGGAAGCGGTATTCCCGAAGCAAGATCACGGGGGTTGAAAGCATCAGACGGTGAAGTTAGCACTGACATGTATGGGTGACTTATCTTAGAGAGCCTGAGGACATTCCTTTGCGCAATGCCTGATCGTGCCTTAATGGTGATGCTTCCAGTCAGGGCTCACGCCAGCCTCCCTCTTCCCCGCTCATCTAAACGCTCTACGTCCTCGGGTCCCGACGCTCGAGCGAGGTTCAGCCGCCGCTGGTATGCCAGGTCGCGATGCCATGGTCAAGGCCAGGGGTGAGGGCTGGAGAGTCAGTAAGAGCTCCTGAGGCGCGGTGCTCAGGAGCCCCCCTTTAACGTACAAGCGAATTGCATGAAAAAGGTCTGGCCAGTGGGGCCGCCTACATCCGAGCTCCTGGATTCCTACGTGTTACTCCGAGAGGAGAGCATAACTCGTTGACGTGCTTGTTGTCTTGCCGCTGATCTTTCCGCAAGGAGATGGAGGCACTAAGGACCTGGTGAGGTGACGTGCGTGGTGTGGGCCGCGTGCCAGAGCTCGATCCCTCAGATTTATCAGTGTTGCAGGTACGGACCCAAGCACAAGCGTCGTGCTAGCATGTGTAGCCCCTGTTGCGGGATGAGAAAGAGGCCGGTTAGCAATGCGGGAAGCCGTGGAGGGGCGAAAAGACACCAGGAAAGCAGGTGATAACATAA
This sequence comes from Triticum dicoccoides, assembly GCF_002162155.2. NCBI lineage: Eukaryota > Viridiplantae > Streptophyta > Magnoliopsida > Poales > Poaceae > Triticum > Triticum dicoccoides. The sequence continues at coordinate 355,704,249 of NC_041382.1, read as the reverse complement.
ATCATCTCATGGATAGGGTAGAGCTAGCTCTAACAGATGTGGAAAAACGATACATGACATAGGGACAGACCCATGCGGCCTGGGGATGATGCCGCCCGAGGGGCGCCTGCAACAGAGTAAATCAAAGACGCAAAAGGATACATGATGCATGGACAGGCCCATGCGATCTGGGGATGATGCGGCCCGAGGGGCACTGCCAACTGAATAAACCAGAAAATGTCACCTAGCACCGTTGCTGAAGAGATGTTGAAGTAGCTGAAGACGCGTGATGAAGAAGTCGCTCCTCATGAGCCACCTAGGCCCTGAACCTCAGGAGGCTCTGGAGGCCCAGGAGGCTCGCGAAGAACCGTCACCATCTCGTTCAAGACCGCCTGGTGCCTGGCCTCCTGAGCCGCTAGGACGCTCCGCATGTGGCGGTGGAATGTAACAGTCGTGTTCGGCAAGGCAAAAGGCATGCGAACGTAGCTGTGAGGGGGACCCTCGCACTGGCTAGTGCACGATGGCCAGAACCGCTCCTGAGATGATGCGGCTCGGTTGAGCCCAGGGATGTTGACGCAGGCGCACAGCTCGCTGTCCTCGTCAGGACAAGGAGCCCCTCCAGGTGGTGGGTGGCGGTCGCCGTGCATGGCTCTCGCCTCTTGAAGCTCCCTGGTCGCCTTGGTGATAAACTCCTGAGCACCTGGCGCCCCATGCCTTGTGCCTTCCTGGCGGAGATGCGCGCTGAAGCTCACCTCCACGTGCTGCCCGAGCGCCTCCCTCGTGGTGTTGGTCAGGTCAGAGGCCCTCTAGATGAGAGCCTATCGGATCTGCGGTTCTGCAGACCCTTGAGAGGTTCGAACACTAGGGTGTGTGCGAAGAACTCATCCTCACCAATATGCCTGCTCAACGATTCCTAGGCCTAGCTCGATGAACCCAAGGGACAAGAGATGCAGTAGTTTATCCTGGTTCGGGCCACCTTGCGGTGTAATACCCTACTCCAGCTTTGTGGTGGATTGCCTCAAGGGGCTGAGGATGAACTAGTACAGTGGTTGAACAGCCTGAGGAGGTGAGGTGTTCTTGATCTTGATGGGCTAGTGGGTCAGAGGATGATCTAAATGATCTGTCCTCCTTCTATGGTGGTGGCTAAGTCGTATTTATAGTGGCCTTGGTCCTCTTCCCGAATGAAGGCGGGAAGGGATCCCACAACGGCCAAATTTGAAGGGAGACAACTAGTACATGCTATCCTGACAAAAGTAGTCTTCGCCTACAAAAGCCTCTGGCTGTGACGCCAAGGTAGGCTCCGTGATGACCTCCGTCCTGCCATCCTTGCGGTCTTGGTCTTGTTGCTCCGATATGGAAGCCTTTGCTTGATTCCTCGGGACTCCGCATCTGCGCTGGCCTCCTTAGCACCAAATAGGAAACTGGTACACTGTGCCCGCTGGCGCCCGCCTGGCCTTTGTCGTTATGGCTCATGTCATCCGAACCTCGCAAGGTGCACCTTGCCTTTATACCTCCACTCTTCAGGAGCCAGCCTGGTGAGGCCACCCCCGAGGGAGGCCTTGGTGTCATCCGCGTCGCCAGGCTTGGCCCCTCACGAGAGTCACTGGTTGTTGTTGCTGAAGCTGGGCCGTACCGGGTCGTCGATGGAGCCATGTCGTGGGCCACAGGAAGGAAAGCCTGGGTACCCCCGTTCCCACGACGTCGGTAGTAGCCCTCGGACCCAAGGCTCGCTCGTACATGGCTTCAAGGCGAAGCCAAAGGGAAAGCACGGAGTGCCGCGGGCCCCAACCGCCTGCGGCGCCGGTTGACATGTGGCGATTATTGGGACGTGGGCGCCTCCGCTTCCCCACGCTGCCTCGACAACCGCTCGACTTGACGAAACCCTGTCATCCCTATCCTCTTGCAGTCCACTTCTTCCTCTTCTTTCTTGTCTCTCCATCTTGCTGTAGCTCCTTATGGTGCCGACGAGGAAGGTTTCCGCTGCCGAGAAGGGGAAGCCCCCAAGGTGGGACCTGACTCGCCGCCCCCGCAAGCATGCCGCGGCCCCTGCGGTGGCTCCTCGGGGGCGCGGGCGTGCCTTGGCTGGCCGTGGCGGCGCTTCTTCTTGCGGTGGGTGCCGCTGGGGGCGAGGCAGCCCTTGCAACAAGGGGAGGTGTGCCATGGTCGCCCGACCTCCCCGGCCACTCTTGCACTCGACCGAGGTGCTCCCTGAGTTCGTCATGTGGTCGGAGAGACCAACTAGCACCTGTTTCCCGCTCCCCCGCTTCTTCGTGGGTGAGCTGCCGGCTGCGGGGCCAGACGGCCTCTAGCTGCAGGCTGACGGCTGTTGCAGCAAGGCTTCGTGGGTCGGGGTCGATGTCTTTGCCACCGGGGATGTGTCCCTGGCCCGCGGCTGACAGGCGTTTGCCCCCGCGCGCAGCCTGAGCGGGAGGTGCGCCCTCCACTTCAAGTTCGACGGCACCGCGACCCTCTTTTGAAGGTGTTTGGTGTTGGGGAACATAGTAATTTCAATAAAATTCCTACGCACACGCAAGATCATGGTGATGCATAGCAATGAGAGGGGAGAGTGTGATCGACGTACCCTTGTAGACCGACAGCAGAAGCGTTAGCACAACGCGGTTGATGTAGTCGTACGTCTTCACGGCCCGACCGATCAAGCACTGAAACTACGGCACCTCCGAGTTCTAACACACGTTCAGCTCGATGACGATCCCCGGACTCCGATCCAGCAAAGTGTCGGGGAAGAGTTTCGTCAGCACGACGGCGTGGTGACGATCTTGATGTACTACCGTTGCAGGGCTTCGCCTAAGCACCGCTACAATATTATCGAGGACTATGGTGGAAGGGGGCACCGCACACGGTTAAGAATATGATCATGTGGATCTACTTGTGTGTCAAGGGGTGCCCCCTGCCCCCGTATATAAAGGATCAAGGAGGGGTGCGGCCGGCCAGGAGGAGGGCGCGCCAGGAGGAGTCCTACTCCCACCGGAAGTAGGATTCCCCCTTTCCTAGTTGGAATAGGATTCGGGAGGGGGAAAGAGGAGAGAGAGAAGGAAGGGGGGGCGCCAGCCCCCTCTCTCCTCGTCCTATTCGGACTAGGGGGGGAGGGGCGCGCGGCCCAGCCCTGGCCACCTCTCCTCTCTTCCACTAAAGCCCACTAAGGCCCATATACCTCCCGGGGGGTTCCGGTAACCTCCCGGTACTCCGTTAAAATCCCGATTTCATCCGGAACACTTCCGATATCCAAATATAGGCTTCCAATATATCAATCTTTATGTCTTGACCATTTCGAGACTCCTCGTCATGTCCGTGATCACATCCGGGACTCCGAACAAACTTCGGTACATCAAAATGCATAAACTCATAATATAACTGTCATCGAAACCTTAAGCGTGCGGACCCTACGGGTTCGAGAACAATGTAGACATGACCGAGACACGTCTCCGGTCAATAACCAATAGCGGAACCTGGATGCTCATATTGGCTCCTACATATTCTACGAAGATCTTTTATCGGTCAGACCGCATAACAACATACGTTGTTCCCTTTGTCATCGGTATGTTACTTGCCCGAGATTCGATCGTCGGTATCTCAATACCTAGTTCAATCTCGTTACCGGCAAGTCTCTTTACTCGTTCCGTAATACATCATCTCACAACTAACTCATTAGTTGCAATGCTTGCAAGGCTTATGTGATGTGCATTACCGAGAGGGCCCAGAGATACCTCCCCGACAATCGGAGTGACAAATCCTAATCTCAAAATACGCCAACCCAACATGTACCTTTGGAGACACCTGTAGAGTACCTCTATAATCACCCAGTTACGTTGTGACGTTTGGTAGCACACAAAGTGTTCCTCCGGCAAATGGGAGTTGCATAATCTCATAGTCATAGGAACATGTATAAGTCATGAAGAAAGCAATAGCAACATACTAAACGATCGGGTGCTAAGCTAATGGAATGGGTCATGTCAATCAGATCATTCATCTAATGATGTGATCCTGTTAATCAAATAACAACTCTTTGTCCATGGTTAGGAAACATAACCATCTTTGATTAACGAGCTAGTCAAGTAGAGGCATACTAGTGACACTCTGTTTGTCTATGTATTCACACATGTATTATGTTTCCGTTTAATACAATTCTAGCATGAATAATAAACATTTATCATGATATAAGGAAATAAATAATAACTTTATTATTGCCTCTAGGGCATATTTCCTTCAGTCTCCCACTTGCACTAGAGTTAATCATCTAGATTACACAGTAATGATTCTAACACCCATGGAGCCTTGGTGCTGATCATGTTTTGCTCGTGGAAGAGGCTTAGTCAACGGGTCTGCTACATTCAGATCCGTATGTATCTTGCAAATCTATATGTCTCCCACCTGGACTAGATCCCGGATGGAATTGAAGCGTCTATTGATGTGCTTGGTTCTCTTGTGAAATCTGGATTCCTTTGCCAAGGCAATTGCTCCAGTATTGTCACAAAAGATTTTCATTGGACCCGATGCACTAGGTATGACACCTAGATCGGATATGAACTCCTTCATCCAGACTCCTTCATTTGCTGCTTCCGAAGCAGCTATGTATTCCGCTTCACACGTAGATCCCACCATGACGCTTTGTTTAGAACTGCACCAACTGATAGCTCCACCGTTTAATGTAAACACGTATCCGTTTTGCGATTTAGAATCATCTGGATCAGTGTCAAAGCTCGCATCTACGTAACCATTTACGATGAGCTCTTTGTCACCTCCATAAACGAGAAACATATCCTTAGTCCTTTTCAGGTATTTCAGGATGTTCTTGACCGCTGTCTAGTGATCCACTCCTGGATTACTTTGGTACCTCCCTGCTAGACTTATAGCAAGGCACACATCAGGTCTGGTACACAGCATTGCATACATGATAGAGCCTATGGCTGAAGCATAGGGAACATCTTTCATTTTCTCTCTATCTTCTGCAGTGGTCGGGCATTGAGTCTTACTCAACTTCACACCTTGTAACACAGGCAAGAACCCTTTCTTTGCTTGATCCATTTTGAACTTCTTCAAAACTTTGTCAAGGTATGTGCTTTGTGAAAGTCCAATTAAGCGTCTTGATCTATCTCTATAGATCTTAATGCCTAATATGTAAGTATCTTCACCGAGGTCTTTCATTGAAAAACTCTTATTCAAGTATCCCTTTATGCTATCCAGAAATTCTATATCATTTCCAATTAGTAATATGTCATCCACATATAATATCAGAAATGCTACAGAGCTCCCACTCACTTTCTTGTAAATACAGGCTTCTCCAAAAGTCTGTATAAAACCAAATGCTTTGATCACACTATCAAAGCGTTTATTCCAACTCCGGGAGGCTTGCACCAGTCCATAAATGGATCGCTGGAGCTTGCACACTTTGTTAGCTCCCTTTGGATCGACAAAACCTTCTGGTTGCATCATATACAACTCTTCTTCCAGAAATCCATTCAGGAATGCAGTTTTGACATCCATCTGCCAAATTTCATAATCATAAAATGCGGCAATTGCTAACATGATTCGGACAGACTTAAGCATCGCTACGGGTGAGAAGGTCTCATCGTTGTCAATCCCTTGAACTTGCCGGAAACCCTTTGCGACAAGTCGAGCTTTGTAGACAGTAATATTACCGTCAGCGTCAGTCTTCTTCTTGAAGATCCATTTATTCTCTATTGCTTGCTGATCATTGGGCAAGTCAACCAAAGCCCATACTTTGTTCTCATACATGGATCCCATCTCAGATTTCATGGCTTCAAGCCATTTTGCGGAATCTGGGCTCACCATCGCTTCTTCATAGTTCGTAGGTTCATCATGATCTAGTAGCATGACTTCCAGAACAGGATTACCGTACCACTCTGGCGCGGATCTCACTCTAGTTGATCTACGAGGTTCAGTAGTATCTTGTTCTGAAGTTTCATGATCATTATCATTAGCTTCCTCACTAATTGGTGTAGGTGTCACAGAAGCAGGTTTCTGTGATGTACTACTTTCCAATAAGGGAGTAGGTACAGTTACCTCGTCAAGTTCTACTTTCCTCCCACTCACTTCTTTCAAGATAAACTCCTTCTCCAAAAAGTTTCCGAATTTAGCAACAAAAGTCTTGCCTTCGGATCTGTGATAGAAGGTGTATCCAATAGTTTCCTTTGGATATCCTATGAAGACACATTTCTCCGATTTGGGTTAGAGCTTATTAGGTTGAAGCTTTTTCACATAAGCATCGCAGCCCCAAACTTTCAGAAACGACAACTTTGGTTTCTTGCCAAACCACGGTTCATAAGGTGTCGTCTCAATGGATTTTGATGGTGCCCTATTTAACGTGAATGCGGCCGTCTCTAGAGCGTATCCCCAAAACGATAGCGGTAAATCAGTAAGAGACATCATAGATCACACCATATCTAGTAAAGTGCGATTACGACGTTCGGACACACCATTACACTATGGTGTTCCGGGTGGCGTGAGTTGCGAAACTATTCCACATTGTTTCAAATGTACACCAAACTCGTAACTCAAATATTCTCCTCCATGATCAGATCGTAGGAATTTTATTTTCTTGTTACGATGATTTTCAACTTCACTCTGAAATTCTTTGAACTTTTCAAACGTTTCAGACTTGTGTTTCATTAAGTAGATATACCCATATCTGCTTAAGTCATCTGTGAAGGTGAGAAAATAACGATATCCACCACGAGCCTCAACATTCATCGGACCACATACACCTGTATGTATGATTTCCAACAAATCTGCTGCTCTCTCCATAGTACCAGAGAACGGTGTTTTTGTCATCTTACCCATAAGGCACGGTTCGCAAGTACCAAGTGATTCATAATCAAGTGGTTCCAAAAGCCCATCAGTATGGAGTTTCTTCATGCGTTTTATACCGATATGACTCAAACGGCAGTGCCACAAATAAGTTGCACTATCATTATCAACTCTGCATCTTTTGGCTTCAACACTATGAATATGTGTGTCACTACTACCGAGATTTAATAAGAATAGACCACTCCTTAAGGGTGCATGACCATAAAAGATATTACTCATGTAAATAGAACAACCATTATTCTCTGATTTAAATGAATAACCGTCTCGCATCAAACAAGATCCAGATATAATGTTCATGCTTAACGCTGGCACCAAATAACAATTATTTAGGTCTAATACTAATCCTGAAGGTAGATGTAGAGGTAGCGTGCCGACTGTGATCACATCGACTTTGGAACCATTTCCCACGCGTATCGTCACCTCGTCCTTTGCCAATCTTCGCTTAATCCGTAGTCCCTGTTTCGAGTTGCAAATATTAGCAACAGAACCAGTATCAAATACCCAGGTGCTACTGCGAGCATTAGTAAGGTACACATCAATAACATGTATATCACATATACCTTTGTTCACCTTGCCATCCTTCTTATCCGCCAAATACTTGGGGCAGTTCCGCTTCCAGTGACCAGTCTGCTTGTAGTAGAAGCACTCAGTTTCAGGCTTAGGTCCAGGTTTGGGTTTCTTCTCTTGAGTAGCAACTTGCTTGCTGTTCTTTTTGAAGTTCCCCTTCTTCTTCCCTTTGCCCTTTTTCTTGAAACTAGTGGTCTTGTTGAACATCAACACTTGATGCTCCTTCTTGATTTCTACCTCCGCAGCTTTCAGCATTGCGAAGAGCTCGGGAATAGTCTTATTCATCCCTTGCATATTATAGTTCATCACGAAGCTCTTGTAGCTTGGTGGCAGTGATTGGAGAATTCTGTCAATGATGCAATCATCTGGAAGATTAACTCCCAATTGAATCAAGTGATTATTATACCCAGACATTTTGAGTATATGCTCACTGACAGAACTGTTCTCCTCCATCTTGCAGCTATAGAACTTATTGGAGACTTCATATCTCTCAATTCGGGCATTTGCTTGAAATATTAACTTCAACTCCTGGAACATCTCATATGCTCCATAACGTTCAAAACATCGTTGAAGTCCCGATTCTAAGCCGTAAAGCATGGCACACTGAACTATCGAGTAGTCATCAGCTTTGCTCTGCCAGACGTTCATAACATCTGGTGTTGCTCCAGCAGCAGGCCTGGCACCCAGCGGTGCTTCTAGGACGTAATTCTTCTGTGCAGCAATGAGGATAATCCTCAAGTTATGGACCCAGTCCGTGTAATTGCTACCATCATCTTTCAACTTTGCTTTCTCAAGGAACGCATTAAAATTCAACGGAACAATAGCACGGGCCATCTATCTACAATCAAACATAAATAAGCAAGATACTATCAGGTACTAAGTTCATGATAAATTTAGGTTCAATTAATCATATTACTTAAAGAACTCCCACTTAGATAGACATCCCTCTAATCCTCTACGTGATTACGTGATCCAAATCAACTAAACCATGTCCGATCATCACGTGAGATGGAGTAGTTTCATTGGTGAACATCACTATGTTGATCATATCTACTATATGATTCATGCTCGACCTTTCGGTCTCCGTGTTCCGAGGCCATATCTGCATATGCTTGGCTCGTCAAGTATAAACCTGAGAATTCTGCGTGTGCAACTGTTTTGCACCCGTTGTATTTGAACGTAGAGCCTATCACACCCGATCATCACGTGGTGTCTCAGCACGAAGAACTTTCACAACGGTGCATACTCAGGGAGAACACTTCTTGATAATTAGTGAGAGATCATCTTATAATGCTACCGTCAATCAAAGCAAGATAAGATGCATAAAAGATAAACATCACATGCAATCAATATAAGTGATATGATATGGCCATCATCATCTTGTGCTTTAGATCTCCATCTTCGAAGCACCGTCGTGATCACCATCGTCACCGGCGCGACACCTTGATCTCCATCGTAGCATCGTTGTCGTCTCGCCAATCTTATGCTTCCACGACTATTGCTACCGCTTAGTGATAAAGTAAAGCATTACAGCGCAATTGCATTGCATACAATAAAGCGACAACCATATGGCTACTGCCAGTTGCCGATAACTCGGTTACAAAACATGATCATCTCATACAATAAAATTTAGCATCATGTTTTGACCATATCACATCACAACATGCCCTGCAAAAACAAGTTAGACGTCCTCTACTTTGTTGTTGCAAGTTTTACGTGGCTGCTACGGGCTTAAGCAAGAACCAATCTTACCTACGCATCAAAACCACAACGATAGTTTGTCAAGTTGGTGCTGTTTTAATCTTCGCAAGGACCGGGCGTAGCCACACTCGGTTCAACTGAAGTTGGAGAAACTGTCACCCGCTAGCCACCTTTGTGCAAAGCACGTCGGGAGAACCGGTCTCGCGTAAGCGTACGCGTAATGTCGGTCTGGGCCGCTTCGTCCAACAATACCGCCGAACCAAAGTATGACATGCTGGTAAGCAGTATGACTTATATCGGTCACAACTCACTTGTGTTCTACTCGTGCATATAACATCAACACATAAAACCTAGGCTCTGATACCACTGTTGGGGAACGTAGTAATTTCAAAAAAATTCCTACGCACACGCAAGATCATGGTGATGCATAGGAACGAGAGGGGAGAGTGTGATCTACGTACCCTTGTAGACCGACAGCGGAAGCGTTAGCACAACGCGGTTGATGTAGCCGTACGTCTTCACGGCCCGACCGATCAAGCACCGAAACTACGGCACCTCCGAGTTCTAGCACACGTTCAGCTCGATGACGATCCCCGGACTCCGATCCAGCAAAGTGTCGGGGAAGAGTTTTGTCAGCACGACGGCGTGGTGACGATCTTGATGTACTACCGTCGCAGGGCTTCGCCTAAGCACCGCTACAATATTATCAAGGACTATGGTGGAAGGGGGCACCGCACACGGTTAAGAATATGATCACGTGGATCAACTTGTGTGTCAAGGGGTGCCCCCTGCCCCCGTATATAAAGGATCAAGGGGGGGTGTGGCAGGCCAGGAGGAGGGCGCGCCAGGAGGAGTCCTACTCCCACCGGGAGTAGGATTCCCCCCTTTCATAGTTGGAATAGGATTCGGGAGGGGGAAAGAGGAGAGAGAGAAGTGGGGGGCGCCGGCCCCCTCTCTCCTTGTCCTATTCGGACTAGGGGGAGGAGGGGCACGCGGCCCAGCCCTGGCCACCTCTCCTCTCTTCCACTAAAGCCCACTAAGGCCCATATACCTCCCGGGGGGTTCCGGTAACCTCCCGGTACTCGAGTAAAATCCCGATTTCATCCGGAACACTTCCGATATCCAAATATAGGCTTCCAATATATCAATCTTTATGTCTCGACCATTTCGAGACTCCTCGTCATGTCCGTGATCACATCCGGGACTCCGAACAAACTTCGGTATATCAAAATGCATAAACTCATAATATAATTGTCATCGAAACCTTAAGCGTGCGGACCCTACGGGTTCGAGAACAATGTAGACATGACCGAGACACGTCTCTGGTCAATAACCAATAGCGGAACCTGGATGCTCATATTGGCTCCTACATATTCTACGAAGATCTTTTATCGGTTAGACCGCATAACAACATACGTTGTTCCCTTTGTCATCGGTATGTCACTTGCCCGAGATTCGATCGTCGGTATCTCAATACCTAGTTCAATCTCGTTACCGGCAAGTGTCTTTACTCGTTTCGTAATACATCATCTCACAACTAACTCATTAGTTGCAATGCTTGCAAGGCTTATGTGATGTGCATTACCGAGAGGGCCCAAAGATACCTCCCCGACAATTGGAGTGACAAATCCTAATCTCGAAATACGCCAACCCAACATGTACCTTTGGAGACACCTGTAGAGTACCTTTATAATCACCCAGTTACGTTGTGGCGTTTGGTAGCACACAAAGTGTTCCTCCGGCAAATGGGAGTTGCATAATCTCATAGTCATAGGAACATGTATAAGTCATGAAGAAAGCAATAGCAACATACTAAATGATCGGGTGCTAAGCTAATGGAATGGGTCATGTCAATCAGATCATTCATCTAATGATGTGATCCCGTTAATCAAATAACAACTCTTTGTCCATGCTTAGGAAACATAACCATCTTTGATTAACGAGCTAGTCAAGTAGAGGCATACTAGTGACACTCTGTTTGTCTATGTATTCACACATGTATTATGTTTCCGATTAATACAATTCTAGCATGAATAATAAACATTTATCATGATATAAGGAAATAAATAATAACTTTATTATTGCCTCTAGGGCATATTTCCTTCATTTGGGAGAACGGCCGTCGCGCAGGGTGCTGCCCTGAAGACGATGGCGGCGACGATGAGCTTGGCCTTGACGACAACCGCGACAACGCTGAGGGTGAGCTTGCCCATGGCGACGGCCGCGGTTCGTTCAGTGGCGGTGGCTACGACTAGCTACCATGTCATCGGGCCCGCTTTGAGGACGGCGGTGGATCGTCTCGTCGCCGCGCTTCGTGAAGCGGGAGGAAGGCTCGGACTGTGCCCGGATGCCTCAGGAGTCGTTGTGGTCGCGTGGGCCACTTTTGTTTAGCCTTTCTCTTTCCCTACATTTTGAATAAAGTAGAGGGCCCTTCTGGGGCGGGTAATGAACCATGGTACTTATGCCGCTACGTTATGCTTGTTGATGTATGATGTTATGTTCATGTCCGGGTAGGTACGATAGGATAACTTAGCTTGATACGCTCACGGTAGTGTCGCGCCTTGCGATGGCGCGCCCTCCTCCATTGTCTCGTGAGGTCCCCTTGCCGCCGTCTCAGGGGCTGCTGGCCTCGGGAGACATCATGAAGCTGCAGAATTGTTGGAAAATTTGTTGGGTGTCTCGTTCGTCCTTGCGAGTCCTCAAGCATGGGCTAGTTGTGGCTTAGTGCATCCCGTCGCGGTACCCGGGGGGCATGGACCCAAGAAGATGCGCAAACCACAAGCTCGTTCAAGGGTGTCTCACAAGGATAGAAAAAAGCCCTGGCCCTGGGGGACACGGTTGTGGTGAAGTATGTTCACGATGCGGGGCTGGCCCGACGCACATGCACGTACTTGCCCAGCCCCCGCGCGCGAGACGCGTGAGGAAGAGCGACGGGCAACTGCCGCCCCTATTGGGCCAAAGCCGGCGGCCAAAGGACAAGATGAGAGGGAAATCCAACTTGGAAATCCAAAATGCAAGAACTCCAAATTCCTTTAAAAGAAACAAGGGAGGCAACCAACTACAGAAAGCAAGCAAATGAACAGCCACATCCGGCACCTAGACTAGTCTTCTCACCAGCGCGGAGCAAAGTGCTACCACTAGGACGTGGGAGGAAGCCCCCGAGGCCCAAAGGCGGCTCTCCATAGACTCCGGGGCGTGTACAACCCCACTCATTATTACGTGAGAGTGTCACGGGCGAAGACCTTCACACGCACTGGGCCTTGCTTCATGGGTAGAACTTCTGGAGGTGCTAGATGTTCCAGGCATTCTGGATGGGGATCCGTCCTACGTCTCCAGGCGCGCGACGCCAGGCCTGGAGACGCGGGCGACCCTAAACGGGCCCTCCCACATGGGTGAGAGATTATGCAGCCCTTCCCTTGAGAGCACCCGCTGTCGGATGAGATCATCCACCTCGAGAGTGCTGGAGCGGACACTGCGGCAGTGGTACCGCCGTAGCGCCTGCTAGTACCTTGCCGCCCAGAGAGAGGCTTCACGGTGGTGTACCTCCCCCGGCATGAGGTCCGTCCTCCGCGTGACGTCCTGGCGTGCCTTGTCAAATGCCAAGACCCGCGTGGAGCGATGCTTGACCTCGTGAGGGAGAACCACTTCGGCTCCGTAGACGAGGAAGAATGGAGTCTCGCCCGTCGGCTTGGTGGCGGTGGTGCGGATGGACCACAGCATGGACTGAAGCTCATCGAGCCAGCCCCTGCCGCAGGCCTCGAGCTTCTTCTTGAAGGTTCTTTTCTTTAGGCCCCTCAGGACCTCTGCGTTTGTGCGCTCGGCTTGACCGTTGCTCCGAGGGTGTGCTACTAAGGCGTAGCATATCAGCGTTCCAAGGTTAGCACAATATGTTTTAAAGAGATTGCTAGTGAACTGCAAGCCGTTGTCGATGATGATACGATTAGGGACCCCAAAGCGGCTTATGAGGCGCTTGATGAACTTGACTGCCGAACCGGCCGGGATGGTACGGACGGCAAATGGCCACGAGAGCGGAATGGTCTGGAGGGCTTGAGTAAGCTAGTGGATTTGCTTGGCCTGGAACTAGCACGCTTTGTAGGATTTCACGAGCTCGGTCGCGTCTGTCGGCGTTCTGGGAACGGGGGTCCCCAGACTTACCTGCCTGTGGCCCACGGTGTGGCTCTGCGAGCAGGCCCGTACAGCCCATCTTCACCAACAAAGACTCAAGACCCTCGCAAGGGGCCAAGCCTCGCGAGGCGGATGACACAAGACCTCCTCAGGAGTGGCCTCACCAGGCTGGCTCGTGAGGGGCGGAGAGTTCAATTCCAGGCAAACCTCACGAGGTTCTAGTGACGTGAGCCATGACGACCAAGGCCAGGTGGGCGCCAGCGCGCACAGTGTCCTTGTTTCCTCTTTGGTGCTAAGGAAGCAGGCGCAAGAGCGGAGTACCGAGGCATCAAGCAAAGGTTTCCATATCAGTGCAACAAGACCAAGACTAGAAGGACAGCAAGACGGAGGTCACCGTGGAACCCAAGATGGCGTCACCACCAGAGCCTTTGACAGGCGAAGACTGCTTTTGTCAGGATAAGTTGTACTAGTTGTCCCCTTTCAAATTGGCCGTTGTTGGCTCCCTTCCCGCTCAATATTTGGGAAGAGGACCATGGCCTCTATAAATAGGACTAGCCACCACCATAGCTAGGGGAGAGGATCGATCGATCTCGCCAAGAGAGACCAGGACAACCACAAGTTCACCGAGCACAAGAATACCTCTCCTCAGGAGGCTGTTCTTCCCCTTGTACTATTCATCCTTAGCCGAAGAGGTAATCCACCACACCACACAGGAGTAGGGTATTACACCACAACGGTGGCCCAAACTAGTATAAATCTGGTGTCCTTTGTGTTGCGAGTTCGTCGAGTTAGTTCCTAAGATCTTAGCTGAGTTCGCTGAGTTAGTTCGTAAAGTCTCCGCTGTCGAAGAAGAGATTAATATTTTGCAGGAATCTATGGAAGAAGAAATTGATGAAACTGTGAGCTCATTGGATGAAAAAGATGACGAGGAGAGCGAAGAACAAAAGGAGGAAGAGCGGATTAGCTACCCGTGCCCACCTAGTGATGAGAGTAACTCTTCAACTCATACATTGTTTAATTTCCCTTCATACTTACCGAAGGATGAATGTTATGATGATTGCTATGATCCCGTTGATTCACTTGAAATAGCCCTTTTTGATGAACTTGATGCTTGCTATGCTTGTGGCCATGATGCCAATTTGAGTTATTCTTATGGATATGAACTTGCTATAGTTCCTTATGTTAAGAATGACTCAAGACCCTCGCGAGGGGCCAAGCCTTGTGAGGCGGGCGACATAAGACCTCCTCAGGAGCGGCCTCACCAAGCTGGCTCGTGAGGGGTGGAGAGTTCAAGGCCAGGCAAACCTCGCGAGGTTCTAGTGACGTGAGCCATGACAACCAAGGCCAGGCGGGCGCCAGCGTGCACAGTGTCCTTGTTTCCTCTTTGGTGCTAAGGAAGCAGGCGCAGGTGCGGAGTACCGAGGCGTCAAGCAAAGGTTTCCATATCGGTGCAACAAGACCAAGACCAGAAGGATGGCAAGACGGAGGTCACCGTGGAGCCCAAGACGGCGTCACCACCAGAGCCTTTGACGGGCGAAGGCTGCTTTTGTCAAGATAAGTTGTACTAGCTGTCCCCTTTCAAATTAGCCGTTGTTGGCTCCCTTCCCGCTCAATATTTGGGAAGAGGACCAGGGCCTCTATAAATAGGACTAGCCACCACCGTAGCTAGGGAGAGGATCGATCGGTCTGGCCAAGCGAGACCAGGACAACCACAAGTTCACCGAGCATAAGAACACCTCTCCTCGGGAGGCTGCTCTTCCCCTTGTACTATTCATACTTAGCCCAAGAGGCAATCCACCACACCACACTGGAGTGGGGTATTACACCACAACTGTGGCCCAAACCAGTATAAATCTTGTGTCCTTTGTGTTGCGAGTTTGTCGAGTTAGTTCGTAAGATCTTAGCTGAGTTAGGATGTGGATCGGTAGGGGGAGATCTTCGCGCGCACCCCAGTGTTCCAACCTTGAGGGTTTTGCCGGAACATGTGATCCGACATTTGGCGCGCCAGGTAGGGGTGCGCCGAAGCTTCCCTTCCGTCGCTCCATGTCTCGTTTCTCGATCGTCTCCAGGTCGGACGTTCGCCGCGCTCACGCTGAGCGTCAGGCTGCCCTCGCCGCCCGCGTTGCTCAGACGGCTCCCATCGACAGGCCGCCCCATCGTTCTCCATCACCTGTCGCCAACGCCGCCACCGGCCCGGCGGGGAACGATTAGCAAGCATCCTCACTGCACCCCTCGGTGCGGCGGGACGGCCGCACATCCACTCCATCGCTGACCCCGGCCGGTTCCTCATCCCATGCTCGTCGCGCTCCCGTGGACGCGCAGGCTGCTCTGTGCATGGCGCGCGAGCTCCTGCACTATCGCCCAATCTACGACCTCTACGAGGACTGGCTCGATCGCATCCCCGAGCTTGTCAGCGCCGCAGGGGGCTCCCCTATGTCGTCCCTTTCGCTACCTCGTCCTCTGCCAGCTGCGGGCGGCATGGCCCGCGAAGCGACTCCACCACCTCTGCCCCAAGACGGAGTCTTGGTGCCCAGGCGTGCGTCCTCATGGCGCGACCTGCCGCATTCGGCGCCCGCGCAAGAAGAAAGAAGCTGCCAAGAAGTCCCTCGACCGCGAGAAAACGCCCCCACGCTCCTTGCGCCACCATGGCAAAACCGCGCGCCACCTGCAGCGGCAATGTGCGTACCCCATCAAGGACAAGTTCTCCACCAGCACAGAGTTCCGGTGACCACGGCAGGCTGCGGCACCTTCCCCCTGAGCTGCGTAGCGTCGCTTGGTCGGGCAAGTTCAAGCCGGATCTGCCTCCTCGCTACGACAACACCCCTGACCCCATGGAGTTCCTGCAGCTCTATGAGCTGAGCATCAAGGCAGCCAACGGCGACGAGAGAGTCGTGGCGAACTGGTTTCCCATGGCTCTCAAGAATGGTGCCCACTCTTGGCTCCTGAACCTGCCTCCGGGCTCGATCTCCTCATGGGACGAGATGCGCGACCGTTTCGTCGCGAACTTCCAGAGCACTCGCGCCCGCCCACCGGCTGCGGGTGACCTGTGCCGCGTCAAGCAACAACCAGGAGAGACCCTCCAGAAGTACATCCAGCTCTTCAACAATGTCCGCCTCAAGATCCCCAAGGTGACGAACGAGGCCATCATCTCTGTGTTCTCCGATGGCATCCGCGATGTCAAGATGAAGAAGGAGCTCGCCATCCACTAGGAGTTGTGCACGTCCCTAGAGATGTTCAACCTGGCGACCAAGTGCGCAAGAGCTAAGGAGGGGCTCCTCTCCCTCCTAGAGCTCCCGGCTGCGGACCCGGAGGAGAAGAAAGCCAAGGTCAAAGACATGAAGCGCAAGGGAGCAGCCGTGCTCACGGCGAAGCCGGACACAAAGCGTGGCAGGGACCAGCCCAAGTCATCCAAGAGCAGCCAACCATTATGCGCCTTCCATAACCTGCATAGCCACAACACTAGCGACTCTCAAGAACTCAGAGCCATTCGAGAAGGACGCTTCGGTCGACGCCCCGAGCGCAACGACCGAGGCTACGGCCGAGGAGGAGGACATGGTGGCGGACGCTGGAATGACCGTGGCCCGCGCCAGGAGTGGCGCAACCGGCCTCGTGAGGAGCACTGGCAGGATCAGCCTCGCGAGGGCACCTGGAGGGATCAGCCTCGTGAGCATCGTCCTTAGGGAAACGTCGGTCTCCCTCCACTACCGCCACCACCAAGAAGGAATGACAACCACCACCAAGACGAGGGGGCTGGGGGCTTCCAGGAGCCGCGTGCCATCGCCTGCATCTTGTGCGGAGCTCAAGCCCCAGCCTCACAGCATATCTTCAAGTAGTTTGCTCGCGAGGTGAACGCAGTCCTCCCCAAGCTCGAGGCCACGCGCCCGCTCAGGTGGTCCCAGTGCGCCATCACACTCAGCTCAGCAGACCAGCTCAAGTGTGCGGCTATCGTCGGCGTCCTCCCGATGCTTTGTTCACCCATCATCAGCAACGTGCAAGTCACCAAGACCCTCATCAACGGCGCCGCAGGGCTCAATGTCCTATCCGTCAAGACGTTCGATAGACTCCAACTGTCGTATGATCAGCTTCAGCCCACCAAGCCTTTCTCAGGAGTGACCGACAGCTCCACCATGCCGATCGGTCAGGTCCGTCTCCCAGTCACCTTCGGACAGCGCAACAACTACCACACCGAGCTCATCGACTTCGACGTCACCCACATCCGTCTGCCATACAATGTCATCCTCGGGTATCCAGCCCTGGCCAAGTTCATGGCCATAACGCACCACGGCTACAACGTCCTCAAGATGCCAGGAAGCGGTGGGATCATCATAGTCCCCTGTGAAGAAAGAGACGCGGTGTGCTCCCTCGAGCGCGCCTTCCAAGCAGCGTCAATCGAAGACCCCGGCCATAATGTAGCTCGGTACCCTCCGAAGGTTTTCCCCAAGAAGAAGAAGCAGCAACTCCGTGCCGGACCTCAGGAGGGCAGCACCGCAAGTGGCACCTCGTCAGGATCAGCGCCCGCACCTGGGGCGCCTCCCTCTATCGCATAGGAAGGCACGTCCGGCGCCCTCCTCGGGCAGGGCTCGGGGGCTCTCTTCTGGAGGGCCTCAGACCTTGCCAATGTCACAAGGGAGGCGCTCAGACACCACTTGGAGGCGTGTTTCATGGCACGTCTCCTTCAGGAGGACACTGCGCAAGGAGCACCCGGTGCTCAGGAGTTCATCACCAAGGTATCTCAGGAGCTTCAGGAAGCAAGAGCAATACGCGGCGACCGCCGCCTACCTGGCACTGCTCCCCGCCCAGGCGAGGGTGGTGAGCTGCGCGTCTGCATTGACATACCAGGGCTCAACTGAGCCGCATCTCAAGAGCGCTTCTGGCCTTCGCGTGTCAGGTGCTGTGAAGGTCCACCTCACAGCTATGTTCGCATGTCATTCGGCCTGCCGAGCGTGGCCGCTGCCTTCCAACGCAACATGCGGAGCGTCATGGCGGTTCAGGAGGCCAGGCACCACGCAGTCCTGGCGGAGATGGAGACGGTCCTCAAGGAACCACCTGGACCCCCAGAGCCTCCCGAGGCTCAGGGCCCCGGTGGCTCATGAGGAGCAACCCCTTCACCGCGTACCTACAGCTACCTCAACACCCCTTCATCAATGGAACCAGGTGACATTTTCCAAGTTCATTTAGCTGGGAGCGCCCAGGGGGCTGCATTGTTCCCAGGTCGCGTGGGTCTGTCCCATATCTTTCCTTGTTTATGTCTTTAGCTTACCTTGCTGGGGGCGCCCCTCGGGCTGCATCATCCCCAAGCCGCTCGGGCCAGACCCAGTGGCGCATATCGTTTATGCATTTACCTGAGCTAGGTTGTCTTTCATGCTTAATCTATTTATGACTATCACCTGCTTGATTGTCGCCCATCGCTGGAACCGCGCGCCGGTCGTCTTTCTTCAGGACCCCGCGCGTGAGAGGATTAGGCACGGCGTCTGTGCTCGGGCCCGTCCCTGCAGCGTCGATAAATCGAACGGCCGAGCTCTGTCTGGCGGTCTGGCCCCGTTCACCTCACCTCCTAGGCCCCATTTGTGCTTGGCCTTCTCACCCGATGACCTCAGGAGATTCGTTCGGCGCAGGTTGTCTAACCACCTCGCAGGACCAAGACAGCGAACAAGAATCAAGACCAGGCGCAACCCGCCTTGAGGTAGGGCCTCGTGAGTCCCACGCTGGCTCAGAGTGCCCAAACACACCTCGTCTAGCCCTACTGTGCAGGCCACATGTCAGGGTGGGGCTGTACATGCCCCGGGGGCTCTCCGCAGTAGGGAGTCCCCTCCCACATACCAGTGGAAGCACCATGCTCCGCGCTGGCAGTCGACACTGCTGAGGAGCGGCTATGCCTGTGCAAGTGCGGAAGCGCCATGGTCCGTCCTGGTGATAAACAACTAAGGGCAGCCTCACGGCCGTATCAACCTCAGGTAGCCTTCGGGCTTAGTGTCCGGCCTCAACGCAACGCCTCCCCTTGGGAGAGCCGCGCGAGGGGGCTGGGCACGGGGGCTGCGCTCGGGTCACGCCCAAGCGTATGCCACCCCGCTAGGTCCCTCGGACCTGGTTATCGCGCACCCTCCCTAGGGGAGCTAAGGTATGAAGGTCGTTTGAACGTCAAGGGGGACTCCTGAGTTTCGCGACTCAGGAGCCTAACTGACCATGTAGCCCCTCACTCCTTGGTCCGTCCTCGTCTCCGGTCGGCCTAATGGCGGTTGAGGTATGCGCGGGGTCGGGCCCTGCCAACGTAGAACACAAGGCCAACCATTGCATCTCCTTTCCACAAGCTGTTTGCGCATCAAGGGGGACTCCTGAGCATCGCGACTCACGAGCCTAATTAGTCACGTAGCCCCTCACTCCTTTGGTCTGTCCTGGTCTCCGGGCGGTCCAATGGTGATTGAGGTATGCGCGGGGCCGGGTTCTGCCGACGTAGAACATAAAAGCAAATAGGAAGAAAATCACAAAATCTCAAAGAAAATATTATAAGACATATTGTTCTCCGAATACCAAACACAAGTTTAAACGCCTCCATGAGGCACGCTGCATGCTGCAGGAGTTTCAAACAGGAAAGAAGATGCAAGCCAGTCATCCCTGGATGCTGCCGATACCTACAAGAGGTGCCCCCTCCTGGGTGGCGTCGTCTTCACCTGCACCACCAGTCGAAGGCGTCGAATTTCTCCAGCAGGGCTTCCACCTGACCCTTCACGGCTGCGGCGGCAGTCGCGCAATGCTCCTCGTCCATAGGCTCCAGCAGCTCGTCAAGGTGGGCGGCAGGATCTCAAAGATGGAGGTGGCTGAAGACGTGCGCTAGCGCGGCTGAAAAAAGGACGCGAGCTTCTGCCTCCGCCATGGGGCCGATGCCACGCATGACTTCCTCAAGCGCATCGACCAAGTAGGGAAGCAACTAGGCGGGGCCATCCTCATTGGTGGCCAACGGCTTCTCCAAGCCCTTCTCATAGAGTGACTTCAGGGCCTCGTGAGACCTCTTCTCCAGAAGAACGAAGGTCGCGTGGTCCTCGGCCAGAACCTTCGCCTTGGCGTCCAGATCGACCCCCTTCGCCTCCACCTTCCGCTCCAGCTGCTCCAGTCGGCTGCGTTCAGTGGCCCGCGCCTTCGCCAACTCCCCCAGCTCGGCGTCGCAGTCCTTGATGGTGTCCTCCCGGGCCTTCATCTCCTCCTCCTTCGCCTGACGGCCGTGAGCTTCCTCTACACGCTCATCACGCAGATTCTCCAGCTCGTCCTCTAGGGCCCGGCAGCGGTCGTGAGCGGCTTCGGTGTCCTTCATCGCCGCCTCGCGATCGTCCACAGCATGGGCGACGGCCCACTTCTCCATCTCGGAGGTCGTCGTGGCCTGGCTTAGCGCCGCTCGGACTGCTCCATCAGACTGAAGCCAGCTGGAGGCCAGCTCCAGGCGCCCGGCTACTAGGCGTAGATCCGCACTCAGGAGATCTTCCCGCGGCTGAGTCATCTCTGAAAGGTCACGCTCCAAGACAGCAGAGGAGGCAGAAGAACCTGGGTGTAATGGCGCAGAAGGAGGAAGAGGCGTCGTCATGGCCTGAGAGGTAGTAGGCTCCTGAGCCTCTTGGACCTCAGCACCCGAGCCAGACACTGGCATCTCCTGAGCCAGCGGCGCTTCAGGGGCTGACTCCTCCCGAGGAGGCTCCACCTCGCCTCACGAGGATGGTCGCGCTGGAGAAGCACGAGCACCGTCCCCACCTTTGCTCATGGAAAGGGGCGCGGTCGCAGGAGGCAACTCGGACACAAGCAGCACCACCTCGCTCTCCCTCCTCCTCTTCACCACAGGCGCCGCCCTAGTTACACAACAAGGAAAAAGAGTCGGAAACTAGCACCCACAGCGAAGACAAGGGCGAACTTCAAAAGGCAGCAGTATAAGAAAGAACAAGATGAAGCTCAAACACTTACTGGTCTACAGCAGCGTAGTCCACCCTCCGCTTGGTGAGCTTGAAGCCGGAGAGCTTCGCAACCCGAGGCGCAGGTGCGCCAGCTCCGGAAGTAGAAGCAGGAGGGGCGGTTGGGCCAAAAGCGGCTCCAGGCGGCGTCGGAACAGAAGCAGCGTGATCAACGCCGATCGGTCCCTCGTCAAGAGAACAGGCGTCTCCCCCCTCTCCAGGCGGTCGCCGACCTCGTCGTCGTCAGGAAAGGAGTGGAGGATGTCAGCTTTACTCAAGGGAGAGGTCTCCCCCGTCCCTTCGGGGGTCACCTTCGAATCTTCTTCGTCCCCGCGGGACTCACCAGAAGACAGCTCCACCAGCGTCGGCGCCACAGGGGCCCCGGTGAGCACCGGCGGCACCAGTCCACGCCCGTCAAAGGTCGGCTTGGAGGCCACGATCAGCGCCCCGTCCTTGTGGCAAAACAAGGGAGTCAAGACATTCGGCGGATACTCCTAATCATCCCCAACCAGGAGGCGGAGAGCTGCGGTCAGCTCCTCGTCGGACAAGGCCTCCGAGCTCAAGCGAACCTTGTCCTCTTCATCCCCAAGTTCCCACAAGGGGCGCGTGCGGGCTTGAAGCGGGGCCACGCGCAGCGCCAGGAATTCCCTCAGGAGCATGGCCCTTGTAATCTTCGCCGCCTTCGCGTTGCCAGGCTTCAGGTCGGACTTCATCTGCTCCAGCACCAATGTCGCCTGCTCGTCGGTGAGCTTCACGCAGGACCACCCCTTGTCGGACTGGGGCCTCTCCGTCGGCAGCGTCAAGCGTGGGTGGATGCATTTAGCATCCATCATGGCCCACTTGCTCCAGAAGCTATCGGCTTTCTTCCCCGTCTTCGAGATCGAGTTGGCCTTGCCGGCCGCGATGAATCTGACACACCCAGAGGCGTGACCCTCCTTGGCGGGGAGGACGAAGAAGTGGCGCAGAAGGGCCATGGACGGCATCATGCCAAGGTACGCCTCGCAGTAGTAGGTGAAGATCGACAAGAGAAGGATAGAGTTGGGATGAAGATGCAGCACCTGCAGCCCAATGTGATCAAGGACCTCGTAAAAGAAGTCAGAGAAGGGAGGAACCAGCCCGGCGGCGATGCTGCTCGTGAAAAAACGGGTAGAAGGTGCTTCCCTCGGGCACAGGAACGTCGGAGCCGGCCCAGAGTCCAGTCTTCCCCTTCTCATTGCTTTCCCCCACCGTCAGCAAGCGCGTGGCGGCGAGGTTGTTCTCCGAAACATGGACGCGTCGAGAGATGGCTCGCACCAAGCCGGCGACAAGGCGGGCTTGACCCTCCGAGGCGCCATTGGTCGCCGTTGCATAAAGGATGTAGATCCGGAGATTTCGAAGGTAGGAGGCAAGAAAGGGGATCTGAGCAAGGCGAAAGGAAGCAGTGAAGGCAAGCACTGTCTATGCTAACATTTTTGACAAACGGGCAGTTGCCGAGGCAGCGTGGGGAAGCAGAGACTCCCAGGTCCAATGAGCTGCCACGCGTCGACCAAGGCCACAGGCTATTGGGGCCCGCGGGGCTCCGCACTTGGCCTTTGGATTCGCCTCGAAGCCAGGCCCGAGCGCGCCTTGGGCCCGTGGGCTACTGTCGGTGTTCTCGGAATGGGGGTCCCCAGACTTGCCTGCCTGCGGCCCATGGCGTGGCTCTACAAGCGGGTCCGTACGGCCCATCTTCACCAACAAAGACTCAAGACCCTCGCGAGGGGTCAAGCCTCGCGAGGCGGACGACACAAGACCTCCTCAGGAGCGGCCTCACCAGGCTGGCTCGCGAGGGGCGGAGAGTTCAAGGCCAGGCAAACCTCACGAGGTTCTAGTGACGTGAGCCATGACGACCAAGGCTAGGTGGGCGCCAGCGTGCACGGTGTCCTTGTTTCCTCTTTGGTGCTAATGAAGCAGGCGCAGGAGCGGAGTACCGAGGCATCAAGCAAAGGTTTCCATATCAGTGCAATAAGACCAAGACTAGAAGGACGGCAAGACGGAGGTCACCGTGGAGCCCAAGATGGCGTCACCACCAGAGCCTTTGACAGGCGAAGACTGCTTTTGTCAGGATAAGTTGTACTAGTTGTCCCCTTTCAAATTGGCCGTTGTTGGCTCCCTTCCTGCTCAATATTTGGGAAGAGGACCATGGCCTCTATAAATAGGACTAGCCACCACCATAGCTAGGGGAGAGGATCGATCGGTCTGGCCAAGAGAGACCAGGACAACCACAAGTTCACCGAGCACAAGAACACCTCTCCTCGGGAGGCTGTTCTTCCCCTTGTACTATTCATCCTTAGCCGAAGAGGCAATCCACCACACCACACTGGAGTAGGGTATTACACCACAACGGTGGCCCGAACTAGTATAAATCTTGTGTCCTTTGTGTTGCGAGTTCGTCGAGTTAGTTCGTAAGATCTTAGCTGAGTCCGGTGAGTTAGTTCGTAAAGTCTCCGCTGTCGAAGAAGAGATTAATATTTTGCAGGATTCTATGAAAGAAGAAATTGATGAAACTATGAGCTCATTGGATGAAAAAGATGACGAGGAGAGCGAAGAACAAAAGGAGGAAGAGCGGATTAGCTACCCGTGCCCACCTAGTGATGAGAGTAACTCTTCAACTCATACATTGTTTAATTTCCCTTCATACTTACCGAAGGATGAATGCTATGATGATTGCTATGATCCCGTTGATTCACTTGAAATACCCCTTTTTGATGAACTTGATGCTTGCTATGTTGTGGCCATGATGCCAATTTGAGTTATTCTTATGGAGATGAACTTGCTATAGTTCCTTATGTTAAGAATGAAATTGTTGCTATTCCACCCACACATGACAGTCCTATTATCTTTTTGAATTCTCCCAATTACACTATAGCAGAGAAATTTTCTCTAATTAAGGATTACTAGCACATATGCCCGTGCGTTGCAACGGGAAGATACTTTTTTTGCAAGAAGAAGCGGGAGAGATAATTCATGTGTTCATCAAAAGCGGTCTCCACAGCGGTGGGCGACAGAGCGAGGAGTTGCGGTCTTCTCATAGGTCATCTTTGGCATGCCAGATCTTGATAGATGTGGGGCTGGTCAGCATGGCAGCGACCACCTAACCGGTACCCTTTTTTTCATAGTCCAATCCCCTTGCACCCTTTGGTTTTTGCTGCTCGTTCGTCCGGCAGAAAAAGAAATACGTGGTAGGTCCATTTTAGCCCACCCGGGGGATATCCAAAAAATGGGGAACTACGAACGGAACGGATGGAGCAAAATCTATACGTATATGTTTTTCTTTTCTTACGGTAGCTACGTGGGAGCTACTATATGATGCTTGTTGCGTCAAATAGCGCGTGGGACGCATAACAGTTCGTGTCTGGGCCAGCCCACTGGCTGGCACCGAAATAAGCTATGTTTGCAAGGCACGAGTAATAATCCAAAAAATCACGTGTTGAACGATTGAACACATGACCTTACCCGACCGTGTGGCGCTAGCCACGACAACAAACGCCTACTACTAAGCAATGGCCGGCACGAATAATTAAGAAGACAGTGCAACATCGGATTAAAAACATTTTTTGAACTTTTCTAAAATATGAATTACCGAATATTTTTGGAAATGTGTTTTTTTTTAAATTATGAACAATGTTTATAATATTCCATACATTTTGCAAAAAACAAGACCAAAATTTGAAACAACATCATTTTCCGTAGACATGAACCTTTTATCAAAACCTTTTAAAATATTTGTGACCAACTTTTGGAAACGGAACATGTTTTGAACATTCAAAACAAATTTATCAAATATGTTTTCAAATGCAGACATTATTCTGAATCCGCTAACATTTTACTAAAACAATAATATATTTCAAAAATCGAAGCGCAACGTCAGATATAAAATATTTTTTAACTTTTTTAAAATATGAATACCTGAATATTCTTGAAAACATGTTTTTTTAAATTTTGAACAATGTTTATAATATTCCATACATGTTGCAAAAAACATGACCAAAATTTGAAAAAAAAAATCTGAAGACATGAAACTTTCATCAAAACCCAAACATTTTATTATTTGTGACCGACTTTTGAAAAGGGAACACGTTTTAATGTTCAAACAAATTTATCAATTATGTTTTCAAACGCAGACATTATTTTGAGCCAGTGAACATTTTACTAAAATAATAATATATTTCAAAAATCGAATATTTTTTAAAATAATGTTGTTTAAAGCCCATTTATTTTGAATATTTCTAAATTTAAAAAATCGAGAATCTAAATTAATGTTCCAAAAAGTTTTTAAAATGGGAAGACGATATTGTAACTAAAAATTGGAAATTTGACAAAAAATCAAGTTCTGAACCTTTTTTAAAAATTTTGAATTGTGAAATAAAGTAAAAACACAAATAAATTTGGACGAAAAACTAAAACGGGCCGGCCCAGACTTTGGTGGCCTGCGGAATGGCCAACTATCTTGCGCACCGGGGGAGAAAATGGATTTTCGCGGCTACATGGGCAGGCAAATAAGGGGACTGGCTTTGCTGGGCCACAGCTTGTACGGGCCTAGTATAAAATTCTGAATTGCTAAAAAAATAAACGTACGCACAAAACTTTAGTCCACCTCGGATAGAAAAATAAATTTCAAAAATATATTACTAAATATAAATAGATGTACGCCGACATTATTTTGAATCTGTCAACATTTGACTAAAACAATAATATATTTTTAAAGGCCAAACATTTTTTTGAATATTTATGAATTCGGAGAAAAATCGGAACGAGAAAATAGATTAATGTTCCAAACATTTTTAAGAAGGGGAAGACAATATTGTAACTAAAAAAAGGGAAATTTGACAAATATTCAAGTTCTGAACTTTTTTGAAAATTTTAAATTCTGAAATGAAGTGGAAATAGAAATAAATTTGGACGGAAAAACAAAACGGGGCTGCCCAGTCTTGGGCGCCCTGTGAGATCACCGACTATCTACCGTACAGGGTGAGAAATAGGCTTTTTGCGGTTATATGGGCTGGCTTTGCTGGGCCACAGCCTGTGCGGGCCGAGTATAAAATAATGGATTGCTAAAAATAGACGTACGCACAAAAATTTAGTAGCAAGTCGGATAGAAAAATATATTACTAAAAATAAATGGACTTACGCAGACATTGTTTTGAATCTGTGAACATTTTACTAAAACAATTATATATTTCAATAATCATTTTTAAATACATTTTTTAAAGCCCTAACATTTTTCTGAATATTTATGAATTTGACATAAAATCGGAACAAGAAAACAAATTAACGTTCCAAACATTTTTAAAAATGGAAAGACTATTGTAACTCAAAAAACAAATCTGAAATATGACAATTATTGAAGTTCTAAACTTTTTTGAAAAATTTGAATTACGGAATAAATTAAAAATCCAAAAAAATTGGACGGAAAAATAAAACGGGCCGGCCCAGTCTTGGGTGCCCTGTGCGATCGTGGACTATCTATCGCACTGTGCGAGTAAAAGGCTTTCTCGGCTACATGGGCAGGCAAATAAGTGGGCTGGCTTTGCCGGGCCACAGCGTGTGCGGGCCAACTATAGAATTCCAGATTGCTAAAAAATAGACGTGCGCACAAAAAATTAGTACCACCTCGGATAGAACAATAATTTTCGACGGTGAACGGATGAAAAATTTGGAGAAACGCACCGTGCTTTATTAATAGGTATAGATATTGATGTGTCGTGTTTTACCATTCCACATGATGATTTTGATGAATATAATATGCATGTGCCTACTGCTCCTACTAGCAATTATTATAAGAGGAACTACATCTCAACCTCTCTATGTCTCCAATATGATAAAATTGCAAGAAACTATTTATACTATGCATTGGCATTTACTTGACGTGCATTGATGTGGAGCATCCCAAAGTCATCCCCATGGACCTACCTACGTCTCCTACGACACCATTTGGACCAATAACAAGAGCCCGAGCAAAGCTACCAAAGATAAGGTGACCACGCTCCTATCCGAACTTCCACTTCCTACATATGAGACATGGCTACTACCTCAGGAGGAAACACTATGTGTGATCAGGTACTTAGAGGAAGGCCGAGGAGCAGCTACATTCAATGGACAAGACGGCGAGGACACCAAGTACAAGGAGCAAGAAGAAGCGTAGCCTAAAAGTCGTTCTGCCTCGTCCAGAATGCAGATGGGCCTCTCACGGTAGGTCAAATCAGGCTGAAGGTCATTGGCTTGGTGATCGACATCCTTGTAGAGATTGGGCTTGTTTGGAACTTGGAGACACTTCCGGAGTTGTGACACATGGAATACGTTGTATACATCGGATAGTTCAGGTGGTAGCTCCAACTAGTACGCAACTTCTCCTCGTCGGTCAGTGATCTTGAAGGGACCGATGTATCTTGGTGCGAGTTGTCCTTTGACATGGAAGCGCTGGGTTCCCTTGAGAGGTGTGATCCGGAGATAGACATGGTCTCCAACTCGGAAGGTCATGTCTCGATGACGTGAGTCAGCGTAGCCCTTCTGTCTTGACTTGGCAGTCTTCAAACGCCCTCTGACAAGCTGGACTTACTCTTCTGCTTCACGGAGGATATTGGGCCCAAATACTAGTCCTTCTCCGGTCTCGGACCAGTTGAGGGGTGTGCGGCACTTCTGTCCATATATCACTCCAAATGGTGACTGTTGTTGTAGGAGAACTCGACGAAGGGTAGGCAATCTTCCCACTTGGCTCCATATGCTAACACACATGCACGAAGCATGTCTTCGAGTATCTGGTTTAATCGTTATGTCTGTCCTCCGGTCTGGGGTGGAAAGCAGTGCTGAAGGACAACTTGGTCCCTATGGACTCTTGGAACTTCTTCCAGAACCTTGAGGTAAACTGGGTTCCTCGATCTGACACAATCTCCTTGGGAACACCATGAAGGCTTACGATTCGGTTGATGTAGAGACTGGCTAACGGGTTCCCCTTGTACGTTGTCTTGATAGGAATGAAGTGGGCAACTTTGGTCAAATGGCCGACTATGACCCAGATGGAGTCATGTCCCTTGTTTGACCTAGGAAGTCCACTGATGAAATCCATTCCGACTTTATCCCATTTCCACTCGGGAACCTTGAGTGGTTGGAGCAATCTAGCAGGTCGCTGATGTTCAGCTTTGACTCTCTAGCATATGTCACACTTAGCGACGAAACTGGCTATCTCTCTCTTCATGCCATGCCACCAGAATATTTCCTTCAGGTCTTGATACATCTTGGTTCCTCCGGGGTGGATGGAATATGGGGTGTCATGAGCTTCTTGCAAGATCAAATTCTTGAGCTCAACCTTGTTGGGTACGCAAATGCGACTCCCAAAACACACAATTCCTTGCTCATCTTCTGAGAATCCTGGGGCCTTGCCCGCCTTGATCTTCCTCTTAATGCCTTCAATACTTTCGTGTCCCTTCT
This sequence comes from Triticum dicoccoides, assembly GCF_002162155.2. Taxonomy (NCBI): domain Eukaryota; kingdom Viridiplantae; phylum Streptophyta; class Magnoliopsida; order Poales; family Poaceae; genus Triticum; species Triticum dicoccoides. Next base: position 355,675,654 of record NC_041382.1, on the reverse strand, counting down.
GAGCTTCCTTAACATCATCCATCAAGGTAGGCCTCACTTCGAGGTTGGCCAAGAATCCTGGTGCAACCAGTTCCAACCCGAAGCTTTCAAATTCCTTATACAAGGTGGGTAGCGTTTCCTTAGTCATAGCATTCAAGGAACAAGCCTTTCTGCTTAAGGCATCTGCTACCACATTAGCCTTTCTAGGGTGGTATTGAACACTGAGGTCATAATCCTTGATCAACTCTAGCCATCTTCTCTGCCTCATGTTCAACTCCTTTTGAGTGAAGATATACTTTAGACTCTTATGATCGGTGTATATCTCGCACCGCTTCCCTAGGAGGTAATGCCGCCATGTCTTCAGGGCATGAACCACTGCTGCTAACTCAAGGTCATGAGTAGCATAGTTCTCTTCGTGGGGACGTAGCTGTCTGGATAGATATGCTACGACTCTGCCTTCTTGCATCAGAACACTTCGCAATCCAGTTCGCGAGGCATCGCAATATATCAAAAATTCCTTGTGAATATCAGGTGTAGCCAGAACTGGAGCAATGTTCAATCTCTTCTTCAGCTCCTGGAAGCTCTCTTCGCACTTCGGTGTCCACTCAAACTTCTTGTCCTTCTTCAAGAGCTGGGTCATGGGTCGGGCAATGCTTGAGAATCCTTCAATGAACTTGCAGTAATATCCCGCGAGTCTGAGGAAGCTTTTGACTTCCTTCACATTGCTCGGGGTTTGCCATTCAGTCAAGGCTTGAATCTTGGTGGGATCCACTGACAATCCTTCGGCAGTCAATTTATGACCCAAGAATCCAACTTCATGCAGCCAAAATTCGCACTTGCTGAACTTGGCGTACAATTGGTGTTCTCGAAGCTTGTCTAGGACCATCCTCAAGTGTTGCTCGTGCTCTTCTTCTGTCTTCGAGAAGACAAGAATGTCATCAATGAAGACGCCAACAAACTTTTCCACATATTCCATGAAGACCTTATTCATGACATACATGAAGTAAGTTGGGGCATTGGTCAATCCAAAGGACATGACCGTGTACTCATACATGCCATATCAGGTTACAAATGTCGTCTTCGGAATATCTTGGGGTCTGATTTTCAGCTGGTAGTACCCAGATCTGAGGTCGATCTTGAAGAACACCTTGGCCCATTGAGTTGATCAAACAGGTCTTCAATCTTGGGAAGTGGATACTTGTTCTTGATTGTAACTTCATTGAGGGAGCGATAGTCAATGCACACGCGGATGGTACCGTCCTTCTTTGCCACAAACAGAACAGGTGATCCCCAAGGTGAGGCACTAGGACGGATAAATCCCTTGCTCAACTGCTCCTCTAGTTGCTTCTTCAACTCTGCTAACTCTTCCGATCCCATCCTATAAGGCCTCTTATAGATGGGTCCTGCTCCGGGCATGAGCTCTATGATGAACTCAATGTCTCGGTCAGGAGGCATTCCCGGTAGCTCGTCAGGAAAGACATCAGGGTATTTGCATACTACCGGCACTTGCTCCAACCAACTTCAGTTAGACAGTTGACTAGGGTGACTTGGGCAGAATAGGAGTTGGATGTAAATTGAACTTCGACTCCTTGGTCATTGGTCATAGTGACCATGCGGTTGGCACAATCTAACAAGCCTTGGTGCTTGATGAAACAATCCATTCCTAAGATCACATCCAAGCCTTGTGATCTTAAGATGATAAGGTCTGCTAGGAAATCTACCCCGTTAATGATGATTTCGACTCCTTTACAACCTATCTTGGCTCTCATCTCTGCTCTGGGGGTTTGTACCACCATGGGATTATTCAGGGGTGTAGGGGTCATGCCACTTTTTGATGAAAACTTTTGGGTGAAAAATGAATGTGTGGCTCCAGAATCAAACAAGACAGTTGCAGGTGCTGAGTTGACAAGGAACGTACCCAACACGACGTCCGGGTCTTCCTGAGCTTCTTCTGCAGTAACGTGATTCACATGACCCTTTCCATTGTTGGGCGGGTTGCGGGGAGCTTGGTTCCTTGGTGGCATTCCGCGGCCTTGTCCTGGGTATTGCGCATTGGGGCGTGGGGCATCGGGCTTCTTGTTGGGGCAATACTTGGAGTAGTGTCTTGGCTGACCACATCCAAAACAAGTGACTTGATTGGAGTTGTTGCTCTTGCCGGCATTGTTATTGGGGTTGTTGTAAGCTGGCCTGGGGTTGGCATACTGCTGAGGCTCATAGTTGGTGCGGGGTGCAGGGGCTCTTGGCTGCTGATATGTTGGCTTGACCGGGGCTGGCTGCCACGGGCGAGGTTTCTGGTTGCTGGAGCTAACCTTGCTAATCATCTTGCACTTATGAGTATCATCCAAAGCACATCGCTTCTCCTCAAGCATGAGTGCCCACCAAATCAGGAAAGGTTGGGCAATCACACACAACAAGCGAGTACTGCAGAGTCTGGTTAAGGCCTTCCATGAAGCACTCTCTTTTGGCAGCATTAGTGCTGACATCTTCAGGAGCATACCTTGATAGAACGCTAAACTTCTGCATGTACTCCTTAACAGTGCTACTTCCCTGCTTCGGGGCCCGGAACTCACGCTTCTTGATGGCCATAATTCCGGAAGGAATATGGGCCTTGCGGAATTCTACCTTTAAGTCATTCCAAGTGATGTTTTGCCCAGCATGCATGACCTTGAATCCATCCCACCAAGCTCTGGCAGTTCCCCTGAGACAGTGGGCAGCATATGCCACCCTCTCCCGGTCTTCAATGCAGCCGACTAGGTCCAACAGATCCTCAATGGTGCGGACCCAGTCTTGTGCATCCAGTGGTTCGGCAGTCTCGATGAAGGTGGGTGGTGCATGCTTCTTGAACTCTGCCAACATGGAACATCCATTGTCGTTCCCCGCCTGCTGGCGGTTGTTGGTGACAGCTTGAGCAATCATTTGGAGGGCTACATTGTTGGCTTGGCTCTCCTCTCGGAAGGCTTGGAGAAGCTGAGCCATGTCCATGTTCGGGGGAGGTGGTGGTGGTGGAGCTTGTCCTTGGGTTTCGTTCTGGCTGGCTCCTCCTTGGGTGGATCCTTCGGCTTCTTGCTGATGGGTAGAGGTACCAGTATGGGTTACAACAGGCATCCTGTCGGAGCGGTCAAGTTCTCATGATCGGGATAAAACGAGGGATAACAAGGTAGATGGGGTGCCTGGTAAGGGGGTGGGTGTGACACAATTTTAAGTTAAGCAAAGGCCGGAAGGGCCAGACTCATGCATTAAAACCAAATGGGTGATGTAGTCGTTTACAAGTTCCCGAAAGGGAAAGTACAACTTTCATCAAAACAAGTCAAAAACAAACACAACACAACATGGTTTGATTTGAACCATTACATGGACTCGACTTCGCATAAGGGGTACACAACTTATCCTACCTCAAGGGTTACGGACTGGCCTAACCTAGTCCTAAACGGTGTCTAAGTTATGGAATGCTCGGTCGCGTATCCCGGCTCCTCTGGGTCTTCCTCCTCATCTTCATCCATCTCAGTTTCTTCGTCACTTGAGGGAGTGGGGGAGTGGAGGAGCTGAACACGGTGCTGCTTCGCTGGTGGCACCGTGAAGAGGTTGCGATAGTCCTTCGCCATCATACGGCGTGGCTGAGATGATCCCTTGGCATGTGTAACCTGAGGGGGTCGCCCGACTCGATAGGCAACAACGGGTTGTCCAGGGGGTGCACCATCCTTCTTGATCCTGTCCGCCTTTGTCTGAGCTAGGCGGAGGAGTTCCTTGGTCTTGTGGAGTTCCTTCCGAAGCTCCATCAACTCCGAGGCCAGGTGATGTGCCAGGCTGTCAGCACACAAGCTGAAGTAGGTATGGAAACGGGGGGGAGTCCTTCGTCCATGGGTGGGGCTGGTGCACTACTCCCGTCATCACCCTCCTTCCAAGAAGGCAGGTAACGGTTGGCTGGCTCGCTTGCCATCTCTGGCAGAAGATCCCAAAGGCGAGTCAGCGCCTTGAGTGCAGCAGTCTCAACGGTGAGGAGCAGGGTCGCCATCTGGAGTCCTTCAAAGAACCAGCTCGTCGGAGAGTCGTTCGCCCTCACGACTACCTATATGTGATACTCCTTCTTGGTGATGTTGATCCAGTGCTCGTCATAGGAGAAGGTGGGGGCTCGGGTGAACTTGCACTTCTGGAGGCTGTCCTCAACAAGCACGAGAATTCTAGTGGTCAAGAAGTCATCGGGTCTGGCGGCCATCTACAAAAGTGGAAGGGGAAGGGTCAATAGAGTAAATATGGCCCATGTTTGGGATATTTTTAGAAAAAATAGGTATATAAGTAATTTTGTAGATAGTCTTACTCTAACTAACGTCCATGCTATCTAAGGCTTCCTACAGTCAGGATGGCTCTAATACCAGCTCATTGTTGACCCCGACTCATAAGTCATGATCACCGAATGCACGTGTACAGTGATCCCAGAGATCAATGCTCACTGAACAAACAAAAGCTGAATAACAAGAGTCTTACATCCATACATATCATCTTACACAAATTATGACCATTATGGCCAAGTCTTACATAGATAAGGCCACAAGGGCTGAATACAAAAAAACTTAAACAGCGGAAATCTTCATCGATAAGTAGAAACCATGCCATCTGCCTTAACCCTACAGGCATTCTGACTAGGAAACGTCCTAGATCGCATGTTCGTCACCAAGGAACTCTTCCTCGAACTCCTGCTCTTCCATGCCTGGCCAATTAGATAACCAGTGGCAAGCCAATGAGTACTTTGAATGTACTCACACGCAACCCATGTTTTGGCTTAAGATACAAGAATGCATGACATAGGTAGTTTTCTTTTGCAGAAAGCTAATTTTATTGTGCTATGACATGTTCAACAACTGGTAAAACTTGCATCATATGAATTCAAGTAACCATAGGGACTGGTTACAGATACCAACATAAATGGAGTGGGCTTCAACCCAGCTTCAATCATGTCATGTCATTTGACTTGACCCAAGTGGTTCTTCCCACTTATCCAAGCACACACACTTGTTTGTAAACAAGTGGATGTAGCCCAAGAGCGGTTACCCAACTGTCCTTGACCATGGACATGGCTATTCGAATAGTTTTACACTCTGCAGAGGTTGCACACTTTACCCACAAGATCCGGGGAACTTCCGTGTCATCCACGACCCGCGGTACCTCAAGTACCCGGGGTAAGCCCCCGATCACTATCTTTCCCTAGACGACACTAACATAGAGTCCACTCGATTGGTAGTAACCCTCGTGCCAAATATTACACATCTTAAAATTGTGGAGCCTCGCTCCCATACTCATCACATACCACTGGCACAGGGTACCAATGGTGTGTCCGGTGCCCTGTGAAAACAGTCATGGCCGCCTATCCAAGCACGACCCTGTCCCGAGAGTGACCTCGTGTCACCCCCGTCACTAGTAATGTGGGCACCATGCTAGTATCGACCTAGGTAATCAATAATGCCCTTTCCCATATAAGGGTAGAGTGATTGCGCATGTAAGGTTGGAATAACGGTCGCAACTTAAACCAATTCATTTTGGAAACAACACACACACTTGCTTCGGTACACCACTTCGTCATCAAGTGGCCACCCAACTCATCATCTCCCTCGGGCATAAGTGGCACCCGACCGGGTTTTTGAAAAGTCTTTTGGAAATACTTTGTCTCCGTCACCATGCATATTCCCGTCCTCTTTTTGCGTAGCAACTACTAGCATCCTATCTTCTCCCACCGACAAACCCTCATAAGAAGGTAGGGTCATGCACAATGCAAGTATCAACCAGGAAACAACAGAGGCAAACCACCCCAAGTGGTCACCTCATCATCATGACTCCGATGCAAGCAGTAAAAGTGTTATATAACATGCATAAAAAGGGTTTCATAGACATGGTCAAAGGGCTGCTTTCCTTGGTTGGCTTGGTCTTCAAAGTCTTAAAGTCCTTCTCATTCTTCTTCTCCAACTACTTCATCAAACACGGGATCTATTTGTCGCAACAGAAGCAATGGAGAAATAAGGCAATAATAAAAACAGAGAAGTCAAAGTTCTCAGAAAAATGTCAACTTAATTTTGTTAAATACTAGGAGGAAAACTAAGAATGGGAAAATTCTTAGTTTTGGACTTGGAGCTAAGGGAAAAAGTAATGGATTTTCAAACAAGGATTTAATTGCTCAATTTGAATTTAAATTTGAATAGTACAGAAAAGTTGGTTGGGCATGTATGAAAGCTACACCATTAAATAGGTGGGATTTTTACAAGATTTTAGGAACTGGAATTATTACATTTGGATTAATATTTAATCCTGTGGAATTTTTGGAAAAGGGACAGAAAAAGAAAAAGAGAAAGGGCACTGTGCCCGCTGGGCCAGAACAGCTGCAGTGCAACCGGCCCAGAGGGGAAAAGGCCCAGGCAAACCAGCGTGCACGCGCCAGGTTTTCAAACCTGACGGGCGGGGCCCGGGCGTCAGCGAGAGAGAGAGGGGTGAGGGAGAGGTGAGGATGACAGGTGGGCTCCACCTTCATCTCTAACCTCATGGGAGAGAGGTCAGCGAGCTCATCGGTGATGCTATTGGGCACGACAGGTCGAGCGGGTGGCACCGTTGGACTCAGGGGGATGTCGCCGTTCGGGTGGTGGTGGAGGTGGTCGTCGGAGCAGCCTGGTTCGCCGGCGATGAGGTCACGCGGTGGAGGTGCTTCGGGCGTTGGTGGTTCCGGCCGTTCCCGGCTGCAAAAAGAGCAGGGAAGAGAGGGGAAAGGCTCAGTGATGCCGCGCTGTTCCAGATTGAGAGAGAATGGGGGCGGAGGAGGCCTGTACCGCGCAAACGCCGATGAGCCGAGGCGGCAGAGCTCGCGCTCGATCTCGAGCTCGGGCGGCTCTAGAGACAAATGGGTGGCGCAGGAGGTTGATTAGGAGTGTGGGGGAGCGACAGGGAGTGACAAAGAGGCTCGGGGTCACCTTATATAGGCTGGCCGAGGTCCACCGTAGGTGCGGCCTACGGGCATCCGCGGGATCGGCTCGGCTGGCCGTTAGAGAGGGAATGTAGGGATCGAGGGTGTTCGTGGGAGTGGTCTAGGGTGCCAGGGCGAGAAAGGAGGAGCAGGACGAGCTGCCGGTGGGCCACAGGAGCGGCGCGAGCATTGGCCGAGCAGGGCGGGGCTCTGGCGCAAGCTGCAGGAGAGAAAGGAGGGCGTGGGAGCAAGTGGGCGGCCTGCTGGTGTGGAGCGGACGTCGAGGGGCATCGACTGGCGCGTGGGGGAGGCTCGAGGTGGTCGGGGTCGCGGCGTCAATGGTCGGGTGCCCTGCCAGGCGCTCTGGAGCGCGACTTTTGCCGGCATCCGCGGTTTCCCCGCGTCCTCGCATGTCCACTTGCGTCTGGCAGCTGAAGGGGCATGGGGGATGCTCTGGAAAGCTGAGGGGAGAGAAGGAGGCTGAGAGAGTGAGAGAGAGAGAGAGAGAGTGAGAGAGAGATGAATCCATTGTCCAGAGAAGAAAAATGGGGTTCTCCCCCCCTTCATCATTGCTTCCTCGGGCATAAAAGCATACAGGTGCTAGAGGGGGACTAGGAGGGGCTGTGGTAAAACTTTGAGCCCGTGGAGATTAGTGGAAGAGGTCAGAATGGTGCTTTTGGAAATGTGGCAGAAGGTGTTTGTTGTTGGTTTGGGCAAGAAAATGAATTACACTTGCCATGAGACTTAATAGGATGGAATGGCATATATAATTAGGGCCTTCTACCAATTTTGAGCTTATTTGGGCAAAGTTGCCAATGCAACTTTTGTAAACCCTAGAAATCAATATAAATGCATTTACCAAGATCTAGTCATGCAAAACCATTCCCCTTGATGTACCACTTGGTGTAGTGTCATCATTTAGGGGTTAAATAATTTCCACACAGTTTGGGGGCAATTGGAATAAGTTGGCAATGTAAAGTTGTTCAAGTTTGGTTTTGGGCAGAAAGGGTTTTGGGGCACTTTTGTGAAGCAAAATAATTTTGATTGAGATGAAACTTTGCAAGATCGTCTCATTAGGCATATGTGACTTACTATAATTTTCTTGGATTTATTTGAAAATATTTCTTATAGAAATATCTCAAATTCTTGAAATGGACAGAAATGGTTTTGGAGGGTTTTGCCCAATATTTTTAACATAACCATGTGTTGAAACTCTTATATATGGAAAATATATGTCCACTGAGTTTCCCTAAAGTTTCTCAAATATTTTTGAAATAGTTAAATAATTTTAACCTATTAAAGACCATTTCTCACCTTAAGAAAAAGACTTTAAATAAAATAGCAAAAATATCTTTTAAAATAATATTTTTGTGGTTTATGGGGGTCCTATACCTAATAGGTTTCAAATATATTATTTGAAATATTTTTCATACCCCAAATCAAGTACTTGCAGTGCAAATCTCAATTCAGGGTTTTTTGGAAAACTAATTTTTAAAATACCATTTGGCCAAATTATTTTTGTAAGAAAATACTATATTGCACTATACACATGGCATGATCATTGGGCAGAAGTTTGGGGCAAGGAGATGGTGTATAGAAGGTGAAGTTATGTTGACCTTAAAGAGCACTTGAAAAACCACAAAGAGAAAACCAACTCCAAAATAAAAGCCAAATGATGCAAAAGTTTTTGTTCGTCCAAATTTTCATGCTTTATTAATGCAAGTGACATGTTACAAAATACTGGGTGTGACACACCAGGTCGTCCTCATGCATATCATCGCAATGGTAGGGTTGCACAACCACCTGAGGTACGAGATCATGACCATCTTCCTAAACTAAAATTGAATATTCCACCATTTGATGGTAGATATGTTCCTAATATATGTCTTACTTGGGAGTTAGAAACTGAACAACATTTTACATGTTTACAATATCCTGAGGAGAGACGTGTTCCTGCTGTTGTTTGTGCTTTCACTAGTTTTGCATGTGTTTGGTGGTCCGAATATTGTAGATTATATCCTATTCCAGCTACTTGGGCTGCTTTGAAAACTGCTATGCGTACTCGTTGGGTTCCACCATATTATCAACGTGAATTACTTCAAAAATTGCACCGCTTAAGACATGGAACAAAATTTGTAGAAGAATATTATCACAAATTACAAACCGGCATGATTCAATGTGGTATTGTTGAGGAGAATGAAGCTATGCTTGCACGTTTTACGAGTGGATTAAATAGAGAGATTCAGACCATTCTGGCGTATAAGGAATATAATAATATCACTCGTTTTTATTCCATCTTGCTTGCAAAGCTGAACGTGAAGTGCAGGATCGACAGGCATTGGCGTGAAGTAACTTTTCTACAAGTCGACCTTCAACATGGACACCGCGTGCATCCTCTACTTCCACACATTCTGCTGCACCGGTGCCTCCGTCAGCTGCCACCGCCAACCATGATACAAGAAAAGCAGGCACAACCACCACTATCTGCCAAGAGCACACCTTCTGGGCCTGCACAGAGTTCTTCATCCATGGCATCAACAGGACAAACACATGATATTATTTGTCATCATTGCAAGGGTGGAGGTCATTATGCGAGACAATGCCCATCTAAGGGTGTGATGATTGTTACTGAAGATGCTGCAGGTATGAATGTTTAGTTGCTCAGCGTGTTTTGAGTGTGCAAGTTACACAAGCTGAGCAAAATCAGAGGCATAATTTGTGCCATACAAAGGGAGTCGTGAAGGAACGTTCTATTTGCGTCATCATAGATGGAGGGAGCTGCAACAGCTTGGCTAGCATGGAGATGGTGGAGAAGCTATCTCTCACCACAAGACCACATCCACATCCTTACTACATCCAATGGTTCAATAGGAGCGGCAAGGTTAAGGTAACACATATTGTTCGCGTGCATTTTAGTATCTCTACATATGCTCATTTTGTTGATTGTGATGTGGTACCTATGCAAGCATGTTCCTTATTACTTGGTAGACCATGGCAATTTGATAAAAAAAATTGTACACCATGGTAGAAACAATCAGTATACCCTTGTTCATAAGGACAAAAATATTACTTTGCTTCCTATGACTCCTGATTTCATTTTGAAAGATGATATTAATAGAGCTAATAAAGCAAAACAGGAGAAACATAAGAGTGAAAATCAGACTGTGGCAAAAGAATTTGCGCAAGAAATGAAGCCTAATAATAAACCATCTAGTCTTGCTTCTGAAATTAAATTGAAAAGTGCATGTTTACTTGCCACCAAATTTGATATTGATGATCTAGATTTCAGCAAATCTGGTTGCTATGCTTTTGTGTGCAAAGAGGCGTTATTTTCTTTCAAGGGTGTACCTTCCTGTTTGCCTCCTGCTGTCACTAACATTTTGCAGGAGTTCACTGACGTCTTTCCACAAGACGTGCCACCGAGATTACCACCTACTCGAGGGATTGAGCATCAGATTGACTTAATTCCCGGTGCTTCGCTGCCTAACCGTGCGCCATACTGTACCAATCCAGAGGATACGAAGGAGATTATGCGTCAAGTACAGGAGCTGCTCGACAAAGGTTATATACGTGAATCTCTTAGTCCTTGTGTTGTTCCTATTATACTAGTGCCAAAAAAGGATGGTCCGTCGCGTATGTGTGTTGATTGTAGAGGCATTAATAATATTACTATTCATTATCGTCATCCTATTCCTAGGCTAGATGACATGCTTGATGAATTGAGTGGCTCTACAATATTCTCCAAAGTTGATTTGCGTAGTGGATACCATCAAATTCGTATGAAATTGGGAGATGAATGGAAAACAACATTTAAAACTAAGTTTGGATTATATGAGTGGTTAGTCATGCCTTTTGGGTTAACTAATGCACTTAGTACTTTCATGAGATTAATGAACGAAGTTTTACGTGCTTTCATTGGACGATTTGTGGTAGTCTATTTTGATGATATACTGATTTATAGCAGATCTTTGGAGGAACATTTGGAACATTTATGTGTTGTTTGTATTGCTCTATGTGATGCACGTTTGTTTGGTAACCCTGGGAAGTGCACCCTCTGCATCGACCGAGTATCTTTTCTTGCATATGTTGATAAAGCCAAGATCGAAGCTATTGAGAGTTGGCCGCAGCCCAAAACGGTCACACAAGTGAGGAGTTGGCCTCACTAGATTCTATAGGCGTTTTGTGAGAGATTTCAGCGCCATTGCTGCACCTCTCAATGAGCTTACAAAGAAGGATGTACCTTTTGTTTGGGGTACCTCACAGGAAGAACCCTTCACGGTATTGAAAGATAAGTTGACACATGCTCCTTCACTCCAACTTCCTGATTTTAATAAGACTTTTTGAGCTTGAATGTGATGCTAGTGGAATTGGATTAGGAGGTGTGTTATTACAAGATGGCAAACCTGTTGCATACTTTTCTGAAAAATTGAGTGGGCCTAGTCTGAATTATTCTACTTATGATAAAGAATTATATGCTCTTGTTCGGACTTTAGAAACATGGCAACATTATTTATGCCCCAAAGAATTTGGTATACATTCTGATCATGAATCGTTGAAACATATTAAAAGTCAAGCTAAACTAAATCGTAGACATGCTAAATGGGTTGAATTCATTGGGACTTTCCCTTATGTCATTGAACACAAGAGGGGTAAAGAAAATGTTATTGTTGATGCATTGTCTCATCACTATACTATGCTTTCACAATTTGCCTTCAAAATGTTTGGTTTGGAGACCATCAAAGATATGCCCTTTTGAAATTGTGTATGGTTTCCTACCTCGTGCACCAATTGATTTGTTGCCTCTTCCATCTTCGGAGAAGGTTAATTTTGATGCTAAAGAACGTGCTGAATTGATTTTAAAAATGCATGAGTTAACTAAGGAAAACATTGGGTGTATGAATGCTAAATATAAACTTGCAGGAGATAAGGGTAGAAAACATGTTGTGTTTGCCCCTGGAGATCTTGTTTGGTTACATTTGTGTAAGGATAGATTTCCTAATTGCGCAAATCAAAGCTAATGCCACGTGCTGATGGTCCTTTTAAGGTGTTAGAGAAAATAAATGATAATGCATATAAACTTGAGCTGCCTGCAGATTTTGGGGTTAGTCCCACTTTTAACATTACATATTTGAAGCCTTATTTGGGTGAGGAACATGAGCTTCCATCGAAGACGACTTCATTCCAAGAAGGGGAGGATGATGAGGATAAGAATACCATTGTTAAACCCATAGCCCCTGCTACTATATATACTGGACCAATTACTAGAGCTCACGCACGCCAATTCAATTACCAGGTACTTCCGTTTCTTGGTAACGATTCTAATGTTCATGAGAATATGATGCTGCCTAAATTGGATACATTTGTTTTGCTTACAAATGAAGTGCCTAGCTTGGACAAGAAAGATGAACCTTGGAGCAAGTTCAAGCATGGAGATGATGGCGTGCGCAAGGGGAACAAGAACGGAGTTACAAGTGATGATTCCAAGACTTTGAAGCCACCATAATGAGTGCATGAAGCCTTGGACGAAATATACAAGATGCCACTTCATAAATTTCGTCCAGAGGCTATTCTAGGTGTTGCATCACCTTATTTTTGGGCCAGGCCCATGTAATTTCAAAATACTTGATTATAGGCTGTTTTTAGAGTCCGTATGTGTGGGGAAACAAGAGTTAGGGTTGGTTTCGGACCCCTCCTCCAAGGGCCACGAAATTCCCCCCTCTCTCCTCCATATATACAGCCCTTAGGGCATCGTTTAGACTTTGGGTTCTGTTTAGATTATAAGTTCGCCATAGCTGCAACTTGGCGTACTTCGTTTGTGTTCAACAACTAGACAAAGGCGTCACAGAACCCCACCTTCATTAATAAAGCATTCCTCTAAATATTCGCAATATCCAGATTGTAATCTCAGTTTCTTGTTTGTTTTTCGTTTGCTCGTAGGAAACAGTCCCTCGTGGTCAGGTTGATCGTGCTCCGGCATGGTCCATAACCCCTCGGAAGTTGGTTTAGCGATTGCTAAGGCGCGATGTCTCGCACGTTCGTAGTCGGATCGTCAAGGTCGACTCCCACAGAAAATGGTAGCCACCATCTCATCGAAACATCAGGACACCTTCGCCCCTATCAACCCAGGTGTGTCAAATCAATCCTAGATTTTAAGGTATCTTTCGTCTTGCCTTCAATATTAAGAAGTGTGCCGATAATGATGTCACATATATTTTTCTCGATGTGCATCACATCAAGATTATGCCGGAGATCCGAATCTTTCCAATACTCCAAGTCCCACAAAGTGGACCTGCAGGTAAACAATAATCTCTCTTATGCCATGCCACGCTTCCTTTTCCCGCTACCATTACCAGGATGGTATCCTGGTGTAATATGCCAGACCTTCTCTAATTCCACTTGCAAGTCATCGGTGGTGACCCTCTTTGGCGCATCACAGTTTTCATGCTTTGCATTGAACACATATCTTCGGTATTTTGTAGGATGCTGCTTGTCCTTGGCAAGGAAACAACGATGTCCAATGTAACAGATCTTGCTAAGTATTGCGTATGACAGCGGATTCCTGTCACAATGAACACATGCATTGTAACCATGTGTCGTTCACCCTGACATAGTGCCCAAAGCCAAAAATCATGGATGCACCAAATTATAACAACACGCAGAAAGAAATCAGCTGGTGGGCTGCTATGTAGGTCTCGATTGAGAACGCCCCTCCATAGCTGTTGAAGTTCCTCCACAAGAGGCTCCATGAATAAATCAAAATCCTTTCTAGGACTTTTTGGACCTGGGATGAGCAAGGCCATCATATAGTTTGATTCTTTGGTTAAGACATTTGGAGGCATGTTGTAAGGGATAACAAGCACTGGCCACATGCTATATGTGGCGCTCTGGTGGCCAAATGGGTTAAAACCATCTAAAGCTAAGCCAAGTCTAATGCTTCTCGGGTCGGCAGCAAACTTTTTGTGTTTATGATTGAAGCTTTTCCAGTCACTACCATGAGATGGATGGCTCATTACATTCTGATCTCTGTACTCCTGGTTCCTAGAATGCCATAGTACATCCTCTCTTGTTTCAGCATCATGAAACAACCTCTGCAATCTTGGTATAATTGGAAAATGTCTCAGAACATTATGAGGAATCCTCTCGCCATCTTTACATCTTGATGATTTGCATTTTGGGTATTCACTTAAGTTGGCATAATCCTTCCGGAACAGAACACAATTATTCTTACAAACATGGATCATATCATATCCAATTCTAACTGCACGAAGGAAATTCTTCATTTTACTATAGGTGTGTTGCAACTCAAATGCATCTGGGAAAGATTTGTGGAAAGCAGCCAACATCGCATCGAATGATTTGTTGGTCATCCGCTCAGATGTCCTCACCTGAAGAAAGGTGACCATACCTGAAAATACTAACAGCTTAATTCCTAGGGTGATGGGCACGTTGCATTGTTCCAACATGCGGGCCCACCATTTTTCTTCTACAGGTGAAAGTTCACGAAATGCACGAGCATTTCGTAGCATTGTTTCAATGTTGGTCAAACTCACTGGCTCCGCCACCACCACCTCCTCCTCTTCTTCCACCTGAGCATCATGCAGATCAAGATGGTGATCTGCTGCTTCCACATAGTCAGTAACATTTGATGTTCACGGGTTCACCATGATGAACCAACCTAGTATATATGGCCGACATCCCATACAAGTGTAGATGATTTTGCACAATTGACTGGGGTCTTGTAACTGAATTCATACAACTTCTACACTGGCAGAGCACATCTGATTTCGGACCACCATACTCATCTCTGATAAAGTTCATGAAGTTTTCAACCCCCTCAACATATGCATCGGAGAATCTTCGAGCAGAAGTTATTCAACTCCTGTCCATCCGTTAGACATACAAATTAGTTCTTCTACTAGATATTATAGGAAAAACATATATGCTTTTTTATGAAGTCCAAAAAAATACCTAGGTCGATGTCTAAAGCTATGGCAAGATATTTGAACAAGCAGATCTACGTAACGAAATATATGTAAAGCTAATTCAGCAAACACATTTGAGTGCTAAATTATGGTAGGCTGTTTCAGCAGCCAATGAGGCCAAGCACATAGCCATCGAAGGTCATCTCAGCAACAAAGATCGAGTATAAAACGGTGTAGAGCTATTTCACCTAACAGATTGGCTACTAGACCATGGCAATCTACGTCACAATAAATATATGGCAGGATATTTTAGCAACTAATCGGGCTTGGCATGCCATCTCAGCTAAGTAGATTGAGTGTAGAATAGGGCAAGGAAGCTTCTTAAGTAGAGCATATTGACTATAAACTACTTCGGCAAATAGTGAGATTAATAGTGTCTATGAGCTAACATTCAGCGCTACATCGATATGCATGGGGCCTCAGTCTAGAATGAGCATACTGTGGGAGAAGCTGACCACCGTGCGTCTCCACACGAACGTCACTAGCGGTGGCAGCACTGACTGATGTGCGTCTCCACAGGAACGTCGCTAGCTGTGGTCACGCGGCTAGAGGACGATAGTCTATGAGATCATACTGTGGGAGCGAGAGGATCGCCGTGCGTCCCCTCGACCTACCGCAGCACCGACGTATCGGCGCAGCCGGGAGGGCAGCTTTGTCGAAGCGAATGGAGTGGAGGGGGCCAAGCGGGAGGGCGTTTGGGGAATATTATTGGCTAGTTG
>NC_041382.1:355649785-355659912 GCF_002162155.2 Triticum dicoccoides | reverse complement strand
ATTGGCTAGTTGGCCGAAGGGCGGTTAAATTCGGGATTTGGGGGAAAATTCGGGGGGGGGGGCTTTTCGCGCAATGGGCGGGGGGAGTTTGGCGCATGGTCGGTTTCTCCAAGTGCAGTCCCACGTGTCAGTGAAGAGGCAAGTCGAAGCGCATTCCGTTTGCGTGAGACGTGTGCAGGACCGACCGTGTGAGGGGTGCAATGCGACCGCGACAGGCATGCTGTGAGTGTACCACCCTTTTTCCTTCTAAACTTGGTGTTTCGCCCCCTCAAAAAAACTTGGTGCTTTGTGCAATCCATCCATACTGCTAGTAGTAATCCGGTAATCCCGATTAAAATGGTGCGGCCGGGTCTTTTCCCGCGCGGTATGCTGGGAGGTTGGCTTAGTTGGTTTTTTTAGGACGAGTAATGCTACACCTACGTAATCCCAGCTACGCAATTAACGTAATGTGAAACGTGTGAGCTGTTGATTATAGATTGGGGAAGGGAGGGCCCACCACCATGAAAATCAGGGGGGAGAGAGAGGTGTGCCCCACATGTCGGTTTCCCTGTTTTCCCGGCCAAATTCGAGCATCGATGCTCCATGTTGCGCATTAGGCGTAGAACAGGTGGTTTTTGTGCCATGGTTCAAATGTGGTACAGTACCAAGTTGTGACCCTAACCCCAAGTGTCGTGGTTTTGGGTACGGAACCACCCTTTTCCTTTTCAACTAGTGAAGTGTAACACATGATTAAGTATCCGGATGGTGTCCTAATGTAGGTGTCCGACTGTTTGAAGGAATAATTGAGGTGTGCCCGGTGCGTGCCCGCATTTCGGTGTCCAACTTACCATGTTCCGACAATAGTAACTATACTAGTCCCTACGTAATCCCTCTGTTTTTATTTACTCCACATTTTTGCTTTGCTCAAAGTCAAACTTTGTAAACTTTGACAAAGTTTATAGACAGAAATAATAACATATACAACAATAAATCAATACCATTATATTCATTATTAAATATACTTTCACATCATGTAGATTTGCTATTGTAAATGTTCATGTTTTTTCTATAAATTTGGTCACATTTTATGAAGTATGACTTTAGTCAAACCTAATATCCAGAGTAAATAAAAACGGAAAGAGTATCTTACTCCGTGACCAAGACAAAAGGGAAAATGAAACAAATTATTGTTTATTTGAGCCATTCAAGTATAATCATGTGGCGTTGCTTATTTCTCATTCCTCTCCAACCCTCTTCTCCATCGGTCATGCCGCCCTCCGGTCAAGTCCATCCTCCCGCATGCCTCATTTGAACATTCTGCCGAGTATCATTCGCATGTGGTCCTAGACCATGCTTGTATTTCCAATGTTGTAATTTGTTCGACATGCATACAGACAAACAGTTAGTTTAAAGTTTCACTTTTCCTCCACTACGTGTCGCTTCCCATCTTAGTTTTGACATCCCATCGGTTCATGCCCCGACACATCTTGACGAGATCGATTGATATTGAGAGATCAATTACGTATCGTGCAAGGAGATAAAGGTTTGGTCTATTTCTATGATAGAAATGACCCGCGGGGGGGGGGTCTGTGGGGATCGAAGGGAGTATATTGTACGTTCATTAGAGAAACGAATGTACTGTACCCACCATAGTCCTCTTTCAATCGATCTCCGGACCCCGAGATGAAACCAAGAGAGAACAAGTGGGTGCATGTGTGATATCTAAGGCGGATTCAAAATTTTGAACCGGTGATCATAGCATCAGCAAATCATATCTAAAGGGTATTCAATGTTCGTTTCTCTTTTGAACGTACAATATACTCCCTTAGATCCTTTCTAGTTTACATATAAGTTTTATGTGTAGTCAAAGTATCTCTACTTTGATCAAACTTACAGAAAAAAGTATCAACATTCAACAACGCCCAATCAGTATTGTTAGATTCATACGTACTCCTAGATTTGTATTCAAACAGAGATGGTTTTCAATTTTTTTTCAAACACGTGAATGTGCTTGTTCTCACGCTTGCTCTTCCTACTAGGATTTGACCACGTATAGCTAGTCCAATAGTAACTTTTTAAGCTCCCTATCCAATAGTACTAGTGGAGTACTGACAACATCTGCAGTAGAGTATGCAGTGCTCATAGTACTAGTATAGTAGTTGAAGTGGATACTCTGACGTAGGTATCCCTGCCTTACCCTGCATTTCGGTCATTGACTGGCGGGCCCCATGCTTGATAGGCCCCGCATGTTAGTTACTCAATGGGTTCGGCCATGTCAGGGGATCCTCATCCGTAGTATACTTCCTCTGTTTTTATTTACTCCGCATAAAACGGAGGGAGTAGTAGTATAAATGACGCGGGGGGAGGGACATTGGTTTGATCTCAAGTGCGGTCCCACAAGCGAGCGAAAATGCAAGACGAAGCGTGTTCCATTATGTGAGCGATGTGGAGGGTCTAGCTGTTGGGGAACGTAGTAATTTCAAAAAAAATCCTACGCACACGCAGGATCATGGTGATGCATAGCAACGAGAGGGGAGAGTGTCATCCACGTACCCTCGTAGACCATTAAGCGGAAGCGTTATGACAACGCGGTTGATGTGGTCGTACGTCTTCACGATTGACTGATCATCTGTACCGAACGTATGGCACCTCCGCATTCAGCACACGTTCAGCTCGGTGACGTCCCACGAACTCACGATCCAGTAGAGCTCGGGGAAGATTTCGTCAGCACGACGGCGTGGTGACGATGTTGATGAAGCTACCGCAGTAGGGCTTCGCCTAAACATCGCTACAGTATTACCGAGGTGGATTATGGTGGAGGGGGGCACCGCACATGGCTGGCAGAGATCTTTGTGATCAACTTGTGTCTAGAGGTGCCCCCTGCCCCCGTATATAAAGGAGCAAGGGGGAGAGGCAGCCGGCCAGGAGGAGGCACGCCAGCGAGGAGTCCTACTTTCACCGGGAGTAGGACTCCCTCCTTTCCTAGTTGGAGTAGGAGAAGGGGGAAGGAGGAGGGAGAGAGGAAGGAAAGGGGGGCGCCGCCCCCCTTCCTTGTCCAATTCAGACTAGAGGGAGAGGGGGCGTGTGGCCTACCCTGGCCGCCCCTCCTCTTCTCCACTAAGGCCCATCTTGGCCCATCAAACCCCCTGGGGGTTCCGGTAACCCCCGGTACTCCGGTAAAACTCCGATTTCACCCGGAACACTTCCGATATCCAAATGTAGGCTTCCAATATATCAATCTTTATGTCTCGACCATTTCAAGACTCCTCGTCATGTCAGTGATCACATCCGGGACTCCGAAATTCCTTTGGTACATCAAGACACATAAACTCATAATATAACCGTCATCGAACTTTAAGCGTGCGGACCCTACGGGTTCGAGAACTATGTAAACATGACCGAGACATGTCTACGGTCAATAACCAATAGTGGAACCTAGATGCTCATATTGGCTCCTACATATTCTACGGAGATCTTTATCGGTCAAATCGCATAACAACATACGTTGTTCCTTTTGTCATCGGTATGTTACTTGCCCGAGATTCGATCGTCGGTATCTCAATACCTAGTTCAATCTCGTTACCGGCAAGTCTCTTTACTCATTCCGTAACACATCATCCCGCAACTAACTCATTAGTTGCAATGCTTGCAAGACTTTAAGTGATGTGTATTACCGAGTGGGCCCAGAGATACCTCTCCGACAATCAGAGTGACAAATCCTAATCTTGATCTATGCCAACTCAACAAGTACCATCGGAGACACCTGTGGAGCACCTTTATAATCAATCAGTTACATTGTGACATTTGGTAGCACACAAAGTGTTCCTCCGGTATTCGGGAGTTGCATAATCTCATAGTCATAAGAACATGTATAAGTCATGAAGAAAGCAATAGCAGTAAACAAAATGATCAAGTGATAAGCTAACGGAATGGGTCAAGTCAATCACATCATTATCCTAATGATGTGATCCCGTTAATCAAATGACAACTCATGTCTATGGCTAGAAAACATAACCATCTTTGATCAACAAGATAGTCAAGTAGAGGCATACTAGTGACACTTTGTTTGTCTATGTATTCACACATGTACTAAGTTTCCAGTTAATAAAATTCTAGCATGAATAATAAACATTTATCATGATATAAGGAAATATAAATAAATAACAACTTTATTGTTGCCTCTAGGGCATATTTACTTCAGTCTCTCACTTGCACTAGAGTCAATAATCTAGTTCACATCGTCATGTGATTTAGAAGTTCACATCTTTATGTGATTAATTCACATCTCCATGTGACTAACACCCAAAGGGTTTACTAGAGTCAATAATCTAGTTCACGTCGCTATGTGATTTACACCCAAAGATTGATCATGTTTTGCTTGTGAGAAATTTAGTCAACGGGTCTGCCACATTCAGAGCCGTATGTATTTTGCAAATTTTCTATGTCTACAATGCTTTGCACAGAGCTACTCTAGCTAATTACTCCCACTTTCAATATGTATCTAGATCGAGACTTAGAGTCATCTAGATCAGTGTCAAAATTTGCATCGACGTAACCCTTTACGACGAACCTTTTGTCACCTCCATAATCGAGAAACATATCCTTTTCCACTAAGGATAATTTTGACCGTTGTCCAATGATCTACTCCTAGATCACTATTGTACTCCCTTGCTAAACTCAGTGTAGGGTATACAATAGATTTGGTACACATCATGGCATACTTTATAGAAACTATGGCTGAGGCATAGGGAATGACTTTCATTCTCTTTCTATCTTCTGTCGTCGTCGGGCTTTGAGTCTTACTCAATTTCACACCTTGTAACACAGGTAAGAACTCTTTGTTTGACTGTTCCATTTTGAACTACTTCAAAATCTTGTCAAGGTATGTACTCATTGAAAAAAAACTTATCAAGTGTCTTGATCTATCTCTATAGATCTTGATGCTCAAGATGTAAGTAGCTTCACCGAGGTATTTATTTGAAAAACTCCTTTCAAAAACTCCTTTATGCTTTCCAGAAAATTCTACATTATTTCCGATCAACAATACGTCATTCACATATATTTATCAGAAATGTTGTAGTGCTCCCACTCACTTTCTTGTAAATACAGGCTTCACCACAAGTCTGTATAGAACTATATGCTTTGATCAACTTCATCAAAGCATATATTCCAACTCTGAGATGCTTGCACCAGTCTATAGATGGATCACTGGAGCTTGCACATTTTGTTAGCACCTTTAGGATCGACAACACCATCTGGTTGCATCATATACAACTCTTATTTAATAAATCCATTAAGGAATGTAGTTTTGACATCCATTTGCCAGATTTCATAAAATGTGGCAATTTGCTAACATGATTCAGACAGACTTAAGCATCTCTACGAGTGAGAAAATCTCATCGTAGTCAACACCTTGAACTTTGTCAAAACCTTTTTCGACAAGTCTAGCTTTGTAGATAGTAACACTACTATCAGCGTCCGTCTTCCTCTTGAAGATCCATTTGTTTT
Organism: Triticum dicoccoides; assembly: GCF_002162155.2. NCBI lineage: Eukaryota > Viridiplantae > Streptophyta > Magnoliopsida > Poales > Poaceae > Triticum > Triticum dicoccoides. The sequence goes on along the minus strand of NC_041382.1, from coordinate 355,654,425 downwards.
CTATGGCTTGCCGATCATCGGGCAAGTCAACCAAAGTCCACACTTTGTTCTCATACATGGATCCCATCTCAGATTTCATGGTCTCAAGCCATTTCGTGGAATCTGGGCTCATCATCACTTCCTCATAGTTTGTAGGTTCGTCATGGTCAATTAACATGACCTCCAGAACAGGATTACCGTACCACTCCGGTGCGGATCTCACTCTGGTTGACCTACGAGGTTCGGTAGTAACTTGATATGAAGTTACATGATCATCATCATTAGCTTCCTCACTAATTGGTGTAGGAGTCACAAAAACAGATTTCTGTGATGAACTACTTTCCAATAAGGGTGCAGGTACAGTTACCTCATCAAGTTCTACATTCCTGCCACTCACCTCTTTCGAGAGAAATTCCTTCTCTAGAAAGGATCCATTGTTAGCAACAAATGTCTTGCCTTCGGATCTGTGATAGAAGGTGTACCCAACTGTCTCCTTTGGGTATCCTATGAAGACACATTTCTCTGATTTGGATTTGAGCTTATCAGGATGAAACTTTTTCACATAAGCATCGCAACTCAAAACTTTAAGAAACGACGGCTTAGGTTTCTTGCTAAACCACAGTTCATACGGTGTCATCTCAACGGATTTAGGTGGTACCCTTTTAATGTGAATGCAGTTGTCTCTAATGCATAACCCCAAAACGATAGTGGTAAATCAGTAAGAGACATCATAGATTGCACTATATCAAATAAAGTATGGTTATGACGTTTAGACACACCATTACGCTATGGTGTTCTAGGTGGCATGAGTTTGTGAAACTATTCGACATTGTTTTAATTGAAGACCAAACTTGTAATTCAAAAATCGCCTCTGCGATCAGATCATAGAAACTTTATTTTCTTGTTACGATGATTTTCCACTTCACTATGAAATTCTTTAAACTTTTCAAATGTTTCAGACTTATGTTTCTTCAAGTAGATATACCCATATCTGCTCAAATCATCTGTGAAGGTCAGAAAATAATGATACCCGTCGTGAGCCTCAACACTCATTGGACCTCATACATCAGTATGTATTATATCCAATAAGTCAGTTGCTCGCTCCATCGTTCTGGAGAACGGAGTCTTAGTCATCTTTACCCATGAGGCATGGTTTGCAAGCATCAACTGATTCATAATCAAGTGCTTCCAAAAGCCCATCAGCATGGATTTTCTTCATGCGCTTTACACCAATATGACCTTAAACGGTAGTGCCACAAATAAGTTGCACTATCATTATTAACTTTGCATCTGTTGACTTCAATATTATGAATATGTGTATCACTACGATCGAGATTCAACAAACCATTTTCATTGGGTGTATAACCATAGAATGTTTTATTCATGTAAACAAAACAACAATTATTCTCTAACTTAAATGAATAACCGTATTGCAATAAACATGATCAAATCATATTCATGCTCAACGCAAACACCAAATAACACTTATTTAGGTTCAACACTAATCCCAAAAGTATAGGGAGTGTGCGATGATGATCATATCATGCTTGGAACTACTTCCAACACACATCGTTACTTCACCCTTAACTAGTCTCTACTCATTATGCAACTCCCGTTTCAAGTTACTACTCTTAGCAACTGAACTAGTATCAAATACCGAGGGGTTGCTATAAACACTAGTAAAGTACACATCAATAACATGTATATCCAAAATAGCTTTGTTTACTTTTCCATCCTTCTTAACCACCAAATACTTGGGGCAGTTCCGCTTCCAGTGACTAGTCCCTTTGCAGTAAAAGAACTTAGTCTCAGGCTTAGGTCCAGACTTGGGCTTCTTCACTTGAGCAGCAACTTGCTTGCCGTTCTTCTTGAAGTTCCCCTTCTTCCATTTGCCCTTTTCTTGAAACTAGTGGTCTTGTTAACCATCAAGATTTGATGCTTTTCTTGATTTCTACCTTCGTCGATTTCAGTATCACGAAGAGCTTGGGAATCGTTTCCGTTATCCCTTGCATATTATAGTTCATCACGAAGTTCTAGCAACTTGGTGATAGTGACTAGAGAACTCTGCCAATCACTATCTTATCTGGAAGATTAACTCCCACTTGATTCAAGTGATTGTAGTACTCAGACAATCTGAGCACATGCTTACTGGTTGAGCTATTCTCCTCCATCTTGTAGGCAAAGTAATGTCAGAGGTCTCATACCTCTCGACACGGGCATGAGTATGAAATACCAAATTAAACTCTTAGAATATCTTATATGTTCCGTGGCGTTCAAAACGTTTTTGAAGTCCCGGTTCTAAGCCATAAAGCATGGTGCACTAAACTATCAAGTAGTCATCATACCGAGCTTTGCCAAACGTTCATAACGTCTGCATCTGCTCCTGCAATAAGTCCTTCACCTAGCGGTGCATCAAGGACATAATTCTTCTGTGCAGCAATGAGGATAATCCTCAGATCATGGATCCAATCCACATCATTTCTACTATCATCTTTCAATATAGTTTTTCTCTAGGAACATATCAAAATAAACAGGAAGCAACATCGCAAGCTATTGATCTACAACATAGTTATGCAAATACTATCAGGACTAAGTTCATGATAAATTAAAGTTCAATTAATCATATTACTTAAGAACTCCCACTTAGATAGACATCCCTCTAATCATCTAAGTCATCATGTGATCCATATCAACTAAATCATGCCCGATCATCACGTGAGATGGAGTAGCTTTCAATGGTGAACATCACTATGTTGATCATATCTACTATATGATTCATGTTCGACCTTTTGGTCTCAGTGTTCCGAGGCCATATCTGCATATGCTAGGCTCGTCAAGTTTAACCCGAGTATTTTCACCACACCACAACACTAATGCAAGGATAGAAAAACTGCCGGGACAAGTCACTTACAAGGGCAGACAAACTGTTGGGAACGATATTCTATCGGCAGATAGAACTGCCACGAGAATATGGTGGAGGTTGTGAGGAGAAGGCAAAAAGCAGAGTCTTACATCAACTAGGCAAATTAATGGGCTATGGAGATGGCCATCAATTGATATCGATGCAAGTGAGTAGGGATTGCCATGCAATGGATGCACTAGAGCTATAAGTGTATGAAAGCTCATAATGGAAACTAAGTGGGTGTGCATCCAACTTGCTTGCTCACGAAGACCTAGGGCAATTTGAGGAAGCCCATCACTAGAAAGTGATGTTGGGGAACGCAATGTTTCAAAATTTTACCTACGATCACGCAAATTCTATCTAGGAGATCCATAGCAATGAGAGGGGGAGACTGTGTCTACGTACCCTCATAGACCGAAAGCGGAAGCGTTTAGTAACGCGGTTGATGTAGTTGAACGTCTTCGTGATCCAACCGATCCAAGTACCGAACGCACGGCACCTCCGCGATCAACACACGTTCATCTCGGAAACGTCCCTCGAACTCTTGATCCAGTTGAGGCCGAGGGAGAGTTCCATCAGCATGACAGCGTGGTGACGGTGATGATGAAGTTACCGACGCAGGGCTTCGCCTAAGCACTACAACGATATGACCGAGGTGTGTAACTGTGGAGGGGGGGTACCGCACACGGCTAAAAGATCAACTTGTGTGTCTATGGGGTACCCCCTAGCCACGTATATAAAGGAGGGAGAGGGAGAGATAGCCAGCCCCTAAGGGGGTGTGCCAAGGTGTGGAGTCCTACTAGGACTACCTAGTCCTAGTAGGATTACACCTCCCACACGGAGTAGGAAAGGGGAAAGGGGGAAGGAGAAGGAAAGGGGGGTCGGCCCCCTTTTCCTAGTCCTAATCGGCCTCCTACCCTAGGGGGGTGCACCAGCCCCTTGTGGGCTGGTGTGCTTCCCTCTTATGGCCCATAAGGCCCATAACATCTCCCAGGGGGTTCTGGTAACCTCCCGGTACTCCGAAAAAATGCCCGAACCTCTCGGAACCATTCCGATGTCCAAATGCAACCTTCCAATATATGAATCTTTACCTCCTGACCATTTTAAGACTCCTCATCATGTCCGTGATCTCATCGGGGACTCCGAACAAACTTCGGTTCATTAAATCACATAACTCATAATACAAATCTTCATCGAATGTTAAGCGTGCGGACCCTACGGGTTCGAGAACTATGTTGACATGACCGAGACACATCTCCAGTCAATAACCAATAGCTGAACCTGGATTCTCATATTGGCTACTACATATTCTGTGAAGATCATTATCAGTCAAACAGCATAACAAGATATGTTATTCCCTTTGTCATCGGTATGTTACTTCACTACTAGGGAAAAGCCTATACACAGAATCTTACCAGCAGCGCGCTTTAAAATCAGGCGCTGCTGCTAAGTAACAGTAGCGCGGGTTTTTAACCCTCGCTACTACTATGTTGATAGCAGTAGCACTGGTTTTTTACCCTCGCTACTACTAAGCGGTCTCTACCGTGCCCCCCGGGACATGCCATAGTAGTAGCGCGGGTTTTTAACCCTCGCTACTACTAAGTTGATAGCAGTAGCGCTGGTTTTTACCCCTCGCTACTACTAAGCGGTCTCTACCGTGCCCCTGGGCCATGCCATAGTAGTAGCGAGGGTTATAAACCCGCGCTACTACTAAGTTTTTACCCCTCGCTACTACTAAGAGGTCTCAACCGTGCCCCTC
>NC_041382.1:355609240-355649582 GCF_002162155.2 Triticum dicoccoides | reverse complement strand
GGTTTTGTAAAAAGCAAAAAAAAAATGATAAAAACTTCAAAAATTAAAATCCTTCTAGATGTAGTTATGTTACTACATCTACTAGTTAGGAAAATTTAAAAACTTAAATTTGGAAATGTTTTGCAAAAAGTGTAGGGAAAATGTAAAACGGCTATAACTTTTGCATATGATGTTAGAAAAAAACGTATAACATATCAAAATGTTTCAAAAATTAAAATCCTTCGAGATGTAGTTATGTTACTACATCTACTAGTTAGGAAAATTTAAAAACTTAAATTTGGACATGTTTTGCAAAAAGTGTAGGGAAAATGTAAAACGGCTATAACTTTTGCATACGATGTCAGAAAAAAACGTATAATATATCAAAATGTTCAGCATGAAAATCCGCATACGATGGAGACCGCCTATGGCCTGTTTGCAATTTTTTAGAATCCTCAAATTCTAAAAGGAAAAAATTTATGCTCAAATTTCAGTTTTTTTAATTTTGGTCAAATCTGGTCAAACTGTGGTCAAACTACTTATTCAAGAAGTATTAGTGTTACTAAATAATTATTCAAGAATATTAGTGTTACTAAATAATTATTTCAGTTTTTTGGAATTTTGGTCAAATCTGGTCAAACTGTGGTCAAACTTTGGTCAAAATGTGGTCAAACTCCTTATTCAAGAAATATTAGTGTTACTAAATAATTATTGTTTTTTAGAACAATAGTTTTAAACTCAAACAGCGAAATGTGTGACTTCATGCTCAAGCTAAACTCCCGAGGGTTAATAGGATTGACATCTTACTATTGTCAGGAAAACAACAAGTGCAGACTTGGAATCGAGGGAGAATAGAAGCTGGAAGTTAAGCATGCTCAGGCTGGAGTAGTGAGAGGATGGGTGACCGTCCGGGAAGTTAGATGATTTGGAATGATGAGGGGTGATTAGAGATTAAATTGAGCAGCGATGAGGGTGATTAGAGATTAGAGGTTAAAATAATTCAGAAATTTGAAAATTCGCGCAAAAATTCGAAAAAAAATTCCGCGGGTTAGTAGTAGCGCGGGTTTTTACCCACGCTACTACTAACGGACGTAGTAGTAGCGCGGGTTTTTACCCACGCTACTACTAACGGACGTAGTAGTAGCGCGGGTGGCACCCGCGCTGCTGCTATACGTTAGCTGTAGCGCCTTATTAGTAGCGCTAGCCCCCGCGCTGCTAATAGGCACAAAACCCGCGCTGCTGCTAGGCTTTTCCCTAGTAGTGCTTGCCCGAGATTCGATCGTCGGTATCATCATACCTAGTTCAATCTTGTTACCGGCAAGTCTCTTTACTCGTTCCGTAATGCATCATCTTGTAACTAACTCATTAGTCACATTGCTTGCAAGGCTTATAGTGATGTGCATTACGAGAGGGCCCAGAGATACCTCTCCGAAACAGGGAGTGACAAATCCTAATCTTGATCTATGCCAACTCAACAAACACCTTTGGATACACCTATAGAGCATCTTTATAATCACCCAGTTACGTTGTGACGTTTGATAGCACACAAGGTGTTCCTCTGGTATTCGGTAGTTGCATAATCTCATAGTCAAAGGAACATGTATAAGACATGAAGAAAGCACTAGCAATAAAACTGAACGATCATAATGCTAAGCTAACAGATGGGTCTTGTCCATCACATCATTCTCTAATGATGTGATCCCGTTCATCAAATGACAACACATGTCTATGGCTAGGAAACTTAACCATCTTTGATTAATGAGCTAGTCAAGTAGAGGCATACTAGGGACACTCTGTTTGTCTATGTATTCACACATGTAGTAAGTTTCCAGTTAATACAATTCTAGCATGAATAATAAACATTTATCATGATATAAGGAAATGTAAATAACAACTTTATTATTGCCTCTAGGGCATATTTCCTTCAGTCTCCCACTTGCACTAGAGTCAATAATCTAGTTCACATCGTCATGTGATTTAACACCAATAGTTCACATCTTTATGTGATTAGTTCACATCTCCATGTGACTAATACCCAAAGGGTTTACTAGAGTCAATAATCTAGTTCACATCTCTATGTGATTAACACCCAAAGAGTGAACATTTTTGCTTGTGAGAGAAGTTTAGTCAGCGGGTCTGCCACATTCAGAGCCGATGTATTTTGCAAATTTTCTATGTCTACAATGCTCTACTTGGAGCTACTCTAGCTAATTGCTCCCACTTTCAATATGTATCCAGATTGAGACTCAGAGTCATCCGGATTGGTGTAAAAGCTTGCATCGGTGTAAAAGCTTGCATCAGGAGTGGATCACTATTGTACCCTCTTGCCAAACTTTATGGTGAGGTACACAATAGGTCTGGTACACAACATAGCATACTTTATAGAACCTATGACTGAGACATAGGGAATGACTTTTCATTCTCTTTCTATTTCCTGCCGTGGTCGGGTTTTGAGTCTTTACTCAATTTCACACCTTGCAACACAGGCAAGAACTCCTTCTTTGACTGATCCATTTTGAACTACTTCAAAAACTTGTCAAGGTATGTACTCATTGAAAAAAACTTATCAAGCGTCTTGATCTATCTCTATAGATCTTGATGCTCAATATGTAAGCAGCTTCACCGAGGTCTTTCTTTGAAAAACTCCTTTCAAACACTCCTTTATGCTTTCCAGAAATTTCTACATCATTTTCGATCAATAATATGTCATTCACATATACTTATCAGAAAGGTTGTAGTGCTCCCACTCACTTTCTTGTAAATACAGGCTTCACCGCAAGTCTGTATAAAACTATATGCTTTGATCAACTCGTCAAAGCATATATTCCAACTCCGAGATGCTTGCACTAGTCCATAGATGGATTGTTGGAGCTTGCACACTTTGTTAGCACCTTTAGGATTGAGAAAACCTTCTGGTTGCATCATATACAACTCTTCTTTAATAAATCTATTAAGGAATACAGTTTTGACATCCATTTGCCAGATTTCATGAAATGCAGCAATAGCTAACATGATTCGGACAGACTTTAAGCATCGCTACGAGTGAGAAAATCTCATCGTAGTCAACACCATGAACTTGTCAAAAACCTTTTGTGACAATTCGAGCTTTGTAGATAGTGACACTACTATCAGCGTCTGTCTTCCTCTTGAAGATCCATTTATTCTCGATGGCTCACCGATCATCGGGAAAGTCAATCAAAGTCCACACTTTGTTCTCATACATGGATCCCATCTCAGATTTCATGGCTTCAAGCCATTTTGCGAAATCTGGGCTCATCATCGCTTCCTCATAGTCCGTAGGTTCTTCATGGTCAAGTAACATGTTCTCCAAAACAGGATTACCGTACCACTCTTGTGCTGATTGTACTCTGGTTGACCTACGAGGTTCGGTAGTACCTTGATATGAAGTTTCATGATCATCATCATTAGCTTCCTCACTAATTGGTGTAGGAATAACTGGAACTGATTTCTGTGATGAACTACTTTCCAATTTGGGAGGAGGACAATTACCTCATCAAGTTCTACTTTCCTCCCACTCACTTCTTTTGAGAGAAACTCCTTCTCTAGAAAGGATCCATTCTTAGCAACGAATATCTTGCCTTCGGATCTGTGATAGAAGGTGTACCCCAACAGTTTCTTTTGGGTATCCTATGAAGACGCACTTCTCCGATTTGGGTTTGAGCTTATCAGTTTGAAACCTTTTCACATAAGCATCGCAACCCCAAACTTTAAGAAACGACAGCTTTGGTTTTTTGCCAAACAATAGTTCATACAGTGTCATCTCAACGGATTTAGATGGTGCCCTATTTAACGTGAATGCAACTGTCTCTAATACATAACCCCCAAAACGATAGCGGTAAATCAGTAAGAGACATCATAGATCGCACCATATCTAATAAAGTGCGGTTACGATGTTCGAACACACCATTACCATGTGGTGTTCTAGGTGGCGTGAGTTGTGAAACTATTCCGCATTGTTTCAAATGAAGACCAAACTCATAACTCAAATATTCACCTCCACGACCAGATCGTAGAAACTTAATTTTCTTGTTACGATGATTTTCACTCTGAAATTCTTTGAACTTTTAAAATGTTTCAGACTTATGTTTCATCAAGTAGATATTCCCACATAATCTCAAACCATCTGTGAAGGTTAGAAAATAACGATACCCGCCGCGAGCATCAACACTCATCGGACCACATACATCCGTATCTATTATATGCTCCATGGTGTTCAAAACATTTTTGATGTCCCGGTTCTAATCTGTAAAGCATGGTGCACAAAACTATTAAGTAGTCATCATACAGAGCTTTGTCAAATGTTCCTAACGTGTGCATCTGCTCCTGCAATAGGTCTGTCACCTAGCGGTGCATCAAGGACATAATTCTTCTGTACAACAATGAGGATAATCCTTAGATCACGGACCAAGTCCGCATCATTGCTACTATCATCCTTCAACTTATTTTTCTCTAGGAACATATCAAAAAAATAAACTGGAAGCTACATCGCAAGCTATGGATCGACAACATAGATATGCAAATACTATCGGATACTAAGTTCATGATAAATTAAAGTTCAATTAATCAAATCATATTACTTAAGAAATCCCACTTAGATAGACATCCCTCTAGTCATCTAAACGATCACGTGATCCAAATCAACTAAACCATGTCCGATCATCACGTGAGATGGAATAGTTTTCAATGGTGAACATCACTATGTTCATCATATCTACTATATGATTCACGCTCGACCTTTCGGCCTCCAGTGTTCCGAGGCCATATCTGCATATGCTAGGCTCATCAAGTTTAACCTGAGTATTCTGCGTGTGCAAAACTGGCTTGCACCCGTTGTAGATGGACGTAGAGCTTATCACACCCGATCATCACGTGGTGTCTCGGCACGACGAACTTTGGCAACGGTGCATACTCAGGGAGAACACTTTTATCTTGAAATTTAGTGAGAGATCATCTTATAATGCTACCGTCAAACAAAGCAGAATAAGATGCATAAAGGATAAACATCACATGCAATCAATATAAGTGATATGATATGGCCATCATCATCTTGTGCTTGTGATCTCCATCTCCAAAGCATCATCATGATCACCATCATCACCGGCGTGACACCTTGATCTCAATCGTAGCATCGTTGTCGTCTCGCCAACTATTGCTTCTACGACTATCGCTACCGCTTAGTGATAAAGTAAAGAAATTATAGGGCGATTGCATTGCATACAATAAAGCGACAACCATATGGCTCCTACCAGTTGCCGATAACTCCGTTACAAAACATGATCATCTCATACAATAAATATACCATCATGTCTTGACCATATCACATCACAACATGCCCTACAAAAACAAGTTAGACGTCCTCTACTTTGTTGTTGCAAGTTTTACGTGGCTGCTACGGGCTGAGCAAGAACCGTTCTTACCTACGCATAAAAACCACAATGATAGTTCGTCAAGTTGGTGTTGTTTTAACCTTCTCAAGGACCGGGCGTAGCCACACTCGGTTCAACTAAAGTTGGAGAAACTGACACCCGCCAGCCACCTGTGTGCAAAGCACGTCGGTAGAACCAGTCTCGCGTAAGCGTACGCGTAATGTCGGTCCGGGCCGCTTCATCCAACAATACCGCCGAACCAAAGTATGACATGCTGATAAGCAGTATGACTTGTATCGCATAAAACCTGGCTCTGATACCATTGTTGGGGAACGTAGTAATTTCAAAAAAATTCCTACGCACACGCAGGATCATGGTGATGCATAGCAACGAGAAAGGAGAGTGGCGTCCAAGTACCCTCGTAGACCGTTAAGCGTAAGCGTTATGACAACGCGGTTGATGTAGTCGTACGTCTTCACAATTGACCGATCCTCAGTACCGAACGTACGGCACCTCCGCGTTTAGCACACGTTCAGCTCGGTGACGTCCCGCGAACTCACGATCCAGTAGAGCTCGGGGAAGAGTTTCGTCAGCACGACGGCGTGGTGACAATGTTGATGAAGCTACCGCAGTAGGGCTTCGCCTAAACACCGCTACAGTATTACCGAGGTGGATTATGCTGGAGGGGGGCACCGCACACGGCTGGGAGAGATCTTTGTGATCAACTTGTGTCTAGAGGTGTCCCTGCCCCCGTATATAAAGGAGCAAGGGGGGAGAGGCGGCCAGCCTGGAGGAGGAGGGCCAGGGAGGAGTCCTACTCCCACCGGGAGTAGGACTCCCTCCTTTCCTAGTTGGAGTAGGAGAAGGGGGAAGGAGGAGGGAGAGAGGAAGGAAAGGGGGGCGCCGCGCCCCCCTTTCTTGTCCAATTCGGACTAGAGGGAGAGGGGGCGCGCGGCATGCCCTGGCCGCCCCTCCTCTTCTCCACTAAGGCCCATCTTGGCCCATTAAACCCCCGGGGGGTTCCGGTAACCTCCGGTACTCCGGTAAAATCCTGATTTCACCCGGAACACTTCCGATATCCAAATATAGGCTTCCAATATATCAATCTTTATGTCTCGACCATTTCGAGACTCCTCGTCATGTCCGTGATCACATCCAGGACTCCGAACTTCCTTCGGTACATCAAAACACATAAACTCGTAATATAACTGTCGTCGAACTTTAAGAGTGCGGACCCTATGGGTTCGAGAACTATGTAGACATGACCAAGACATGTCTCCGGTCAATAACCAATAGCGGAACCTGGATGCTCATATTGGCGCCTACATATTCTACGAAGATCTTTATCGGTCAAACCGCATAACAACATATGTTGTTCTTTTTGTCATCGGTATGTTACTTGCCCGAGATTCGATCGTCGATATCTCAATACTGAGTTCAATCTCGTTACTGGCAAGTCTCTTTACTCGTTCTGTAACACATCATCCCGCAACTAACTCATTAGTTGCAATGCTTGCAAGGCTTTAAGTGATGTGTATTACCGAGTGGGCCCAGAGATACCTCTCCGACAATCAGAGTGACAAATCCTAATCTTGATCTATGCCAACTCAACAAGTATCATCGGAGACACCTGTAGAGCACCTTTATAATCACCCAGTTACGTTGTGACGTTTGGTAGCACACAAAGTGTTCCTCCGGTATTCGGGAGTTGCATAATCTCATAGTCATAAGAACTTGTATAAGTCGTGATGAAAGCAATAGCAGTAAACAAAACGATCAAGTGATAAGCTAACATAATGGGTCAAGTCAATCACATCATTATCCTAATGATGTGATCCCGTTAATCAAATGACAACTCATGGCTATGGCTAGGAAACATAACCATCTTTGATCAACGAGCTAGTCAAGTAGAGGTATACTAGTGACACTTTGTTTGTCTATGTATTCACACATGTACTAAGTTTCCGGTTAATACAATTCTAGCATGAATAATAAACATTTATCATGATATAAGGAAATATAAATTACAACTTTATTATTGCCTCTAGGGCATATTTCCTTCACTAGCATGCCGGGGTGCAACGCGAACGTGACAAGAGCGATGTATAGTCAAAACCGATTGACCGGTCGTTACCGGAACCACTATTCACACTAGAACCCTCGCTACTCGGCCTACGCCAGCCACTGCCCCAAAACCACACCTCCTTTCTAGCCCATTCCCCCACCTTTCGATCCCCTAGCCCGCATCAAGCGTCCCCTAGTTCGCTGGAAATCCATGGTGCACTGCAAGATCACGTACTACAAGATACTGACGCTGGAGTGCCGCGCACAAATTGCGGCGGCGGTCAGTGCCACAGACCTCCATTCCCAACTTGCTTTGCTGCGGGCCAATCCCCGAGTTTTCTAGAGCCAAGCTCCGAGAAGGAGGAAGCCGATCCAATGTTCATGGCGGAGGTCACAACGCACAAGGCCCCCGATGAATATGAGACGATGGACATCGACTTCGTGCCGGTGTCTGGGTACCCCATGGTGCTGGCAGACCAGCGGTTCAACCTGGCGATACTAAAGGAGGACCGGGAGGCGGAGGCTCAACTCGATGTGGAGCGCGCGCATGTCGCTGCCATCGAGGCCCTCCTGTAGGCGGAACCAGATGTCGTGGATGTGAACCAGGCGGCGGGGCTCAACTTGACGCGGAGCGCACGGATGCCAGTGCCATCGAGGCCCTCTTGCAGGTGGAACCGGACATCCTGGACTTGAACCGGGCGGCAGAGGCTCAACTCGACATGGAGCGCGCAGATGCCGCTGCCATCAAGGCCCTCCTACAGGCGGAACCGGACATCCTGGACTTGAACCGGGCGGCGGAGGCTCAACTCCACGCGGAGCACGGGGATGTTGCTTCCATCGAGGACCTCCTGTAGGCGGAACCGGACGTCCTGGACTTGAACCAGGCAGTGCTCTCGCCCGTGCAGAGTGCCTGCACACTCCATGTGAATGAGTCGCTAGAGGCCGAGGACAACCATGGTGCGGAGACACACGTCGGCAACTATGGCTGGTTCGCGCCGGCAGCCAAAGACGACGAGGCCGTCTCGTTCCGCGAGTAGTGATAATTTTTCTTTATTTGTTGTTTTTAGGGCCAAAGAGAAAGATGGCAGAGTCCGTACACATAAGTAAACATAGATTAAATATACTCAGACATAGATAATAAGCATACACGTACACAAGCATAGTTCAACCATAAGTACATAGGTCAGCCGTAAATTAATAAGCATACTCAAGCGTACATAGTTTGAACCCACATCTCATCTCATAGGCCGGCACGAACCTGAAGCTTCTCCAGGTACTCGGCGTATGCGTCGTGCGCCACCCTGCGAGAATACTTCAGCTTGAAGGAGCCAATGGCCCATTCTCTTGCATCCGCAAGAACACTTAGATACGCGGCATGAAGCTTGTGGTTGCGAAATGGGCATCGATAGCCGTCGTTTAAGAGGAGTGCAGTTCCATAGGGGGTGCCACCATCGGGAAAGGACGGTTGTCCGTGCCCCATATTTGATTGGGAGGAGGGAGATGATGACTGTCAACATATCATCGGGGAGGTTGCTGATGAAGTCTAGGCCTGCTGGAGTCACTTGCAGTTTTTGCTCGCCTCGCCTCCGCTTGTTTGCAGCCCCGTTCTCCACCTCCGGAGTCTCCTTGTCAGCGGCTCTTTCTGATAGAAGTGGGAGTACAGGGAATATTTAGTTAAAACAGGGCAATAGAAAAGTGTATTGGTAACTAGAAGTTATCAGGTAGGAATATAGTAAGAAAATGGAATAACAATCGGTTGCTTAAATACTAAACATGTAGATACTTGAAAAGAAAACTTACTTCGAACAAAGTCTGGATGGATGATATCGTCGGGGAAGTTAGCATATATCACATGACCAGGCCCTTTTATGTGTAGTGCAATTATAGTGCCAGCTTTTAGTACATGAAACTTAGAAATTTCTTTCCAAAGGCCAGTGCCAAATAGGAGCCGTCACGTTCATCAAGTCTTATAGTAGCAACGGTTGTAAATCAATGGTTTGTGTTCAGTATGACATCCCTGTAGTCTTAATTTATGTAAAGGGAAAGATTGTGCACTACAAATTATGTTGCATACCAAGGGACGTGCTGCAAAAAATGGTAGGATTGTTAAAGAAAATATGGTAACATGCAAAAATGGGCCCAAATTGAAAGAACTGTGTAGCAGTTGAAATCGAAGGACAAATATCTATAATTAAACAGATAGGGTAAACATGATGTCATGGAATATGAGAGTAATCAAAAGAACAATACATCATTAATTTTCCTAATATAGAAAGAAGAGGCGGGAAATCCCCTTTGACGGATATGGTGCATGTGGCTCCTTTTATCCAAATGTGTCAATATTTGGAATATGTTCAGGAAAGTAGGCCATGCCAACCGATTTAGGGTGAGAATGAACACACCACACGCATCCTCGAGTCATCTGGTACGGTGAGATGGAATGTCTGGCGAAGGTCGCAAAGTCCTGATGTGTCCGTGCACTGTACACTCTATGAATGGAAGAAAACCCTCAAATCAGCTCGAATAAAAATGAATTCACGGCAATTTCGGCTGGGTGATTAAAGGAGGCAGATGAACTGGAATAAGAGATGAGATAATATCTCATTAAATTAGTTACCTTGTTGTCCATGAGACAGAACCCTCAGTACGGCAGATTCCCCAACTGAGCGGAGCTGGGTCGATCGCGAGCAGTGTCGAGAAACTCGATGGCGATAGGTGGTGGCAAGCGGAAGTGGTGAAATGCAGTGGGCTTTGCCGGCAGCCTGGCGGCGGCAGGCATTGAGCCAAGTGGTTACCGCGGCGATAGGCGGTGCCATGCATAGACGCGGAGGAGCTTGTGCAGGTGTGAATGGGGACCGAAGGGGGTGGTTGGTGAGGTGAGGGTTTTTGTGACGTGGGGATGGTGAGGGTTTTCTTTTTTCTTTTTTGAATTGGGTGGTGAGGGTTTTCTGTCCCACAAAGAATTTAGGAGGCGACGGTTTGCTAGAGCCAACCATGTGTCATTGACGCAACAGGCAAAATGAAAGTCATTGCACACGGTTCCAATTTTGGGAACCGTGTGTGATTGACGTACTACCTCTATCCTGGTTTATTGGTCCCCTTTGTAATTTTTATCAAATGTTGACCAAATATTTTACTAAGAAATGTTTATGCATGTCACCAAAAATTATATCATTGAACACTATGCTCAAATACCCATCCAACAATATAATTTTTGCTGACCTGCACTAACATTTTGTCAGTTAAACCTTTGGTCAAAATTTAACACAAATTACAAAGGGGACCAATAAACCAAGACGTAGGTAGATTACATCAACCGAACAGATTGCATCCATATCCCACGGTTAGACATAAGTAAACATAGATCCCATCTCAGATTTCATGGCTTCAAGCCATTTTGTGAAATCTGGGCTCATCATCACTTCCTCATAGTCCGTAGGTTCTTCATGGTCAAGTAGCATGTTCTCCAGAACAGGATTACCGTACCACTCTCGTGCTGATCATACTCTGGTTGACCTACGAGGTTCGGTAGTAACTTGATATGAAGTTTCATGATCATCATCATTAGCTTCCTCACTAATTGGTGTAGGAATAACTGGAACTGATTTTTGTGATGAACTACTTTCCAATTTGGGAGAAGGTCAATTACCTCATCAAGTTCTACTTTCCTCCCACTCACTTCTTTCGAGAGAAACTCCTTCTCTAGAAAGGATCCATTCTTAGCAACGAATATCTTGCCTTCGGATCTGTGATAGAAGGTGTACCCCAACAGTTTCTTTTGGGTATCCTATGAAGACGTACTTCTCCGATTTGGGTTCGAGCTTATCAGTTTGAAACCTTTTCACATAAGCATCGCAACCCCAAACTTTAAGAAACGACAGCTTTGGTTTTTTGCCAAACCATAGTTCATACGGTGTCATCTCAACGGATTTAGATGGTGCCCTATTTAACGTGAATGCAACTGTCTCTAATGCATAACCCCCAAAATGATAGCGGTAAATCAGTAAGAGACATCATAGATCACACCATATCTAATAAAGTGCGGTCACGACGTTCGAACACACCATTACGATGTGGTGTTCCAGGTGGCGTGAGTTGCGAAACTATTCCGCATTGTTTCAAATGAAGACCAAACTCATAACTCAAATATTCACCTCCACGACCAGATCGTAGAAACTTATTTTTCTTGTTACGATGATTTTCACTCTGAAATTCTTTGAACTTCTAAAATGTTTCAGACTTATGTTTCATCAAGTAGATATTCCCATATATTCTCAAACCATCTGTGAAGGTTAGAAAATAACGATACCCGCCGCGAGCATCAACACTCATCGGACCACATACATCCATATGTATTATTTCCAATAAGTCTGTTGCTCGTTCCATTGTTTCGGAGAACGGAGTCTTAGTCATCTTGCCCATGAGGCATGGTTCGCAAGTATCAAGTGATTCATAGTCAAGTGATTCCAAAAGCCCATCAGCATGGAGTTTCTTCATGCGCTTTACACCAATATGACCTAAACGGCAGTGCCACAAATAAGTTGCACTATCATTATTAAACTTATATCTTTTGGCTTCAATACTATGAATATGTGTATCACCACAATCGAGATTCAATAAATCATTCACCTTGGGTTTATGACCACAGAAGGTTTTATTCATGTAAACAGAATAAAAATTATTCCTTGACTTAAAATGAATAACCGTATTGCAATAAACATGATCCAATCATATTATGTTCAACGCAAACACCAAATAACATTTATTTTAGGTTGAACACAAATCCCGAAGGTAAAGGGTGTGTGGGATGGTGATCTTATCAACCTTGGGATCACTTCCAACACACATCGTCACCTTGCCCTCAACTAGTCTCTGTTCATTTTGCAACTCCCCTTTCGAGTTACTACTCTTTGCAACTGAACCAATATCAAATACTGAGGGGTTGCTATAAACACTAGTAAAGTACACATCAATAACATGGATATCAAATATACTTTTGTTAACTTTGCCATCCTTCTTATCCGCCAAGTATCTAGGGCAGTTCCACTTCTAGTGACCATTTCCTTTGCAGTAGAAGCACTCAGTTCCAGGCTTCGGTCTAGCTTTGGGCTTCTTCATGGGAGCAGCAACTTTCTTGCTATTCTTCTTTGAAGTTCCTCTTTCTTTCCCTTTACCCTATTCATGAAACTAGTGGTCTTTTTAACCATCAACACTTAATGCTATTTCTTGATTTCTACCTTCGCCGATTTCAGCATCGCGAAGAGCTTGGGAATTACTTTCGTCACCCCTTGCATATTATAGTTCATCACTAAGTTCTAGTAACTTGGTGATAGTGACTAGAGAACTTTGTCAATTACTATCTTATCTGGAAGATTAACTCCCACTTGATTCAAGCAATTGTAGTACCCAGACAATGTGAGCACATGCTCAATAGTTGAGCTATTCTCCTCCATCTTGTAGGAAAAGTACTATCAGAGGTCTCATACCTCTCGACACGGGCATGAGTATGAAATACCAATTTCAACTCTTAGAACATCTTATATGCTCCATGGTGTTCAAAACATTTTTGATGTCCCGGTTCTAATATGTAAAGCATGGTGCACACAAGTATTAAGTAGTCATCATACAGAGCTTTGTCAAATGTTCATAACGTGTGCATCTGCTCCTGCAATAGGTCTGTCACCTAGCGGTGCATCAAGGACATAATTCTTCTATACAGCAATGAGGATAATCCTTAGATCACGGACCAAGTCCGCATCATTGCTACTATCATCCTTCAACTTATTTTTCTTTAGGAACATATCAAAAAATAAACTGGAAGCTACATCGCAAGCTATTGATCGACAACATAGATATGCAAATACTATCAGGTACTAAGTTCATGATAAATTAAAGTTCAATTCATCATATTACTTAAGAACTCCCACTTAGATAGACATCCCTCTAGTCATCTAAATGATCACGTGATCCAAATCAACTAAACCATGTCCGATCATCACATGAGATGGAGTAGTTTTCAATGTCGAACATCACTATGTTCATCATATCTACTATATGATTCACGCTCGACCTTTCGGTCTCTAGTGTTCTGAGGCCATATCTGCATATGCTAGGCTCATCAAGTTTAACATGAGTATTCTGCGTGTGCAAAACTGGCTTGCACCCGTTGTAGATGGACGTAGAGCTTATCACACCCGATCATCACGTGGTGTCTCGGCACGACGAACTTTGGCAACGGTGCATACTCAGGGAGAACACTTTTATCTTGAAATTTAGTGAGAGATCATCTTATAATGCTACCGTCAAACAAAGCAGAATAAGATGCATAAAGGATAAACATCACATGCAATCAATATAAGTGATATGATATGGCCATCATCATCTTGTGCTTGTGATCTCCATCTCCAAAGCACCGTTGTGATCACCATCGTCACCGGCGCGACACCTTGATCTCCATCGTAGCATCGTTGTCGTCACGCCAACTATTGCTTCTACGACTATCGCTACCGCTTAGTGATAAAGTAAAGCAATTATAGGGCGATTGCATTGCATACAATAAAGCAACCATATGGCTCCTGCCAATTGCCGATAACTCCGTTACAAAACATGATCATCTCATACAATAAATATACCATCATGTCTTGACCATATCACATCACAACATGCCCTGCAAAAACAAGTTAGACGTCCTCTACTTTGTTGTTGCAAGTTTTACGTGGCTGCTACGGGCTGAGCAAGAACAGTTCTTACCTACGCATCAAAACCAGAACGATAGTTTGTCAAGTTGGTGTTGTTTTAACCTTCTCAAGGACCGGGCGTAGCCACACTCGGTTCAACTAAAGTTGGAGAAACTGACACCCGCCAGCCACCTGTGTGCAAAGCACGTCGGTAGAACCAGTCTCGCGTAAGCGTACGCGTAATGTCGGTTCGGGCCGCTTCATCCAACAATACCGCCGAACCAAAGTATGACATGCTGATAAGCAGTATGAATTGTATCGCCCACAACTCACTTGTGTTCTACTCGTGCAAATAACATCAACGCATAAAACTTGGCTCTGATACCACTGTTGGGGAACGTAGTAATTTCAAAAAAATTCCTACGCACACGCAGGATCATGGTGATGCATAGCAACGAGAAAGGAGAGTGTCGTCCACGTACCCTCGTAGACCATTAAGCGGAAGCATTTTGACAACACGGTTGATGTAGTCGTACGTCTTCACAATTAACCGATCCTCAGTACCGAACGTACGGCACCTCCGTGTTCAGCACACGTTCAGCTCAGTGATGTCCCGCGAACTCACGATCCAGTAGAGCTCAGGGAAGAGTTTCGTCAGCACGATGGCGTGGTGACGATGTTGATGAAGCTACCGCAGCAGGGCTTCGCCTAGACACCGCTACAGTATTACCGAGGTGGATTATGGTGGAGGGGGCACCGCACACGGCTGGGAGAGATCTTTTTGATCAACTTGTGTCTAGAGGTGCCCCCTACCCTCGTATATAAAGGAGCAAGGGGGAGAGGCGGCCGGCCAGGAGGAGGAGCGCCAGGGAGGAGTCCTACTCCCACCGGGAGTAGGACTCCCTCCTTTCCTAGTTGGAGTAGGAGAAGGGGGACGGAGGAGGGAGAGAGGAAGGAAAGGGGGGCGCCGCCCCCCCCCCCTTCCTTGCCCAATTCGGACTAGAGGGAGAGGGGGCGCGCGGCCTGCCCTGGCCGACCCTCCTCTTCTCCACTAAGGCCCATCTTGGCCCATTAAACCCCCGGGGGGTTCCGGTAACCCCCGGTACTCCGGTAAAATCCCGCGTTCACCCGGAACAATTCCGATATCCAAATATAGGCTTCCAATATATCAATCTTTATGTCTCGACCATTTCGAGACTCCTCGTCATGTCCGTGATCACATCCGGGACTCCGAACTTCCTCGCTACATCAAAACACATAAACTCATAATATAACTGTCGTCGAACTTTAAGCGTGCGGACCCTACGGGTTCGAGAACTATGTAGACATGACCGAGACATGTCTCCGGTCAATAACCAATAGCGGAACCTGGATGCTCATATTGGCTCCTACATATTCTACGAAGATCTTTATCGGTCAAACCGCATAACAACATATGTTGTTCTTTTTGTCATCGGTATGTTACTTGCCCGAGATTCGATCGTCGGTATCTCAATACCGAGTTCAATCTCGTCACCGGCAAGTCTCTTTACTCGTTCCGTAACACATCATCCCACAACTAACTCATTAGTTGCAATGCTTGCAAGGCTTTAAGTGATGTGTATTACCGAGTGGGCCCAGAGATACCTCTCCAACAATCAGAGTGACAAATCCTAATTTTGATCTATGCCAAATCAACAAGTACCATCAGAGACACCTGTAGAGCACCTTTATAATCACCCAGTTATGTTGTGACGTTTGGTAGCACACAAAGTGTTCCTCCGGTATTCGGGAGTTGCATAATCTCATAGTGATAAGAACTTGTATAAGTCGCGAAGAAAGCAATAGCAGTAAACAAAACGATCAAGTGATAAGCTAACGGAATCGGTCAAGTCAATCACATCATTATCCTAATGATGTGATCCCGTTAATAAAATGACAACTCATGGCTATGGCTGGGAAACATAACCATCTTTGATCAACGAGCTAGTTAAGTAGAGGTATACTAGTGACACTTTGTTTGTCTATGTATTCACACATGTACTAAGTTTCCGGTTAATACAATTCTAGCATGAATAATAAACATTTATCATGATATAAGGAAATATAAATTAGAACTTTATTATTGCCTCTAAGGCATATTTCCTTCACTAGCGTGCCGGGGTGCAACGCGAACGCGACAAGAGTGATGTATAGTCAAAAACGATTGACCGGTTGTTATCGGAACCACTATTCACACTAGAACCCTCGCTGCTCGGCCTACGCCAGCCACTGCCCCAAAACCACACCTCCTCTCTAGCCCATTCCCCCACCTTTCGATCCCCTAGCCCGCATCAAGCGTCCCCTAGTTCGCTGGAAAGCCATGGTGCGCTGCAAGATCACGTACTACAAGATGCTGACGCTAGAGCGCTGCGCACAAATCGCGGCGGCGGTCAGTGCCACAGACCTCCATTCCCAACTTGCTTTGCTGCGGGCCAATCCCCGAGTTTTCTGGAGCCAAGCTCCGAGAAGGAGGAAGCCGATCCAATGTTCATGGCGGAGGTCACGACACACAAGGCCCCCGATGAATATGAGACGATGGACGTCGACTTCGTGCCGGCTTCCGGGTCCCCCATGGCGCTGGCAGACCAACGGTTCAACCTGGCGATACTAAAGGAGGACTGGGAGGCGGAGGCTCAACTCGATGCGGAGTGCACGCATGTCGCTGCCATCGAGGCCCTCCTGCAGGCGCAACCAGATGTCGTGGATGTGAACCAGGCGGCGAAGGCTCAACTTGACGCGGAGCGCACGGATGCCAGTGCCATCGAGGCCCTCTTGCAGGTGGAACCGGACATCCTGGACTTGAACCGGGCGGCAGAGGCTCAACTCGACGCAGAGCGCGCAGATGCCGCTGCCATCAAGGCCCTCCTATAGGCGGAACCGGACATCCTGGACTTGAACCGGGCGGCGGATGCTCAACTCCACGTGGAGCACGGGGATGTTGCTGCCATCGAGGCCCTCCTGCAGGCGGAACCAGACGTCCTGGACTTGAACCAGGCAGTGCTCTCGTCCGTGCAGAGCGCCTGCACACTCCGTGTGAATGAGTCGCTAGAGGCCGAGGACAACCACGGTGCGGAGACACATGTCGGCAGCTATGGATGGTTCGCGCCAGCAGCCAAAGACGACGAGGTCGTCTCATTCCGCGAGTAGTGATAATTTTTCTTTATTTGTTGTTTTTAGGGCCAAAGAGAAAGATGGCAGAGTCCATACACATAAGTAAACATAGATTAAATATACTCAGGCATAGATAATAAGCATACACGTACACAAGCATAGTTCAACCATAAGTACATAGGTCAGCCGTAAATTAATAAGCATACTCAAGCATACATAGTTTGAACCCACATCTCATCTCATAGGTCGGCACGAACCTGAAGCTTCTCCAGGTACTTGGCGTATGCGCCGTGCGCCACCCTGCGAGAATACTTTAGCTTTAAGGAGCCAATGGCCCATTCTCTTGCATCCGCGAG
Source organism: Triticum dicoccoides (assembly GCF_002162155.2). Taxonomy (NCBI): domain Eukaryota; kingdom Viridiplantae; phylum Streptophyta; class Magnoliopsida; order Poales; family Poaceae; genus Triticum; species Triticum dicoccoides. The sequence goes on along the minus strand of NC_041382.1, from coordinate 355,631,987 downwards.
AACACTAGATACGCGTCATGAAGCTTGTGGTTGCAAAATGGGCATCGATAGCCGCCATTTAAGAGGAGTGCATTTCCATAGGGGGGCGCCACCATCGGGAAAGGACGGTTGTCCGTGCCCCATATTTGATTGGGAGGTGGGAGATGATGACTGTCAACATATCATCGGGGAGGTTGCTGATGAAGTCTAGGACTGCTGGAGTCACTTGCGGTTTTTGCTCTCCCCGCCTCCGCTTGTTTGCAGCCCCGTTCTCCACCTTCGGAGTCTCCTTGTCAGCGGCGCTTTCTGATAGAAGTGGGAGTACAGGGAATATTTAGTTAAAACAGGGCAATAGAAAAGTGTATTGGTAACTAGAAGTTATCAGGTAGGAATATAGTAAGAAAATGGAATAACAATTGGTTGCTTAAATACTAAACATGTAGATACTTGAAAAGAAAACTTACTTCGAACAAAGTCTAGACGGATGATATCATCGGGGAAGTTAGCATATATCTCATGACCAGGCCCTTTTATGTGTAGTGCAATTATAGTGTCAGCTTTCAGCACATGAAACTTAGAAATTTCTTTCCAAAGGCCAGTGCCAAAATAGGAGCCGTCACGTTCATCAAGTCTTATAGTAGCAACGGTTGTAAATCAATGGTTTGTGTTCAGTATGACATCCCTGTAGTCTTAATTTATGTAAAGGGAAAAATTGTGCACTACAAATTCTGTTGCATACCAAGGGACGCGCTGTAAAAAATGGTAGGATTGTTAAAGAAAATATGGTAACATGCAAATATGGGCCCAAATCGAAAGAACTGTGCAGCAGTTGAAATCGAAGGACAAATATCTATAATTAAACAGATAGGGTAAACATGATGTCATGGAAATATAAGAGTAATCAAAAGAACAATACATCATTAATTTTCCTAATATAGAAAGAAGAGGCGGGAAATCCCCTTTGACGTATATGGTGCATGTGGCTCCTTTTATCCAAATGTGTCAATATTTGGAATATGTTCAGGAAAGTAGGCCATGCCAACCGATTTAGGGTGAGACTGAACACACCACGCGCATCCTCGAGTCATCTGGTACGGTGAGATGGAATGTCTGGCGAAGGTCGCAAAGTCCTGATGTCTCCATGCACTGTACACTCTATGAATGGAAGAAAACCCTCAAATCAGCTCATTGAATTAGAATAAGAGATGAGATAATATCTCATTGAATTAGTTACCTTGTTGTCCATGAGACAGAACCCTTAGTACGGCAGATTCCCCAACTGAGCTGAGCTGGGTCGATCGCGAGCAGCATTGAGAAACTCGATGGCGATAGGTGGCGGCAAGCGGAAGTGGTGAAATGCAGTGGGCTTTGCCGGCGGCCTGGTGGCGGCAGGCATCGAGCCAAGTGGTTACTGCAGCGATAGGCGGTAACATGCATAGACGCGGAGGAGCTTGTGCAGGTGTGAATGGGGACCGGAGGGGGTGGTGGGTGAGGTGAGGGTTTTTGTGACGTGGGGATGGTGATGGTTTTCTTTTTTCTTTTTTGAATTGGGTGGTGAGGGTTTTCTGTCCCACAAAGAATTTCGGAGGCGACGGTTTGCTAGAGCCAACCATGTGTCATTGACGCAACAGGCAAAATGAAAGTCATTGCACACGGTTCCAATTTTGGGAACCGTGTGTGAGGGAGTCCTGTATTAGGGGGTGTTCGGGTAGCCGGACTATACCTTCAGCCGGACTCCAGGACTATGAAGATACAAGATTGAAGACTTCGTCCCATGTCCGGATGGGACTTTCCTTGGCATGGAAGGCAAGCTTGGCGATGCGGATATTCAAGATCTCCTACCATTGTAACCGACTCTGTGTAACCCTAACCCTATCCGGTGTCTATATAAACCGGAGGGTTGTAGTCCGTAGGACATCAACTCCATATACAACAATCATACCATAGGCTAGCTTTTAGGGTTTAGCCTCCTTGATCTCGTGGTAGATCTACTCTTGTACTACCCATATTAATCAAGCAGGAGTAGGGTATTACCTCCATCGAGAGGGCCCGAACCTGGGTAAAAACATCGTGTCCCTTGTCTCCTGTTACCATCCGGCCTTGACGCACAGTTCAGGACCCCCTACCCGAGATCCGCCGGTTTTGACACCGACATTGGTGCTTTCATTGAGAGTTCCTCTGTGTCGTCGCCTTTAGGCCCGATGGCTCCTTTGATCATCAACAACAATGAGGTCCAGGGTGAGACTTTTCTCCCCGGACAGATCTTCGTCTTCGGCGGCTTCACACTGCGGGCCAATTCGCTTGGCCACCTCGAGCAGATCGGAAGCTACGCCCCTGGCCATCAAGTCAGGATTGGAAGCTTAAACTACACGGCTGACATCCGCGGAGACTTGATCTTCGACGGGTTCGAGCCACGGCCAAGCGCGCCACACTATCTCGAGGGGCATGATCTAGCTCTGCCTCCGGACAGTGTCCTGGAGGCCGCACACGCACCGGTTGCGACCCCTAACTCGGAGCCTATTGCGCCAATCGAGGATGAGCAGTTGGACGTCACCTCGGGGGCTGTGATCTCAAAGGCGATCGAGCCGAACGCCAGCCCTGTACTCTGCATGACCCATGACTCCGAGGATCCGGACTCCTCCCCGGACTCCGAACCCCCCGCGCCCTGGCCAATCGAATCCGATTGGGCGCGATAATGGAGTTCACCGCCGCGGACATCTTTCAGCACTCGCCTTTTGGCGACATCCTGAATTCTCTCAAGTCTCTATCTTTATCAGGAGAGCCCTGGCCTGATTACGGTCAGCGAGGATGGGATACGGACGATGAAGAAGTTCAAAGCCCACCCACCACCCACTTTGTAGCCACTGTCGACGATTTAACCGACATGCTTGACTTCGGCTCCGAAGACATCGACGGTATGGACGACGATGTAGGAGACGAACAGGAACCAGCACCTGTAGGGCGCTGGAAGGCCACCTTGTCATCTGACATATATATGGTGGATACTCCAAAAGATGGAGATCGCGATGGAACAACGGGGGATGACACCTCCAAGAAACAGCCAAAGCACCGGCGTCAGCGGCGCCGCTCTAAATCCCGCCAAAGCAAAAACGGTGATTCCGGCACGGGGGATAATACTACCCCGGATAGCGCCGAAGAACACCCACCCCAGCAAGATTCAGCACAGAAAGATGGAGAAGCCAGCCCTCATGAGAGAGCGACAGACCGAGAGGTCGAGGATGATAACTATATGCCTCCCTCCGAAGACGAGGCAAGCCTCGATGACGACGAATTCGTCGTACCATCAGACCCCGCCGAACAAGAGCGTTTCAAACGCAGGCTTTTAGCCATGGCAAGCAGCCTCGAGAAAAATCAGCAAGAGCTTAGAGCTGAACAAGATTTGCTAGCTGACAGATGGACTGAAGTCCTTGCGGCCGAAGAGTATGAACTCGAACGCCCCTCCAAGAGTTACCCAAAGCGCAGGCCGCTACCCCGATCAGAGGAGGAAGCACCTACATCACCAGCGCACGACATGGCAGACCGGCCACCTCGCGGCCGCGACAAAGAAGCCTCTCGGCCCTCCACCCAAGCCATGCCCCGACGCTGCTCAACTAAGGCACAGGGAAATACGCCAGACCTGCGAGACGTACTGGAGGATAAAGCAAGACAAACAAGATCGATCTACGGATCGTGTAGGCGCCCTACGGCACGTGACGATGATCTTCACTCCAGATACAACAAATCCGGCCGGGCCGAACACAACAGACATAGCTCTTCTGAGCTGCGCCGTGATATAGCCCAGTACAGAGGCTCCGCACACCCGCTATGCTTCATGGATGAAGTAATGGATCATAAAATCCTAGAGGGTTTCAAACCCGTAAACATTGAATCATACGATGGCACAACAGATCCGGCGGTATGGATCGAGGATTATCTCCTTCACATCCACATGGCACGCGGCGATGATCTACACGCCATCAAATACCTCCCGCTCAAACTTAAAGGACCGGCCCGGCATTGGCTTAACAGCTTACCAGCAGACTCAATTAGTTCTTGGGAGGACCTGGAAGCCGCATTCCTCGACAACTTCCAGGGCACTTACATGTGACCACCGGATGCCGACGACTTAAGCCACATAATTCAGCAGCCAGAGGAATCGGCCAGGCAATTCTGGACACGGTTCCTAACAAAGAAAAACCAGGTAGTCGACTGTCCGGATGCAGAGGCCCTAGCAGCCTTCAAGCATAACATCCGCGACAAGTGGCTTGCCCGGCACCTGGGACAGGAAAAGCCGAAATCTATGGCAGCCCTCACGACACTCATGACCCGCTTTTGCGCATGAGAAGACAGCTGGCTAGCTCGCAGTAACAACTTATCAAAGAACCCTGGTAATTCGGATACCAAGGACAAAAGTGGTAGGACATGTCGGAATAAGCAAAAACGCCGCGTTAGCAGCGACAGCAATGAAGACACGGCAGTCAATGCCGGATTCAGAGGCTATAAATCCGGTCAACAGAAAAATCCATTCAAAAAGAATACTCAGGGCCCGTCTAGTTTGGACCGAATACTCGACCGCTTGTGCCAGATACATGGCACCCCCGAAAGGCCAGCCAATCACACTAACAGGGATTATCGGGTTTTCAAGCAGGCAGGCAAGTTAAGAGCCGAAAACAAAGACAAGGGGCTGCACAGCGACGACGAGGAGGAGCTCAGGCCGCCGAACAACAATGGACAGAAGGGCTTTCCCCCACAAGTGCAGACAGTGAACATGATATACGCAACCCACATTCCCAAGAGGGAGCGGAAGCGTGCGCTACGGGACGTATACGCGATGGAGCCAGTCGCCCCAAAGTTCAACCCATGGTCCTCCTGCCCAATCACTTTTGATCGAAGGGACCATCCCACTAGCATCCGTCATGGCGGCTTCGCCGCATTGGTTCTCGACCCAATCGTCGACGGATTTCATCTCACAAGAGTCCTCATGGACGGCGGCAGTAGCCTGAACCTGCTTTACCAGGATACAGTGCGGAAAATGGGCATAAATCCCTCAAGGATTAAGCTCACAAAACGACCTTTAAAGGCGTTATACCAGGTGTAGAAGCCAACTGTACAGGCTCAGTAACACTTGACGTGGTCTTCGGATCCCCGGACAATTTCCGAAGCAAAGAGTTAATCTTCGATATAGTCCCGTTTCACAGTGGCTATCACGCCCTGCTCGGACGAACCGCATTCGCAAAGTTCAATGCGGTGCTACACTACGCATATCTCAAGCTCAAGATGCCAGGCCCTCGAGGAGTAATCACGGTCAACGGAAACATCGAACGCTCCCTCCGTACGGAGGAGCACATGACGGCTCTCACAGCGGAAGTACAAAGTAGCCTTCTTAGGCAATTCTCCAGTCCGGCCGTTAAAAAGCCAGACACTGCCAAGCGCGCCTGGAGTAACCCACAGCAGGACCGCCTGGCACACTCTGAGCAAGCGTAGCAATGCGGCCCCAACCCCAGCTCTCGCGACATAGCGAAACCAGTGCCTCGCGTACATAATTACGCCCTTGAAATACCATGGGCACAGGGGAAGGGGCACAATAACGGCACGCCCAAAATACGGCTTAAAACGTACTAGGGGCTGCCGGATTCTTTTTTTTAATTTTTTCTTACTTTCAGGACTCCATACTTCGGACGACCTGTTCGGCAATTCGACTGCCGCACAAATGATGCAAGATCCAGGGAGACAGACAAGCCATGCCGCATTATGGAACTCCCAGGTGGTCTCTGTTACGAGCAGTATACCTGTTTTGAATACAATTCCGGGGCCTGCCCCTGGTCAGGACGTGTTAAATAGTCCAATATCCTTTTTCTTATCGCACTATTTGTATCGTTCGGCTTTGATAAATAGCCTCTCTATAAACAATGCATAGCTTTTTGTCTATTTTTTGCATTATCCTCTTTTCACATATATGTTTATCAAATGACATGATTGCACCCGTACACCATGGTACGGCAAACACGCCAGGGGCTTCGGTACCCCTCATTATGCTGTGAGAAGTCCGTACACTTTCAGAAGTGCGGCACCCCGAACTTATAGCACTATATGCATCGGCTCCGAATCATGATTTGGGTCAATAGTTGGGTTTGCCCGGCTCCTATGTTTTGGTGCCTTACGTTCCGCTATATCGGCTAAGGTAGCACTAGGAGAACCACTGCGATTGTGCCCTGGTTCAGCTGGGTTAAGCACCTCAGTGGAGAAAGCTAAAACTGACTGTCATGATGAGGCGAGAGACCGGTCGCTGTTCGAGAGGTTTTTCGAGTCCCTAAAGACTTATGCCGCTTCGAGCGAGGAGCTGGCTTTGTCCGGCCAAGGCGTGGATAGCGCCCCGAACTCGGTCTTCCGAACTAGGGGCTTCGCCGAAATTTAAAATTATAGAGTTCTATGGCTAAGTGAGAGTGTTCAAGCATTATAGTCCGATTGCCTGGTTCGTTGTGCTGAGCGCCTCCCTCGAAGGACCCAACTATGGAAAAAAGAGCGCTCAGGTTTATCCCGTACACCCCAGCACTAGTGGCATGGGGGCAGAAGCCGACGACTGGCCATCTCTCAATTTTTTGATAAACGGCCGCATAGAAAGTAATATTTTAAATTCAATAAGCATTGCTTAGCGCATATGAACAAGTTTTCAGCGCACAGGATAAACATGAGCGAGTTCATTCAAAAATCACATCCTTGGTACATTCATCCACCACAAGGCGGGCACCTGCAAGAACATCCTTGTAGTAGTTCTTGGGCTTGCGATGCTCCTTCCCCGGCGGCGGCCCATCCTTCACAAGCTTCTCACCGTCCAGCTTACCCCAGTGCACCTTTGCACGGGCAAGGGCCCGACGGACACCTTCGATGCAGACAGAGCGCTTGATGACCTCGAGCCTCCGACAGGCCTCCACCAGCCGCCTCACCAGCACGAAATAGCTCCCAGGCAGGGCCTCTCCGGGCCACAGCTGAACTATGAAGCCCTTCATGGCCTGTTCGGCCACCTTGTGGAGCTCGACCAGCTGTTTCAGCTGGCCGCTCAAGGGCACAGGGTGTCCGGCCTCAGAATACTGAGACCAGAACACCTTCTCTGTCGAGCTGCCCTCTTCAGCTTGGTAGAATGCGGCGGCGTCGGATACGCTGCGGGGAAGATCTGCGAATGCCCCTGGAGAGCTCCGGACATCAGGCCGACCTCTGCGAATGTCCGGGGCACGGGCCGGATGTCTCTGGATAGGGGGCGCCAGATTTCCAGGTAGGCGCCGGATGTTCGGCCCATTGCGGGGAGCCGGATGTCTGGGGGTCGGCTGGATGTCCGGCCGTTGTAGAGTCACCTAGCGTCTGTCTCTCTCTGGTATTCTTCTGGTTGGTGGCGCCAGATGTCTGGACTCTTGCCGGATGTCCGGCCGCTGTAGCTCCGCGGCGACTCCACTTGAGGCACTTCTCGATCCGCTTCCGTGTGGACTTGTCCTATGCTTCGAGCATCTCCATGGTCGTCTCCTTGGTTCCTGAGCACACGTAGTGTCTTTACATTAGGTAGCAACCATGTCTCGTATGAGTGGGAAGGGGGGGCATTAGGAACAGGTTCACCTTGTGTCCAATGGCGTATGCTTGAGTGTACATGGGGATGATCGTAGGATGCTCCACAACATCTCCCCTGCCTTGGGAAAGATCCGACCTCGGATCGTGATCCTCATCACCATGGAAACGGTTGCTGTGGACGGACTTGTAGTTGGACGGAGTTAAAGACATTGCGCAATCCAAGTACTCCAAGGTGTCGCCGGAGTGGTATACATGCAAAAGGAGCAAACACAAAGGACACTCGAAAATACAATGGTTAGCGCACACAAAGTGTCCATCGAATAAGAAAGAGTCCGTGTGCCAAGATTGATCATGAAAAGGTGCATGAAGCTTATCCAAAAGATATGTAATGGGATGCAAAGCATTCATGGGAGCAAAAGCATTCATTGTGCACACAAATGTATTGTGAATGTGATCGATGCAACCACGGTGCAAAACGATGTCATAGAGACACGGTGTATCAATAGCATGAATATGGCAATGGATGCTCAAAATGAGTATGGTATCATGCAATTGATGGTAGGCAATATGATCGTGATGTATGAAGATGCCATCAAGAAAGATCACAACAAATTTGCTAAGAAAGTGCACAATTTCATATATCATGGATGACATGGGAGTACAAGATGCAACAAGGCAATCATGATGTGAGTCAATCCATGCATAAGATGCAAATTTGTCATGTGTATGATATGTCCATCGAGCATGACATGTGTGAACACAATCAAACAATATGGAGGTGTTGGTATACCAATGCTCGATGTCGTGGCATGAGTGGAGGTTCGAAGGTGCATCCAATAAGGTCGAGCGCTCCTCAATGTGAAGGTCCATAGAGCCAATCTCCAATGTCGCTCCTCCGTTTGCGAGATGTATCATGTAGACAACAAGAAGGAAACAACAATGAAAGAGTGACCAATCCAATATGCGTATTTGAGGATGGCTCAAAGGGAATGAGTTCACCTTTATGAGGATGTCGAAAATTTTGGTGTTGTGCATCATGTACGCCTTCACATGACCAAGGTGTGTCATGACGGTATCGCCTTGTGAATCCTTCAAAATGAAGGAACACGACAAACACTCAGAAAAACAAATGAGGTTAGCGGAGATGCAAAACATATCATTCATGTGGTAGAATACCCAACAAGTGTATGCATCATGCTCATCATAAGAAAGGAAAAGGGAGCATTTCATAGTGTGGAGGCATATGATGATGCGAGAACAGCCAAATACAATAGGCTCAATCAAGCAAGCATGCATCACAAGTAAAGTGTCCAATTCTCCATGATCAATAATCATAGATGCAACAATTGGAGGCAAGCGACAATGAACAAGATGTATCATGTGAGAGGCATGAACATATATGTCATCAACCCAAGAAAGCAAGTAAGAGTGTAACATGGGTGATGCGACAAAGCAAGCAACCATATGAATCAAGGCAAGCAAGCTAGTAGTGCGAAGATGCAACGTACTAGAAGGAATCATGTCAAGTATGTCATGTGTGCAAATAGTGGTCATGAATAATGCACAAGACATATCACAAGCATGAAAGGAGGATATGATCAAAATAGCATCAATAGCATGAGGCACATGATAAACATGGCAATAGCAACAAGGATCTCCACCCAAGATGAAAATACACATAGGAGAAGCATAATGGTGAATCATGGGTAGATGCACGCAAGGGTCACAATTGCATGGCAAGTTTTGAGACACTCGCCATTATAATGATTTTTTGCAAAAAAAAGAGCACCAAAAAAACAGAGCGGATTTTTTCTAGAGTGTGCTTTTCCCTTGTTTACGTGTCGCGCCGTGATTTTGTTCGTGTTCTAGACTCGCGTCTCTAGTATAGTCTATCCTAGGACCAGCACAGTACCGTCGTTGAGCGTTTGTTCAACTTTGCATCTCCGAATTGATTATTGCTGACCTTTTTTGCTACCATATTATAACCCTTCCTAGCTCCACATACATATACGTCATGTGTTTAACTCTCCCTGGTAATCGCTCTATCCAAGCTTTGAGAGTTTTGACTACAGTGGTTGCCAATCACCACCTGGGTAAGAACTGGTAAGAATTTGATATTTGCTTGATGGATTTGTGACACCCACCACCACCTCTTGTTAGTAGTCTATAGGATCATATTCTTGTGTGTTTCTATTGCTGCTAATCATGGCAGGATCACAAGCCAACGAGATTGACTGGGAGAACTTGACAAACAAGGAGCTTCATGATAAGATTTAGCAAATGATGAGTGGACAGGTGCAAGATGTGCCAAATAGATTTGAAGAGGCCATGGAGAAGTTAGATGGCATGGAGAAGACATTCAAAACAAAGCTTGATAACAAGTTTACTGAATTGCCTGCGCGTTTTCCACCATCGCTGGCTGCACCTGTTGCACCTGTGTGTTCCCCTTCCAAATCAAGTGGGACGAGCACTGTGTGTTCCCCTTCAGGCTGGTCAAAATTCTGGTGCCGCTATTGATGCTTCTATAGCTCCTGCTGCAACTGCAGAGGTGGAGGACCATTACTAGGATGAGGTTGATCAAAATCAGAACTACGTGCAACCACCAGCACCACCACCACCAGGTCGTCCTCATGCAAATCATCGCAACGGTAGGAATGCACCATCACCTGAGGTATGAGATCATGACCATATTCCTAAATTAAAATTGAATATTCCACCATTTGAGGGTAGATATGTTCCTGATATATATCTTACTTGGGAGTTAGAAACTGAACAACATTTTACATGTTTACAATATCCCGAGGAGTGACGTGTTCCTGCTCCTGTTTGTGCTTTCACTAGTTTTGCATGTGTTTGGTGGTCTGAACATTGTACATTATATCCTATTCCGGCTACTTGGGCTGCTTTGAAAAACGCTATGCGTACTCGCTGGGTTCCACCATGTTATAAATGTGAATTGCTTCACAAATTGCAGCGTTTAAGACAAGGAAATTTTTTTGTAGAAGAATATTATCAGGAATTACAAACTGGTATGATTTGATGTGGTATTGTTAAGGATAATGAAGCTATGCTTGCACGTTTTATGGGTGGATTAAATAAAGAGATTCGGACCATTCTAGAGTATAAGGAATATAATCGTTTATTCCATCTTGCTTGCAAAGCTGAACGTGAAGTGTAGGATCGACAGGCATTGGCGCGAACTAACTTTTCTACAGGTCGACCTTCATCATGGATAGCGTGCATCCTCTACTTCCACACGTTCTGCAGCACCGGTGCCTCCGTCAGCTGCCACCGCCAACCATAATACAAGAAAGCAGGCACAACCACCACTATCTGCCAAGAGCACTCCTTCTAGTCCTGCACAGAGCTCTTCTTCATCCATGGCATCATCAGGGCAAACACATGATATTATTTGTCGTCGCTGCAAGGGTGGAGGTCATTATGCAAGACAATGCCCATCTAAGCGTGTGATGATTGTTACTGAGGATGGTGGGTATGAGTCTACTAGTGACTATGATGAGGAGATTTTGGCTCTTATTACAAGTGAAGAACACGGTGGAGATGATTCTGATCATGAGATGCAATACATGGCTGCTGATGATGCTGACAGGTATGAATGTTTAGTTTCTCAACGTGTTTTGAGTGTGCAGGTTACACAAGCTAAGCAAAATCAGAGGCATAACTTGTTCCATACAAAGGGAGTTGTGAAGGAACGTTCTTTTTGCGTCATCATAGATGGAGGTAGCTGCAACAACTTGGCTAAAATGGAGATGGTGGAGAAGCTATCTCTCACCACAAGACCACATCCACATCCTTACTACATCCAATGGTTCAACAACAGCGGCAAGGTTAAGGTAACACGTATTGTTCGTGTGCATTTTAGTATCTCTACATATGCTAATTATGTTGATTGTGATGTGGTACCTATGCAAGCATGTTCCTTATTACTTGGTAGACCATGGAAATTTGATAAAAAATCTGTACACCATGGTAGAAACAATCAGTATATTCTTGTTCATAAGGACAAAAATATTACTTTGCTTCCAATGACTCCTGAATCCATTTTGAAATTGATATTAATAGAGCTAATAAAGCAAAACAGGAGAAACATAAGAGTGAAAATCAGATTGTGGCAAAAGAATTTGAGCAACAAATGAAGCCTGATAATAAACTATCTACTGTTGCTTCTGAAATTAAATTGAAAAGGACATGTTTACTTGCCACCAAATCTGATATTGATGATCTAGATTTCAGCAAATCTGTTTGCTATGCTTTTGTGTGCAAAGAGGTGTTATTTTCTTTCAAGGATGTACCTTCCTCTTTGCCTCCTGCTGTCACTAACATTTTGCGGGAGTTCGCTGACGTGTTTCCACAAGACGTGCCACCGGGATTACCACCTATTCAAGGGATTGCGCATCAGATTGAACTAATTCTCGGTGCTTCGCTGCCTAACCGTGCGCCATACCATACCAATCCAGAGGAGACGAAGGAGATTATGCGTCAAGTACAGGAGCTGCTCGACTGTAGCGACCAGGCCTCAAACAGTCTGATCTCTGTGCTCAAGTGTCATCCCTGGATCAGTAATGCTGACACCACACAGTACTTGAAGGATTTATAACAGAGTAGCAATCACACACTTATTACATCGAGTGTCTCAATAGAGAACTTATTACAATAAATATGGCTTAAGGCCATCTAATAACGATAACAGCGGAAGGCTTAGAAGATAAGTGAGTCCATCAACTCCAACGCCATCACTGAGTATAGAACCACGACCTAAAACTCCTTAATCGTCGTCTGAAAAATCTGCAACATTAACGTTGCAGACCAAAAACGGATCAGCACATGGAATATGCTAGCAAAGTAACACATAGAGAGTAATGGAATGAAACAGTTATACTATATGCATATTTGGCTGGTGGAAAGCTCTATGGTTACAGTTTTGCGTAAAGCAAATTTTTCCCTACTGCAAAGGAATAAATTTTATTTAACTATCATGGTAGTTGTTAAACATTGAGAATGGTTGACAGCATCCTCAATCCCAATTAAACATCATTAAACAAACCCGTCAAACTTAATTTTATAGTAACATGTTGAGATTCACATGATAATCCAAGTACTAGATACTCAAGATGTCCATAACCGGGGACACGGCTAACCATGATTAGATTATACACTCTGCAGAGGTTTGCGCACTTTTCCCCACAAGACTCGATCGCCTCCGTTTGGTTTCTCGCACTACATGGTGTTTGAGAAACGGATGACCGAGACATAGTCTTTCAGAAGCGCTAGCACCTTACGATGGATAGACTGTTACACCTACTTTCCCCTACATCTGCTAGTCTACCCTGTAAGAGTTCGCACGACTTAATCAACTATGCTAGAGCCCATAATAGCTTGTGGCTGCACACGGAAGTTTCTAGTATGAAAAATCTCATGATCCCTTTGGGCCTGGGTGGTGGTCCAAAAGAAAACAGGCAATCCTGGAATACCCAGGTACCTCAATCCACCCAGATGTGTGTTTAAGTTGCCACCTTAGATAAACCATTAATTAACAAACTCACATCTGTCATGGATATTCACTCACCCAATCCACGTATACTAGCATAGCATGGCATAATAGGCAAACGTAGAAGTAACTCCCAAAGGTTTGATAATACAACAGGTAATAGGTACTACCTCAACTACTTCCCAAACCCACAGTTTAATTAGATCCTAATCATGCAATGTGTGAGGATTGATCTAATGCACTAAAACTGGGTAGTTGGAAAGCATGATCAAAGTGTTACTTGCCTTGCTGATGATCCGTGAAACCTAGAGATTCGAAGTAACAGGCGGCGCACTCCGGGTATTCTATCGTAGACAAACAAACAAGCATACAATAAGTACTCAACTAATGCACATGTAAAACTCAAATAAGAGATCTAACCAGAAGGTTCAACTTAAGAACTCCAGTTTGCAAAAAGAATCAAATCAAACGAAGCAACGAAAGTCAAACGGCGAAAGAAACAACCTTCGTTCTACTAATCTGGATCTAGGTCAAATTTTACAGAAGAAAAAACTTGTGTGAGTTGGTTAAACGGATAGAGGGTTTCGAGACGTAACTCCAGGCGCTTGAATCGTCTGATTCCGATAAACGAGCAAAATGTTATACTAAAACGAAAATCGGATCAGAAATCGCGATGAGGAAAATCGCAGATTTAATCCGAGAAAAGAAAAACGACGAACGTTCGCTAGAACGAATGAACGAACGAACGCTCACTATTTAAATAAATCGGAAAAACCGATCTATTTTAAAAAACTGAAACTAAAAAAAACGAACAAAACCGTCGGAAAAACCGAACGGTTTTTCGGGAAAAACCGGCGACTAAAAAAACTACCTCCGGCAACTCCAGTGACGGATCCGGCGGACGGCGGCGGTGCTCCGGCGGCGGCGGCAGTCGGCGGCGACGCGGGGCGGCAAAGGCGGCGGCGGCGCTAGGGCGGCGGGGCTGGGGCGCTAGGCTTTGGGAGTTCCCTGGATGGGCTCCCCGGCTTATAAAGCCTGGACGGGCCTAGTGTCCGGGTCGGACACGGCCCGTAGGTCGGTTGCGTTTTTTTTTATATTTCACGCAGAAAAACAAATAAAAGAAATACTAATCTGACTCCAAAAATTCCGAAATAAATTTTCCCCGATTTCTAAAATCAAGGCGGACAAAGTGAACATTTATTTGGGGCCTAAATGCAAATTTGAAAAACGCGCATTTTCCTAAATTCAAATAAAATAACACAAAACTCCGAAATAAAATCTTATTTGATTTTATTATTAAATCCTCAATATTTCTTTATTTTGGGAAAGTCATTTTATTCCCTCTCTCATATTTTTGTAATAGAAATAATTGATGATAAAATAATTAAAATCAAATGATCCTATTCTCAAAATTTGAGAAAACTCAAATATGAAAATAACGAAATCCCCAACTCTCTCCGTGGGTCCTTGAGTTGCGTAGAATTTCTAGGATCAAACCAAAAGCAAATAAAGTATGATATGCAATGATGATCTAGTGTATAACAATCCAAATTGAAAATTTGGGATGTTACAAACCTACCCCCCTTAAGATGAATCTCGCCCTCGAGATTCGGGTTGGCTAGAAAATAGGTGAGGGTGGTCGATGAGCAAATCCTCCTCTCGCTCCCAGGTGGCTTCATCCTCCGTGTGGTGGCTCCACTGAACTTTACAAAACTTGATAACCTTGCTGCGGGTGACTCGGCTGGCAAACTCAAGAATCTTGACTAGTTTCTCTTCATAGGTCAAATTATTATCCAACTGAATTGCTTCCAATGGCACTGTGTCTCTCAAGGGTATGTCAGCCATCTCTGCATGGCACTTCTTCAACTGAGAAACGTGGAACACATCATGAACTCCTGACAATCCTTCGGGCAATTCCAACTTGTAGGCCACTTCTCCCATATGTTCCAATACTCGGTATGGTCCTAAAAATCGTGGCGCTAACTTTCCCTTAACACCAAAGCGTTTTATTCCCTGAAGTGGGGATACTCAAAGATAAACTTGGTCTCCGACTTCGTAAACTGTCTCCTTGCGTTTAGAATCTGCGTAGCTTTTCTGCCTAGACTGGGCTACCTTAAGCCTATCACGAATCAACTTCACCTTCTGTTCAGACTCCTTAATCAAATCAGGCCCAAACAACTGGCGGTCTCCAACTTCATCCCACAGCAATGGTGTCCTGCACCTCCTTCCGTACAAGGCTTCAAAAGGGGCCATCGTTAAACTGGATTGATAGCTGTTGTTGTAAGAGAATTCTGCATATGGAAAATTGTCGTCCCAACTAGATCCATAATCTAGCGCACAAGCTCTCAGCATATCCTCCAAAATCGGATTGACTCTCTCGGTCTGTCCATCTGTATGTGGATGAAAAGCTGTGCTGAACTCTAGCCAGGTACCCAAAGTTTCGTGCAACTGATTCCAGAACTTTGAGGTAAACTGGGTTCCTCTATCTGATACTATACTCCTCAGAACTCCATGTAAGCATACAATCCTGGTCATGTATATCTTTGCCACTTGGCACTGGTGTAAGTGGTCTTTACCGGGATGAAATGAGCTACTTTCGTCAACTGATCAACTACAACCCAAATCGAGTCATAGCCTGAATGAGTCCTGGGTAATCCCGTGATAAAATCCATGCCTAGCTTATCCCACTTCCATTCGGGTATCGGCAATGGCTGTAAAAATCCTGCTGGCTTCTGATGCTCTGCCTTTACTCTCTGACATACATCACAAACTGCTACATACTCCGCAATATCTTTCTTCATTCCGGTCCACCAGAAAGTATCCTTCAAATCCAAATACATCTTGGTATTTCCTGGGTGAATCGAATATGGTGAGTCGGGTGCCTCTTGTAGAATCAACTTCCTGATCTCCGAGTCATTTGGCACATAAACACGGTCTTCAAACCATAGGGTGTCGTGCTCATCATCACGAAATCCTTTAGCCTTTCCTTCGCTCATTTTCTCCTTTATAGAGGCAATATCCTTGTCAGTCTTCTGAGCTTCTCTGATGATGTCCATCAAAGTTGACTGAATCTCCAATGCTGCTACATAGCCTCTCGGAACTATTTCCAAACATAACTCACGAAGATCCTCGGCTAACTCCTTTGGTATTTCTCCCATCATTAGTGTATTGACATGGCTCTTAAGGCTCAATGCGCCAGCTACTACATTAGCCTTTCCGGGATGGTAATGCAATCTCATATCATAATCCTTGATGAGCTCCAACCATCTCCTTTGTCTGAGGTTTAACTCCTTCTGCGTGAAAATGTATTTCAAACTCTTGTGATCCGTGTACACCTCACAATGATTTCCAATGAGGAAATGTCTCCATGTTTTCAATGCATGCACTATGGCTGCTAACTCCAAATCATGCGTAGCATAATTTAACTCATGCGGCTTAAGCTGTCGTGAGGCATAGGAAACCACTCTTCCTTCCTGCATAAGCACTGCTCCAAGTCCTCGACGTGAAGCGTCGCAATACACCTCATAATCCTTGGTCTGATCTGGCAAAATCAATACTGGTGAGGTAACCAAATGTTTCTTCAACTCCTGGAAACTAGCCTCACACTCCTCAGTCCATATGAACTTGGTATCCTTTTTCAACAACTCCGTCATAGGCTTCGCAATCTTTGAGAAATTCTCAATGAATCTCCGGTAGTATCCTGCGAGTCCAAGAAAACTCCGGATCTCTCCAACTGTTGTTGGGGCTTCCCAATTTGTCACAGTATCAACCTTAGTGGGATCTACTGCTATACCTTCTCCGGATATAACGTGTCTGAGAAATCCAACTTCTTTCAACCAAAACTCACATTTGCTAAACTTGGCATATAACTGGCGTTCTCTGAGCTTACCAAGTACCAAACGCAAATGCTCCTTATGCTCCTCCTCATTCTTCGAATAAACAAGGATATCATCAATGAACACTATGACGAACTTATCCAAAAACTCCATAAACACTTTGTTCATCATGTTCATAAAATATGCAGGTGCGTTAGTCAGACCAAATGACATAACGGTGTACTCATACAGCCCATATCTTGTGGTGAATGTTGTCTTAGGTATGTTTTGCTCCCGAATCTTCAATTGATGGTACCCTGATCGCAAATCGATCTTGGAAAACACTTTAGCTCCTTGCAATCGATCAAACAGATCATTGATCATTGGTAGTGGGTACTTGTTCTTGATCGTTACTTCATTCAACCCACGATAATCAACAACCATCCTTAACGATCCATCCTTTTTCTCCACTAGAAGTACTGGTGATCCCCAAGGCGACGAACTTGGGCGAATGTAACCTTTATCCAGTAACTCCTTAATTTGCTTCTTAATCTCCACCAAATCCTTTGCAGGCATCTTGTATGGTCTCTTCGATATTGGCCCTGTGCCTAGCAAAAGCTCAATAAAAAACTCAATATCTCTATCCGGTGGCATGCCTGGCAACTCTTCTGGAAATACGTCAGGGAAATCCCTTACCACTGGTACTTCCTCCTGCACAACTCCTGATAAGGAATTTACTTGTGTCCTATTTGGCGCATGCCGGGATACATACTTGATCCTTCTTCCTTCTGGTGTCGTAAGCAGAATTTTCTTACTAGCGCATTCGATGTTTCCCCCATACATCGACAGCCAATCCATACCGAGAATTACATCCAAACCTTGGGATTCCAGAATAATTAAATCCGTTGGGAAAATATGTCTTCCTATACTTAATGGCACTTGGAAACATCCTTGACTGGCCATATATTCCGCTCCTGGTGAGCTTACTAGCATAGGTGTTCTAAGAACCTTAGTGGGTAGGTTATACTTATCCACAAATCCCCTTGATATGTATGAATGCAATGCACCAGTATAAAAAATAATGAGTGCAGTAAATGACTTAACCAAAAACTTACCAATTACTACATCCGGCTGCTCTTCAACCTCCTCCACGTTAACGTGGTTCACCTGTCCCCTGTTGGAAGGGTTCGGCTTCTTCCCAGAGTTTCCATTGCCATTCTGGCCTTCAGGACATTCATTGGCATAATGTCTGGTCTTCTGACACTTAAAGCAAGTGACTTGGCTCAGGTCTTTCTTGGCTGGGGTTGATGGGTTGGTACGGTTCTAGCCGTTGCTTCCTCCATTACCATTACCATTCTTGGTGCCATTGTGATTGTGCGAGCTACCTCCTCCATGGGTATGCTGAAAATGTCCTCCTGGTCTAGGGGTAAATCGTGGCTTTTGCTGAGCTCCTGAATTGTACTTTCCTTGTGCATACTTCCTCTTGCGATTTTCAATTTGTTGCTGCTTCCCTTCAATCATAAGAGACAATCTACCAACTCCTGGTAGTTGTTGAAGGTTGCTACCATCAACTGCATGCTCAACTCATCATTTAGTCCTTCCAGAAACTTCTCCTGCTTAGCTGCATCCGTAGCAACGTCATCTGGGGCATAACGTGCTAATTTACTAAAGTCCTCCACATACTGGTCAACTATCCGTCCTCCTTGGCGCAAGTTGCAAAACTCTCGCTTCTTCAAGGCCATAGCTCCTGCTGAAACATGGGCAGTTCGAAAAGCCTGCTGAAACTCTTCCCATGTGACAGTGTCGACAGGGAAAGTGGCTGTGAAATTCTCCCACCATGATGTTGCGGGTCCTTCAAGCTGATGTGCGGCAAACTTCACCTTCTCCGCATCTGTGCATCCGGCGTTGGTCAACTCTCTAGCTGTCTTGCGGAGCCAATCATCTGCTACTATCGGCTCAGTGCTACTGGAAAACACCGGCGGATTCAGCCTAAGAAAACGGGCTAAGTGATCAACAGGTGGTGGTGGTGGTGGGTTGTGGTTGTTGTTCCCTTGATTCTGATTCTGGACTAGCAACTGCATCAATGTGTTCTACTGCTGGATCAACTGGGTGAGCTCCGGTGGGAAGGTAAATCCGGGGTCACGTATCGGAGGCATCTGAGGGTTTAGAAAAGATGAGATTTAAGAATAGAGGGGGTCTAAAAGAAAACACTACCCATATGCACATGAGGCAAAAACAAACAATTCACTTCATTCAATCAAACAAGGGCATACAATCGATCTAACTATCACAAAAGTGCTCGGACTACTGTATTTACATGGTGGACTAATACTACTCATGAGGTGGTCTACTAGAAATATTCTTCGGTTGTAGACTCCATGATATCTGCTCCAGCTTCATCAACATAGTCATCATCGCTATCATCTGGATCCGAGTCGGTGTCGTCGATGATGATGTAGTCTTCCGGGCGAATCTCCTTGGGTTCTTTGTCTTCATCTACTGGTGTAGGGCCTTGTAACACCCTCAACGCGACTATAGCTCCCACGTGCCCAGGCACGACTTAGAGACATAATCGCATTGAAGGCATATGTCACAAGTTAGGCAATCTTCACAACATCCCATGTAATATAGATAATAAAAGGGGAGATAACATAGTTGTCTTACACTCGCCACGTCAATCAAAGTGCATAAATAACATTACAACATTCAAACACTCATAGCCCGGCTACGGCGCCAAAATAAAAGATAACCCAACATGCAACACGGTCCCGATCACCCCAACTGGGCGCCACTACTGATCATCAGGGAAAGACACGTAGTATCATTGAGAGTCCTCGTCGAACTCCCACTTGAGCTCAAGCGCGTCACCTGGAGCGGAATCATCAGGCCCTGCATCTGGTGTAATAGTAATCTGTGAGCCACAGGGACTCAGCAATCTCGCACCCTCACGATCAAGACTATTTAAGCTTAATAGGTAAGGCAAGGAAAAATATATGTGGAGCTGCGGCAAAGGACTAGCATATATGGTGGCTATCCTATTCGCAAAAGAGAGCGAGAAGAGGAGGCAAGGCGCAAGCGAGAAACTAGAGAACAACCTGCGCAAGCATTACTCCAACACCGTGTCCACTTCCCGGACTCCGCCGAGAAGAGACCATCACGGTAACTCACACTGTTGATTCATTTTAATTAATTTAAGGTTCAAGTTATCTACAACCGGAAATTAACAAATTCCCATCTGCCCATAACCGCGGGCACGGCTTTCGAAAGTTCAAATCCCTGCAGGGGAGTCCCAACTTAGCCCATGACAAGCTCTCACGGTCAACGAAGGAATATACCTCCTCCTGAGACGTTCCGATCAGACTCGGTATCTCGGATCTTCAAGACACTTCAACAGGTTAAAACAAATCCAGCAACACCGCCCGAATGTGCCGACAAATCCCGATAGGAGCTGCACATATCTCGTTCTCAGGGCACACTTAGATAGGTCAAGCTACGAGTAAAACCAACCCTCGAGTTTCCCCGAGGTGGCCCCGCAGGCTGCCTGGTTCGGACCAACACTCAGAGGAGCACTGGCCCAGGGGGGTTTAAATAAGATGACCCTCGGGCTCCGGAAACCCAAGGGAAAAAGAGGCTAGGTGGCAAATGGTAAAACCAAGGTTGGGCATTGCTGGAAAAGCTTTAATCAAGACAAACTATCAAGGGGTTCCCATTATAACCCAACCGCGTAAGGAACGCAAAATCCGGGAACATAACACCGATATGACGGAAACTAGGGCGGCAAGAGTGGAACAAAACACTAGGCGAGAGGCCGAGCCTTCCACCCTTTACCAACTATATAGATGCATTAAGATAACATGGCAATATAATGATATCCCAACAAGTAAATAGTGTTCCAACAAGGAACGGTCTCCAATCTTCACATGCAACTAGCAACGCTAAAAGAGGGGCTGAGCAAAGTGGTAACATAGCCAAACAACGGTTTGCTAGGACATGGTGGGTTAGAGGCTGAACATGGCAATTTGGGAGGCATGATAAGCAAGTGGTAGGCATCATAGCATAGGCATAGCAAAAGAGCGAGCATCTAGCATAGCAAAGATAGTAGTGATTTCGAGGGTATGATCATCTTGCCTGCAAAGTTGTCAGAGTTGACTGGATCCTCAAAAGCAAACTCAACGGGCTCCTCGTTAGCGAACTCGTCTCCCGGCTCTACCCAAACAAGACAAACAAGCAACAAGGACACAATCAACCACGTGCAAGGCTCAAACAATATGATGCAAACATGGTATGCTATGCGGGATGCAATATGTGATGCATATGCAAGATTTGACAAGGAATGCATGAACCTGGCCTCAACTTGGAAGACCAAGTGTGCCACTGGAAAGATGAGATGAAATTTCTTGAAAACGATATAAAGATCACCGGAATCGGAGTTACGGTTTGGAAATGGCAAGCGATTCAAATATGACACCGGTGTGCGATTTACAGCAAGTAGCCATCTAAATGCAACAAGATGAACATGCTAAAGCACCCAAACATGGCAACAATTACATGGCAGGGATCCACTCAAGATGCTTAACAAAAGTCTAGCACTGAGCTATGGCCAATTCATCCATTAACAGGTTCAAACAAGCATGGCAAAAATGCATTTGGCAAACAGATCTCAGACTTAGTGAAATTAACACTTGTCTGGAATTTCAGATCAGATAGCACTCTTTGGAGCAACAAAACTACATGCTACAGGACCTGAACATGTCAAAGTAAAGCACGGCATGGAGCTACTCAAACAGCTTAACAAAAGTCCCTTAGTGACCTTGAGCCAAAAGGGATCAGAAAATACATTTGCAAGCATGTGAACATGGCAAAAACATAATCAGTTCTCAGACTTAGTGAAAAATGGAGCATGCTAAAACAGATATCACGTAGGCATGTTTACGAGCTCGATGCACTCACTACAGAGCAAGACATGACAAACTAAGCATACACCCAACAAGAATACACAAAATGCAAGCTAGACAAAGCAAGAATAATAACATAGCATGCACGGATCAACTACAACATCCCCGACAGAATCGCTAACAAGTAGACAATCTGCCTAGATTCACGAAATAGCAAAAGTAGAGCTCGATTGACTCAAGCTAGGATGCTCCATAATTACAAACAAAGACATGGATGGATAGATCACTACAATATTAACAAAACATCCTTACTGATCATCCTCAAAAGAGGCACGGATCACTAGGAAACAACATGAACATATGGCCATATGAGATAAACAGGTCAAGGACTTTGTGAAAATGCTAAGTCCCTGAAATCAGCATTACCAAGTGCCTCACTTTGCAAGCTTGTGCTAGTCACCACACACATCACAAAAATACATGGGTTGCACCTCTGGAAAGATGGCAAAACATATAACAAAACACATGAAGAGCTCATGGGCATATCATGCACACAATAATCATGGCAAAAATGACAAATATCTAAATGGAGCAGCAGTTCTGACAATTATCTCAAGTAGCACTCTTCTAACAGCATTTCGGGCACCAAGATGAACTCAAATGAAAATGATGCAATGAGATGAAATGATGTACTCTCTGAGACGAACATTTTGATATGCTATATGCCCAAAACGGAGCTACGGATGCAAAGTTATAGCACGATGAACAGGAGCAAATAATTAGGGTTTTAGGCAGAAAAGTCAACCGAGACGGGGATCTAGATCTGGATCTGGCGCGTTTCCCGAGGTTGGCGGGAGTGAGCTCGCCGGAGTCGACCAGAGAGGAAGAAGAAGACCGGGGGGCGGCCGGAGATGGGGTAGATCGGCGGCGGGGCGCGGTTCCGCGGCGAGGCGATGGCGGGCGGTGGACGAACCGGGTGCGGCGGTGCGCGG
>NC_041382.1:355599144-355608680 GCF_002162155.2 Triticum dicoccoides | reverse complement strand
AGTCGCCGGCGACGAGGCACTGCCCGGCGAGGTGGGCCGCGGCGGCACCGGCCGACGAGGCGGCCCGGTTGCGGGGAAGAAGACGGCGGGGCACCCAGGCGCGGGCGCGGGGCGGCTCGGGCCGCGGGGGCCTGCCCCGGGCCACGCGTGCCGGTGCGGTGGGAGACGGCGGCGGCGAACGGCGGCATGCCACATGGCGGCGGGAGGCAGATCGGACGTTGTCCGGCGCGGGCCGGACACGTCTGATGCGGCGGATCTGGTATTTTTAGGGTTTCGAGGAGGGGGTCCGAGATTTGAAATGAGGGGGTCTATAAATAGGCATAGAGGGAGCTAGGAGAGTCCAAATGAGGTGCGGTTTTCGGCCACGCGTTCGTGATCGAACGCTCTAGATGATGGAGAGGGTTTTGGTGGGTTTTGGGCCAAATTGGAGAGGTGTTGGGATGCAACACACACGAGGCCTTTTCGGTCCCTCGGTTAACCGTTGGAGCATCAAACGAAGTGCAAATGGTACGAAACTTGACAGGCGGTCTACCGGTAGTAAACCAAGGCCGCTTGGAAAGTCTCGGTCCAGTCCGGAAATGTTTAATCCCCACACACGAAAGAAAGGTAGAAATGGCCACCGGAGGAGAATGAAGCGCCGGAATGCAAAACGGACAACGGAGAAAATGCTCGGATGCATGAGATGAACACGTGTGCAAATGCAATGCACACGATGACATGATATGAGATGCATGACAACGAGAACAAAACACGGAGACAAAGACCCGAACCCGAGAAAATAAAATAACTTAAGGCCGGAAACGGCAAGAGTTGGATTACATATTGTGTAAGTCATATCCGGGGTGTTACAACACTCCACCACTACGAAAGGATCTCGTCCTGAGATCTAGGACTGAAAGAACGTCGGGTACTCAGAACGGAGGTGATCCTCGTGTTCCCAGGTAGCTTCACGGTCGGAATGGTGTGACCACTTGACTTTGAGGAATTTGATTGACTTGTTGCGAGTCTTGCGTTCAGTCTCTTCAAGAATAGCAACGAGGTGCTCACGATAGGAGAGATCTTCTTGGAGCTCAATGTCCTCGAAGTTGATGGTGTGGTCAGGAGTCTTGAAGCACTTTAGGAGCTGAGAGACATGGAACACATCATGAACATTTGCAAAGTTTGAAGGAAGCTCGAGTTGATAGGCGAGATCGCCTCTCTTGCTGACAATCTTGAAAGGTCCCACGTATCTGGGGGCAAGCTTCCCTTTGATACCGAAGCGACGAGTACCTTTCATAGGAGAGACGCGGAGGTAAACATGATCTCCGATCTCGAAAGCCAAATCACGGTGCTTACTGTCATAGTAGCTCTTCTGACGGGATTGGGCTGCTTTGAGGTTATCTCGAATGACTTTGCACATTTCCTCTGCCTCTGTGATTAAGTCATTTTCCAAAAGCTGACGTTCACCGGTTTCAGACCAGTTGAGAGGGGTACGGCACTTCCTGCCATACAGAATTTCAAATGGGGCCTTGCCCGAACTTGCTTGAAAACTGTTGTTGTAGGAGAATTCAGCATATGGAAGACAATCCTCCCACTTCATGCTGAAGGAGATCACACAAGCCCTGAGCATATCTTCAAGAATCTGGTTGACACGCTCGACTTGACCACTAGTATGAGGATGGAAAGCTGTGCTGAAGCGAATGTTGGTGCCCATGGCCTTCTGAAAAGAATCCCAAAACATGGAGGTAAAGATGTTGCCACGGTCTGAAGAGATCGCTTGAGGAATACCGTGCAGAGAGACAATTCGAGAGGTATAGAGTTCCGCCAATTGAGCTGCAGTGATAGACTCTTTGATAGGCAGAAAGTGAGCCACTTTGGTGAGTTTGTCGATGACAACAAATATAGCATCATTGCCATGTTTGGACTTTGGAAACCCAGTCACGAAGTCCATCTCAATGTGGTCAAACTTCCATTCTGGAATGGCAAGAGGTTGGAGGAGACCCGCTGGCCTTTGGTGTTATGCCTTCACTCTTCTGCAGACATCACATTCATTCACGAATTGAGCAATCTCGCGCTTCATTCGAGTCCACCAATAAGTCTGCTTGAGGTCCTGATACATCTTCGTGCTCCCAGGGTGGATGGAGAGGAGAGAAGTGTGAGCCTCGTTCATGATCACTTTACGAAGGTCACCTTTGGGCACAACAATACGATCCTCGAAGAAGAGAGTTTCCTTGTCATTAAGGCAGTAGCACTTGTACTTGGGTTGACTCTTGGCAATCTCAATCTTCACCTTTTTCACCATAGCATCAAGAAGCTGGGCTTGGCGAATCTGGTCTTCCAAGGTAGGAGAGACTTGAAGGTTGGCGAGGAAACCTTGAGGAACAACTTGCAGATTAAGTTTGCGGAAAGCTTCACAAAGCTTGGGTTGATAAGGCTTGAGAATCAGACTGTTGCAATAAGCCTTCCTGCTCAATGCGTCAGCAATCACATTGGCCTTGCCTGGAGTATACTCGATACTCGGATTATACTCTTGAATCATTTCGACCCATCGAGTCTGCCTGAGGTTGAGATTAGGCTGAGTGAAGATGTACTTGAGACTCTTGTGATCAGTGAAAATGTCCACTTTTCTTCCCAATAAGAGATGTCTCCAAGTCAAAAGAGCATGCACAATAGCCGCCAACTCGAGATCATGAGTGGGTAGTTCTTCTCATTGGGCTTCAACTGGCGAGAGGTATAAGCCACAACTTTCTTCTCTTGCATCAACACTGCGCCAAGACCTTGGAGAGAGGCATCACAAAAGACCTCGTATGGCTTGGATTCATCAGGCGGAGTCAGAACTGGAGCAGTGATCAATTTCTCTTTCAAAGTGTTGAAACCAATGTCACACTCCGGAGACCAAACGTACTTGACGTGCTTCTGGAGAAGATTTGAGAGAGGCTTCGCGATCTTAGAAAAGTTTTCAACGAATCTTCGACAGTAGCTTGCGAGACCGAGGAAGCTACGGAGTTGCTTCACGTTCTGAGGAGGTTCCCAATTCACAGTTGTAGACACCTTCTAAGGATTCACCGCAATGCCCTTGGCAGAGATGATATGACCAAGATAAAGAACCTCATCGAGCCAAAATTCGCACTTGGAGAACTTGGCGTAGAGCTGGTGTTCCCTTAGCTTATCCAGTACCAAACGCAAGTGCTTGGCATGATCTTCCTTGTTCTTCGAGAAAACCAGAATGTCGTCGAGATAGACCAAAACAAAGTCATTGGTGTAGGCGTTGAAGATGAAGTTCATCATGCGAGAGAACGTCGGAGGAGCGTTGACGAGGCCAAAAGACATGACAGTGTATTCATATGAACCATAGCTTGTCCTGAAAGCCGTCTTGGGAATATCTTGCTCACGAATTCGAATCTGATGATAACCCATACGGAGATCAAGCTTGGAGAATACTTGGGCACCTTTGAGTTGTTCGAACAGCTCGTTGATGTTGGGAAGTGGATATTTGTTCTTGATGGTCTTCTTGTTCAATGGACAGTAATCAACACAAAGTCGGTCCGTTCCATCCTTCTTCTTCACAAAAAGAACACCACAACCCCACGGAGAAGAACTAGGCTGGATGAGACCCATCCTCTCTTGAATATCGAGTTGCTTCTTCAGCTCCTTCAACTCTTCAAGTCCGAGCTTGTAAGGACACTTGCACACTGGTTCCGTGCCAGGCTCAAGATCGATGATGAATTCAACTGGCCGGTGCGGAGGCATTCCTGGAAGCTCTTCTGGAAAGACGTCTTGATATTTGCAAACGACTGGAATTTGCGAGATAGCATACAGTTCACCCTTCTCATTGAGAGAGAACAGACGGATGGTATCATCACGAGCGGCAAAGACAATTACATCCTCAGACGAATGAGTCAATTGAATCTGCCTGGCTGCACAATCAAGCTGAGCCTTGTGATTAGAAAGCCAATCCATCCCGAGAATAAGATCAATATCCGAGTTACCAAGAACCATTGGGGAAGAAAGAAACTTGTAGTCGCCCAAGGTGATAGTAACATCTGGCACCTCCAGACTTGCACTCAAACATTTGCCAGGAGAAACGATATCCATTTCTTTTCCCAAATGAGAAGAAACGAACTCATGCTTGGTAAAAAATGGCTTTGACATGAAACAATGCGATGCACCAGTGTCAAAAAGAAATCTTGCAGGAATATCGTTAACAGGAAGGTTACCCATGATGACATCTGGCGTGTCCTCTGCCTGAGCTGCGTTCATCAAGTTGACCTTGGCGTGCTTGGGGTTATGCTTGACCACAGCTGTACTTGCCGATCTCACAGGAGGAGGAGGAGGAGGAGGAGGAAGACGCCTCTGGTTGAAACACTTGTTGGCATAGTGACCCTTCTGTTGGCACTTGTTGCACGTGACCTCTGAAAGCGGACGGTGATACGGAGCACTCGGTCTTGGAGCTTGAGACGAAGTCTTGTTCTGAAAGCCAGGGTTGGTTGGGTGGGAAGATCCACTGCCACCTTTTCTCTTCTGATACGGCTGACGAAACGGAGGAGGAGGAAGCCAATACTTCTGCTGCTTGGCCACTTGAGTAGAGGAAGAAGGAGTAGCATCTCTGACTCGCTTCTTGGAAGCATCACACCTCCGTTGAGCGGCCTCTTGCTTCAATGCCATGTTTTAGAGCTCATCGTACCTCAAGGGCTCAAAGAGAACAAGAGCTAGCTAGATTTCTTCTCTGAGACCACCCCTGAACTGGTATATCATGCTCTTCTCGTCAGGGACGTCCTGCTTGGCAAAGCGGGCGAGCTTCTGGAACAACTTGTTGTAGTCATAGACAGACAAAGAGCCTTGCTTCAGGTTGCGGAATTCCTCACGCTTGCTTTCAACCACGCTCTGAGGGATGTGATGAGCTCTGAAATCTTGACGGAATTCATCCTAGGTAATCACACATCCTCCTCTGGAATCCTTGTACTACTGGAACCACTCTGCGGCTTGGTCCTTGAGTTGGAAGGAAGCGAACTTGACAAAGTCCTCAGGCCTAACGTTACTGCACTCAAAATGCTTGCACAGATCCACGAGCCAATCGTCAGCATCAGTAGCCTCAACACAATTGCTGAAAGTCTTTGGCCCGTTAGCAAGGAACTGGTTGAGTGTAGCAAAGTGATTCTGATTGTCTCCTTGGTTCCCTTGATTGCGCTCTTGAAGAATTTGCATGATCAACTGCGTGTTTGCATTGGTTGCGGCCATCACAGCTTGCCATGCCTCCGGAGGAGGTGGAGGTGGTGGCGGATCAGGATTCGGAGTCGTGCGCGTTGGAGGAGCCATCCTGAAGAGGTTGACATCCATTAGCACATTGATAGACAAATATTGAAGCTGAATCCAACGGAATGAAAATTGCAACATATAGTCTTCACATCCGAACAAAATGAATGAATGCATTCCTCTTGAAATGGTCACATATCCATAAGTTGAGAAGCCACTTAGAATTTAGGTAGAGAAATAAATCAACAAGGTACGGATCAAGAACGAATACTCGGTAAGAAATCCCAATCTCAAACCAAATATCCGTGGAAGAAGAGCTAGAGCTACAAGAATTCCCACCTATGAAACTCCCGAACCTTTCCGGTTATGCAATCAGGTGTTGGCGATACAGGGGAAGCATAATATCTCACCCAAATCTAGCAAATCCTACATCCAGCTATATCCATCCTTCAACACATAACCGAGAAAAACTTCGGAAACCATCTACCTCAACCTTCGAAAAGCATCCGTTATACAAGTTATGGCGATACTCCCGAACTCCCGCCCCAGTACTGGGTGGCATCGAGGTTATCTCACCAACGAACTGCACAAAAGAGATTTTCGATGTCGGCGTACTAAACTCAGGTATTCCAGAACTGCAACGATAAAATTGTGACGACAACACCTCGGAGCTCAACTCCCCGAGACACTGCCACAAAACCCCTGACAAGAGGCACCAAGACAATGTTCTCGTCACAAAACCATCGGAACGATTCCAAGATACCCGCGTGATCCTAAAAAAAATTTAGTGAAATTTGAGAAGAGAAGAGTCAAAACTCTACGTCAGGATGCCTTACCAGAGCGA
The DNA here is from genome assembly GCF_002162155.2 of Triticum dicoccoides. Taxonomy (NCBI): domain Eukaryota; kingdom Viridiplantae; phylum Streptophyta; class Magnoliopsida; order Poales; family Poaceae; genus Triticum; species Triticum dicoccoides. The sequence continues at coordinate 355,602,604 of NC_041382.1, read as the reverse complement.
TGAGGAGACTGGGAAGTAAAAAGAATTCCTAAACTCTCTGATATATAATTCCTAAATGACTCAAAACATTTTTCTAGACACAACTCGGCTGCTAAAAACGATCAAGCAATGGGGGCTCCTAAGGTCGGGGAAGGCTCTGATTACCAACTTGTAACACCCTCGATGCGACTATAGCTCCCACGTGTCGAGGCACGACTTAGAAACATAATCGCATTGAAGGCATATGTCGCAAGTTAGGCAATCTTCACAACATCCCATGTAATATAGATAATAAAAGGGGACATAACATAGTTGGCTTACACTCGCCACGTCAATCAAAGTGCATAAATAACATTACAACATTCAAACACTCATAGCCCGGCTACGGCGCCAAAATAAAAGATAACCCAACATGCGACACGGTCCCGATCACCCCAACTGGGCGCCACTACTGATCATCAGGGAAAGACACGTAGTATCGTTGAGAGTCCTCGTCGAACTCCCACTTGAGCTCAAGCGCGTCACCTGGAGCGGAATCATCAGGCCCTGCATCTGGTGTAATAGTAATCTATGAGCCACAGGGACTCAGCAATCTCGCACCCTCACGATCAAGACTATTTAAGCTTAATAGGTAAGGCAAGGAAAAATATATGTGGAGCTGCGGCAAACGACTAGCATATATGGTGGCTATCCTGTTCGCAAAAGAGAGCGAGAAGAGGAGGCAAGGCGTGAGCGAGAAACTAAAGAACAACCTGCGCAAGCATTACTCCAACACCGTGTCCACTTCCCGGACTCCGCCGAGAAGAGACCATCACGGTAACTCACACTGTTGATTCATTTTAATTAATTTAAGTTTCAAGTTATCTACAACCGGACATTAACAAATTCCCATCTGCCCATAACCGCGGGCACAGCTTTCGAAAGTTCAAATCCCTGCAGGGGAGTCCCAACTTAGCCCATGACAAGCTCTCACGGTCAACGAAGGAATAGACCTCCTCCCGAGACGTTCCGATCAGACTCGGTATCTCGGATCTTCAAGACACTTCGACAGGTTAAAACAAATCCAGCAACACCGCCCGAATGTGCCGACAAATCCCGATAGGAGCTGCACATATCTCATTCTCAGGGCACACTCAGATAGGTCAATCTACGAGTAAAACCAACCCTTGAGTTTCCCCGAGGTGGCCCCGCAGGCTGCCTGGTTCGGACCAACACTCAGAGGAGCACTGGCCCGGGGGGGGCTTTAAATAAGATGACCCTCGGGCTCCGGAAACCCAAGGGAAAAAGAGGCTAGGTGGCAAATGGTAAAAACCAAGGTTGGGCATTGCTAGAAAAGCTTTAATCAAGACGAACTATCAAGGGGTTCCCATTATAACCCAACCGCGTAAGGAACGCAAAATCCAGGAACATAACACCGATATGACATAAACTAGGGCGGCAAGAGTGGAACAAAACACTAGGCGAGAGGCCGAGCCTTCCACCCTTTACCAAGTATATAGATGCATTAAGATAACATGGCAATATAATGATATCCCAACAAGTAAATAGTGTTCCAACAAGGAACGGTCTCCAATCTTCACCTGCAACTAGCAACGCTATAAGAGGGGCTGAGCAAAGCGGTAACATAGCCAAACAACGGTTTGCTAGGACATGGTGGGTTAGAGGCTGAACATGGCAATTTGGGAGGCATGATAAGGAAGTGGTAGGCATCGTAGCATAGGCATAGCAAAAGAGCGAGCATCTAGCATAGCAAAGATAGTAGTGATTTCGAGGGTATGATCATCTTGCCTGCAAAGTTGTCAGAGTTGACTGGATCCTCGGAAGCAAACTCAGCGGGCTCCTCGTTAGCGAACTCGTCTCCCGGCTCTACCCAAACAAGACAAACAAGCAACAAGGACACAATCAACCACGTGCAAGGCTCAAACAATATGATGCAAACATGGTATGCTATGCGGGATGCAATATGTGATGCATATGCAAGATTTGATAAGGAATGCATGAACCTGGCCTCAAATTGGAAGACCAAGTGTGCCACTGGAAAGATGAGATGAAATCGCTTGAAAACGATATAAAGATCACCGGAATCGAAGTTACGGTTTGGAAATGGCAAGCGATTCAAATATGACACCGGTCTGCGATTTACAGCAAGTAGCCATCTAAATGCAACAAGATGAACATGCTAAAGCACCCAAACATGGCAACAAAATACATGGCAGGGATCCACTCAAGATTCTTAACAAAAGTCTAGCACTGAGCTACGGCCAATTCATCCATTAACAGGTTCAAACAAGCATGGCAAAAATGCATTTGGCAAATAGATCTCAGACTTAGTGAAATTAACACTTGTCTGGAATTTCAGATCAGATAGCACTCTTTGGAGCAACAAAACTACATGCTACAGGACCTGAACATGTCAAAGTAAAGCATGGCATGGAGCTACTCAAAGAGCTTAACAAAAGTCCCTTAGTGACCTTGAGCCAAAAGGGATCAGAAAATACATTTGCACGCATGTGAACATGGCAAAAACATATCAGTTCTCAGACTTAGTGAAAACTGGAGCATGCTGAAACAGATATCAAGTAGGCATGTTTACGAGCTCGATGCACTCACTACAGAGCAAGACATGACAAACTAAGCATACACCCATCAAGAATACACAAAATGCAAGCAAGACATCACAAGAACAATAACATAGCATGCACGGATCAACTACAACATCCCCGGCAGAATTGCTAACAAGTAGACAATCTGCCTAGATTCACGAAATAGCAAAAGTAGAGCTCGATTGACTCAAGCTAGGGTGCTCCATAATTGAAAACAAAGACATGGATGGATATATCACTACAAGATTAACAAAACATCCTTACTGATCATCCTCAAAAGAGGCACGGATCACTAGGAAACAACATGAACATATGGCCATATGAGATAAACAGGTCAAGGACTTAGTGAAAATGCTAAGTCCCTGAAATCAGCATTACCAAGTGCCTCACTTTGCAAGCTTGTGCTAGTCACCATACACATCACAAAAATACATGGGTTGCACCTCTGGAAAGATGGCAAAACATATAACAAAACACATGAAGAGCTCATGGGCATATCATGCACACAATAATCATGGCAAAAATGACAAATATCTAAATGGAACAGCAGTTCTGACAATTATCTCAAGTAGCACTCTTCTAACAGCATTTCGGGCACCAAGATGAACTCAAATGAAAATGATGCAATGAGATGAAATGATGTACTCTCTGAGGCGAACATTTTGATATGCTATATGCCCAAAACGGAGCTACGGATGCAAAGTTATAGCACGATGAACAGGAGCAAATAATTAGGGTTTCGGGCAGAAAAGTCAACCGAGACGGGGATCTAGATCTAGATCTGGCGCGTTTCCCGAGGTTGGCCGGAGTGAGCTCGTCGGAGTCGACCGGAGAGGAAGAAGAAGACCGGGGGCGGCCAGAGATGGGGTAGATCGGCA
>NC_041382.1:355587434-355598765 GCF_002162155.2 Triticum dicoccoides | reverse complement strand
CGGGGGCCTGCCCCGGGCCGCGCGGGCCGATGCGGTGGGAGACGGTGGCGGCGAACGGCGGCGTGCCACGTGGTGGCGGGGAGGCAGATCGGACGTTGTCCGGCGCGGGCCGGACACGTCCGTTGTGGCGGATCTGGGATTTTTAGGGTTTCGAGGAGGGGATCCGAGATTTGAAATGAGGGGGTCTATAAATAGGCATAGAGGGAGCTAGGAGAGTCCAAATGAGGTGCGGTTTTCGGCCACGCGATCGTGATCGAACGCTCTAGATGATGGAGAGGGTTTTGGTGGGTTTTGGGCCAAATTGGAGAGGTGTTGGGCTGCAACACACACGAGGCCTTTTCGGTCCCTCGGTTAACCGTTGGAGCATCAAAGGAAGTCCAAATGGTACGGAACTTGACAGGCGGTCTACCGGTAGTAAACCAAGGCCGCTTGGCAAGTCTTGGTCCAATCCGGAAATGTTTAATCCCCACACATGAAAGAAAGGTAGAAATGGCCACCGTAGGAGAACGAACGCCGGAATGCAAAACAGACAACGGAGAAAATGCTCGGATGCATGAGATGAACACATGTGAAAATGCAATGCACATGATGACATGATATGAGATGCATGACAACGATAACAACACACGGAGACAAAGACCCGAACCCGAGAAAATAAAATAACTTAAGGCCGGAAACGGCAAGAGTTGGATTACATATTGGGTAAGTCATATCCGGGGTGTTACAGGCCTCCCATTAATATCCCGATCTTCATTGTTAGGTCGGCTTCTTATCCACTAATACTTCTATTTCCTCTTCATAATCTTCATGCGTAGCCTTGGGTTCTTCCTCCAGTTTCTTGATTCTTGTCCTTGCCTTCTTCAGGTCTATCATGTTGGCGCACATCTGGTTCTCCTGACGTCGAATGTGCTGGTTTAACTCCTAGATAAAAGCTGCAATTGATCTATCCTTTCTGGTGCTGATCATCTCCCAGTGCTCATCTCGGTGCCCATAAATCTGGTAGATAGTATCCTTGAGATCATTGCGGTAGACTTCCCCAATGCGTCCCATGGCGATGTGAGCTGCCATGCTCTTTCCTAGACTCCAAGTTGGTGCATCAAAAGAAAACTCTATGGGCACAGTGACTGGCATGAACGTCCTTCCTGGAACTTGAACTTGAATCATCCAGCGCTCTTCTTCAGGTAAAGTGGCGTTGTAGGTTCCGGTGAAGCTTGCTACTCCTTGTTCAGGTATCTAGTGACTTCCTTTAAGTGACGTCCAAAGGGTGTATCTTCATCCGGTTGCGTGAACTTGTTCCTTGCATCCGCCATCCTAAAGAGTAGAAAAGATGAGAGGTCAGAAGAGAAGAGAGTGAGTAGTGATCTAGGTCTTTAGCTTAGTGGTCGTGTCCTATAGTCAGCGTGTGCTCTGATACCATCTTTGTAGCGACCAGGCCTCAAACAGTCTGATCTCTGTGCTCAGGTGTCATCCCTGGATCAGTAATGCTGACACCACACAGTACTTGAAGGATTTATAACAGAGTAGCAATCACACACTTATTACATCGAGTGTCTCAATAGAGAACTTATTACAATAAATATGGCTTAAGGCCATCTAATAACGATAACAGCGGAAGGCTTAGAAGATAAGTGAGTCCATCAACTCCAACGGCATCACTGAGTATAGAACCACGACCTAAAACTCCTTAATCGTCGTCTGAAAAATCTGCAACATTAACGTTGCAGCCCGAAAACGGATCAGCACATGGAATATGCTGGCAAAGTAACACATAGAGAGTAATGGAATGAAACAGTTATACTATATGCATATTTGGCTGGTGGAAAGCTCTATGGTTACAGTTTTGCGTAAAGCAAATTTTTCCCTACTGCAAAGGAATAAATTTTATTTAACTATCATGGTAGTTGTTAAAACATTGAGAATGGTTGACAGCATCCTCAATCCCAATTAAACATCATTAAACAAACCCGTCAAACTTAATTTTATAGTAACATGTTGAGATTCACATGATAATCCAAGTACTAGATACTCAAGATGTCCATAACCGGGGACACGGCTAACCATGATTAGATTATACACTCTACAGAGGTTTGCGCACTTTTCCCCACAAGACTCGATCGCCTCCATTTGGTTTCTCGCACTACATGGTGTTTGAGAAACGGATGACCGACACATAGTCTTTCAGAAGCGCTAGCACCTTACGATGGATAGACCGTTACACATACTTTCCCCTACATCTGCTAGTCTACCCTGTAAGAGTTTGCACGACTTAATCAACTATGCTAGAGCCCATAATAGCTTGTGGCTGCACACGGAAGTTTCTAGTATGAAAAATCTCATGATCCCTTTGGGCCTGGGTGGCGGTCCAAAAGAAAACAGGCAATCCTGGAATACCCAGGTACCTCAATCCACCCAGATGTGTGTTTAAGTTGCCACCTTAGATAAACCATTAATTAACAAACTCACATCTGTCATGGATATTCACTCACCCAATCCACGTCTACTAGCATAGCATGGCATAATAGGCAAACGTAGAAGTAACTCCCAAAGGTTTGATAATACAACAGGTAATAGGTACTACCTCAACTACTTCCCAAACCCACAGTTTAATTAGATCCTAATCATGCAATGTGTGAGGATTGATCTAATGCAATAAAACTAGGTAGTTGGAAAGCATGATCAAAGTGTTACTTGCCTTGCTGATGATCCGTGAAACCTAGAGATTTGAAGTAACAGGCGGCACACTCCGGGTATTCTATCATAGACAAACAAACAAGCATACAATAAGTACTCAACTAATGCACAGGTAAAACTCAAATAAGAGATCTAACAAGAAGGTTCAACTTAAGAACTCCGGTTTGCAAAAAGAATCAAATCAAACGAAGCAACGAAAGTCAAACGGCGAAAGAAACAACCTTCGTTCTACTAATCTGGATCTAGGTCAAATTTTATAGAAGCAAAAACTTGTTTGAGTTGGTTAAACAGATAGAGGGTTTCGAGACGAAACTCCAGGCGCTTGAATCGCCTGATTCCGATAAACAAGCGAAAAGTTATACTAAAACGAAAATCGGATCAGAAATCGCGATCAGAAAAATTGCAGATTTAATCCGAGAAAAGAAAAACGATGAACGTTCGCTAGAACGAACGAACGAACGCTCGTTATTTAAATAAACCAGAAAACCAATCTATTTAAAAAAACTAAAACTAAAAAAAGAACAAAACCGTCGGAAAAACCGAATGGTTTTTCGGGAAAAAACGGCGACTAAAAAAACTACCTCCGGCAACTCCGGCGACGGATCCGGCGGTCGGCGGCGACGCGGGGCGGCGGCGCGGGGCGGCGGTCGGTGGCGGCGAAGGCGGCGGCGGTGGCGCTAGGGCGGCAGGGCTGGGGCGCTAGGGTTTGGGAGTTCCCGGGCTCGGCTCCCCGGCTTATAAAGCCTGGACGGGCCTAGTGTCCGGGTCGGACACGGCCCGTAGGTCGGTTGCGTTTTTTTTAATATTTCATGCAGAAAAACAAATAAAAGAAATACTAATCGGACTCCAAAAATCCAGAGATAAATTTTCCCCGGTTTCTAAAATCAAGCCGGACAAAGTGAACATTTATTTGGGGCCCAAATGCAAATTTAAAAAACGCGCATTTTTGCTAAATTCAAATAAAATAACACAAAACTCCGAAATAAAATCTTAATTGATTTTATTATTAAATCCTCAATATTTCTTTATTTTGGGAAAGTCATTTTATTCCCTCTCTCATATTTTTGTAATAGAAATAATTGATGATAAAATAATTAAAATCAAATGATCCTATTCTCAAAATTTGAGAAAACTCAAATATGAAAATAGTGAAATCCCTAACTCTCTCCGTGGGTCCTTGAGTTGCGTAGAATTTCTAGGATCAAACCAAAAGCAAATAAAGTATGATATGCAATGATGATCTAGTGTATAACATTCCAAATTGAAAATTTGGGATGTTACATCGTCAAAGGTTATATATGCGAATCTCTTAGTCCTTGTGTTGTTCCTATTATACTAGTGCCAAAAAAGGATGGTATGTCGCGTATGTGTGTTGATTGTAGAGGCATTAATAATATTACTATTCGTTATCGTCATCCTATAACTAGGCTAGATGACATGCTTGATGAATTGAGTGGCTCTATAATATTCTCCAAAGTTGATTTGCGTAGTGGATACCATCAAATTCGTATGAAATTGGGAAATGAATGGAAAACATCATTTAAAACTAAGGTTGGATTATATGAGTGGTTAGTCATGCCTTTTGGGTTAACTAATGCACCTAGTACTTTCATGAGATTAATGAACGAAGTTTTACGTGCTTTCATTAGACGATTTGTGGTAGTCTATTTTAATGATATACTGATTTATAGCAGATCTTTGGAGGAACATTTGGAACATTTGCGTGTTGTTATTATTGCTCTATGTGATGCACGTTTGTTTGGTAACCTTCGGAAGTGCACCTTCTGCATCGACCGAGTATCTTTTCTTGGCTATGTTATTACTCCACAAGGAATTGAAGTTGATAAAGCCAAGATTGAAGCTATTGAGAGTTGGCCGCAGCCCAATATGGTCACACAAGTGAGGAGTTTTCTTGGCCTCGCTAGATTCTATAGGCATTTTGTGAGATATTTCAACACCATTGCTGCACCTCTCAATGAGCTTACAAAGAAGGATGTGCCTTTTGTTTCGGGTACCTCACAGGAAGAAGCCATCACGGTATTGAAAGATAAGTTGACACATGCTCCTTTACTCCAACTTCCTGATTTTAATAAGACTTTTGTGCTTGAATATGATGCTAGTGCAATTGGATTAGGAGGTGTGTTATTACAAGATGGCAAACATGTTGCATACTTTTCTGAAAAATTGAGTGGGCCTAGTCTGAATTATTCTACTTATGATAAAGATTTATATGCTCTTGTTCGGACTTTAGAAACATGGCAACATTATTTATGGCCCAAAGAATTTGTTATACATTCTGATCATGAGTCGTTGAAACATATTAAAAGTCAAGCTAAACTGAATTGTATACATGCTAAATGGGTTGAATTCATTGAGACTTTCCCTTATGTCATTAAACACAAGAAGGGTAAAGAAAATGTTATTGCGGATGCATTGTCTCGTCGCTATACTATGCTTTCACAATTTGAATTCAAAATATTTGGTTTGGAGACCATCAAAGATCAATATGTGGATGATGTTGATTTTAAAGATGTAATGCAGAATTGTAAAGAAGGAGGAACGTGGAACAAGTTCGTCGTTAATGATGGATTTGTGTTCCGTGCTAACAAGCTATGCATTCCAGCTAGCTCTGGTCATCTTTTGTTGTTGCAGGAGGCGCATGGAGGAGGATTAATGGGACACTTTGGCGTGAAGAAGACGGAGGATGTACTTGCTACACATTTCTTTTGGCCAAAGATGAGACGGGATGTTGAGCGTTTTGTTGCTCGCTGCACTACATGTCAAAAAGCTAAGTCACAACTCAATCCTTATGGTTTATATATGCTTTTTCCTGTACCTAGTGTTCCTTGGGAGGATATATCTTTGGATTTTGTTTTAGGTTTACCTCGAACAAAAAAGGGGAGGGATAGCATATTTGTTGTCGTGGATAGATTCTTGAAAATGGCACACTTTATACCATGTCATAAAAGCGATGATGTTGTTAATGTTGCTGATTTGTTCTTTCATGAAATTATTTTCTTGCATGGTGTGCCAAATACTATTGTTTCAGATCGTGATACTAAATTTCTTAGCCACTTTTGGAGATGTTTATGGGCTAAGTTGGGGACTAAATTGCTTTTAAGTACTACTTGTCACTCCCAAACTGATGGACAAACAGAAGTAGTCAATAGAACATTGTCTCCTATGCTTAGGGCTGTTTTGAAGAATAGTAAGAAAATGTGGGAAGAATGCTTGCCTCATATTGAATTTTCTTATAGTTGTTCATTGCATTCTACTACTAAGATGTGCCCTTTTGAAATTGTGTATGGTTTCCTACGCCATGCACCTATTGATTTGTTGCCTCTTCCATCTTTGGAGAAGGTTAATTTTGATGCTAAAGAACGTGCTGAATTGATTTTAAAAATGCATGAGTTAACTAAGGAAAACATTGAGCATATGAATGATAAATATAAACTTGCTCGAGATAAGGGTAGAAAACATGTTGTGTTTGCACCTGGAGATCTTGTTTGGTTACATTTGCGTAAGGATAGATTTCCTAATTTGCGCAAATCAAAGCTAATGCCACGTGATGATGGTCCTTTAAGGTGTTAGAGAAAATAAATGATAAAGCATATAAACTTGAGCTGCCTGCAGATTTTGGGGTTAGTCCCACTTTTAACATTGCAGATTTGAAGCCTTATTTGGGTGAGGAAGATGAGCTTCCGTCGAGGATGACTTCATTTCAAGAAGGGGAGGATGATGAGGACATCAATACCATTGTTACACCCACAGCCCCTACTGCTATACATACTGGACCAATTACTAGAGCTCGCGCACGCCAATTGAATTACCAGGTACTTTCTTTCTTGGTAATGATTCTAATGTTCATGAGAATATGATGCTGCCTAAATTGGAAACATTTGTTTTGCTTAGAATTGAAGGGCCTAGTTTGGACAAGACAGATGAACCTTGGAGCAAGTTCATGCATGGAGATGATGGCATGCGCAAAGGGAACAAGAACGGAGTTACAAGTGATGATTCCAGGACTTTGAAGCCACCATAATGAGTGCATGAAGCCTTGGACGAAATATACAAGATGCCACTTCATAAATTTCGTCCAGAGGCTATTCTAGGTGCTGCATCATCTTATTTTTGGGCGAGGCCCATGTAATTTCGAAATACTTGATTATAGGTTGTTTTTAGAGTCCGTATGTGTGGGGAAACAAGAGTTAGGGTTGGTTACGGACCCCTCCTCCAAGGGCCACGAAATTCCCCCCTCTCTCCTCCATATATACAACCCTTAGGTCATCGTTTAGACTTTAGGTTTTGTTTAGATTAAAAGTTCGCCATAGCTGCAACTTCACGTACTTCGTTTGTGTTCAATGACCAGACCAAGACGTCATAGAACCCCACCTTCATTAATAAAGCTTTAATCTTATATTCGTAATATCCAGATTGCAATCTCAGTTTCTTGCTTGTTCTTCGTTTGCTCGCAAGAAACAGACCCTCGTGGTCAGGTTGATCGTGCTCCGGCGTGGTCAATAATCCCTCGGAAGTTGGTTTAGAGATTGCTAAGGCGCGATGTCTCGCACGTTCGTAGTCGGATCGTCAAGGTCGACTCCCACAGAAAACGATAGCCACCATCTCATCGAAATATCGGGACACCTTCGCCTCTATCAAGGTATATGGTGAAATACTCACGCATCATCAGAGGAGCAACAATGAGGATGATGAACCCCTCTGTGATCGTGTTCCCCTCCGGCAGAGTGCCGGAATAGGGCTCTAGATTGGATCTCGTGGTTCTGGAACATGCGGCAGCTGGAATTGTGTTTTGTCAACTCCCCTAGGGTTTCAAGAATATCTGGGTATTTGTAGATCTGAGAGGCGGTGGAGGAGACCCTCGTGGGACCCACAACCCATCAAGGCGTGCCAGGGGCCTTTGGCGCGCCCTAGTGTCTTGTGGACCCCACGGGCCTCCCCTCTGGTGCTTCCTTGGCTCCCAAGTTATCTTCTGGTCCAAAAAAATCTCCAAAAAGTTTCACTATGTTTGGACTCCGTTTGATAGGACTATTCTGCTAAGTAAAAAAACAAGCAAAAAACAGCAACTGGCACTGCGCACTATGTCAATAGGTTAGTCACTAAAAATGATATAAAGTTGCTATAAAATGATTGTAAAACATCCAAGAATGATAATATAACAACATGGAACAATCAAAAATTATAGATACGTTGGAGACGTATCAGCATCCCCAAGCTTAATTCCTGCTCGTTCTCGGGTAGGTAAATGATAAAAACAGAATTTTTGATGTGGAACGTTGCCTAACATGTTCATCACATATTCCTTTCTTTTGTAGCATGGATATTTGGACTTTTAGATGGTTCAAAGCAATTGTCTATATTTGACATGAAGACTTCAATACTCAAGCATATCAACAAGCAACCATGTATTTCAAAATATCAACACTAAAGAAAGTTATCCCTAGCCCATCATGCTCAATCATTGATCCATTCGTGAAACACACTTGAATATTAGCTACATCCAATGCTCAAGTATGATCATAGTGCTCCCTAGTTGGTGCTTTATAAGATAAGATGGAGACTCAAATACAAATAAAAATTTGCATAAAGTAAATAGATAGGCCCTTCGCAGAGGGAAGCAAGGATTTGTAGAGGTGCCAGAGCTCAAAGCTTAAATTAAGATATAATTTTTTTTGAGAGGAATGTTGTTCCCATCAACAAAAACAACCGAGTAGTTCCCAATACTTTCCATGCTAGATACATCATAGGCAGTTCCCAAACATAAAATAAATCCATGGCTAGCCGTATCCATGGGTGCCTTCCATACTAACACTTTCCAAGGAATTTATTATTTGACAACATAAAGTAAATTTATTTTTCATTTCGGGACTGGGCATTGCTATTACCGCCATACTCTCGTGCAATGACAAGTGATTAAACACGCATCTTGAGAATAACAAATTTAGCATGGAAAAATATTGGCCACCCCCTGTCGCTTCATGAGCGGTACGGGCACACAAAAAGAAAATTAATGTTGAAAATTAGAGTTGGCACATACAAATTTACTTAGAACGGCATGGAAATACCACATATAGGTAGGTACGATGGACTCATATGGCAAAATTGGGTTTAAGGATTTTGGATGCACAAGTAGTATTCCTACTTAGTACAAATGGTGGCTAGCAAATAGATTGAGAAGCAACCAACCAAGAAACAAAAATTCACATAAACAAGCATTAAGCATAACTAACACTGAATAATGCACCACAAGTAGGATGTAATTTCATTGCATAACTATTGACTTTCGTGCTTGCATAGGGAATCACAAACCTTAACACCAATATTCTTACTAAAGCTTAATTACTCACCTACATGACTCATATATTACTATCATCCACTACTGCAGGATGCTGCTAACGCGACACTACATTCAGAGACCCTTCGACAAAACTATGTGCGATGCATTAATCGCAAACTAAGATGTAATAAAACCGTAAAAATGATACAAAATGTTTGCAGTGGCGAAGACATCAAACATGGCTCAAATTATAGTTGTGTGTGCGATGTGTGGCATACGGTTCACTCGAATGAACTGTTTGCGATGATCATAACAGCAGAAACGGTCAAACAGATGAAGGTGTGTGCGATATACATAATACAGTCCACTCGGATGAACTGTTTATGATTAGGCAACACAACAGAAACAGTCAGCCAAATCAAGGTGTGTGCGATATACAGCATATAGTTCACTCAGATGAACTGTTTGCGATTAGCCAACACAACAGAAATGGTACAACTTAACAAGATGTGTGTGATAAGCAGGAAACATGTCAGTAATCAGAAATGTGTGGGAAGACCGATAAGAACACAGATGATTCCCGTTAACAAGCCGTGTGCATTGTGAGCAAACAATTGCTGATATACAATTGTGAGTGATTGATGAAATCAACACCGATGGGTTCCAATGTTTAATCCGAGTGCGATGTGATTTGCTCTGTCTGCACAACAGCTACACTCTATCTACAAAGCATCAACATATATACTGGAAAAACAGCATTGCATAACCAAATTAAGCATACAATTACACAAGTGACTACACACATAACATTTCCACACACCAAAGTAAGCAATTACATGCATACTAAACTAGGAGAAATGAGCATCTAATCATCTACTTCTTGTTGTGATGATGCTTGCCATTGCTCTGCTTCCGGCTAGATCCCTGACTGTTTTGGGGATGGAGGCACTTCCTCATGTCAACGATCTGCATGTACATCTCGTAGCTCTTGTACGCCTCCTTGGATGTGTACACGACATGAGCTTTGTCGAGTTTCTCCATCCAGACTCAGTGTCGGGCACGCTTGTCCTTATTGTAGGAATTCTTCATGTCTCTATAGTAGGGGTCGATGATGGCCTCGGCGAGGTGAACCAGTGAGTGCTTCTCATGCTTCTTGTTGTCCCAGATCTTGTATTGGCCCTGGATGTCGACAAGATTCTGGTAGGTAATGCCTGAATTCTTGAGCACCTTTACATCGTTGGTGATGTCCACCGTAGTGAACATGTAGTGGGGGCTATTGACAAAACCTGGCGAAAAATGAAGGAAATATGCCCTAGAGGCAATAATAAAGTTATTATTTATTTCCTTATATCATGATAAATGTTTATTATTCATGCTAGAATTGTATTAACCGGAAACATAATACATGTGTGAATACATAGACAAATAGAGTGTCACTAGTATGCCTCTACTTGACTAGCTCGTTAATCAAAGACGGTTATGTTTCCTAACCATGAACAAGGAGTTGTTATTTGATTAACGAGATCACATCATTAGGTGAATGATCTGATTGACATGACCCATTCCATTAGCTTAGCACCCGATCGTTTAGTATGTTGCTATTGCTTTCTTCATGACTTATACATGTTCCTATGACTATGAGATTATGCAACTCCCGTTTGCTAGAGGAAAAATTTGTGTGCTACCAAACGTCACAACATAACTGGGTGATTATAAAGGAGCTCTACAGGTGTCTCCAAAGGTACATGTTGGGTTGGCGTATTTCGAGATTAGGATTTGTCACTCCGATTGTCGGAGAGGTATCTCTAGGCCCTCTCGGTAATGCACATCACATAAGCCTTGCAAGCATTGCAACTAATGAGTTAGTTGTGAGATGATGTATTACGGAACGAGTAAAGAGACTTGCCGATAACGAGATTGAACTAGGTATTAAGATACCGACGATCGAATCTCGGGCAAGTAACATACCGATGACAAAGGGAACAACGTATGTTGTTATGCGGTCTGACCGATAAAGATCTTCGTAGAATATGTAGGAGCCAAAATGAGCATCCAGGTTCCATTATTGGTTATTGACCGGAGACGTGTCTCGGTCATGTCTACATTGTTCTCGAACCCGTAGGGTCCGCACGCTTAAGGTTTCGATGACAGTTATATTATGAGTTTTGATGTACCGAAGTTAGTTCGGAGTCCCGGATGTGATCACGGACATGACGAGGAGTCTCGAAATGGTCGAGACATAAACATTGATATATTGGACGGCTATTTTCGGACACCGGAAGTGTTCCGGGTGATTTCAGAGAAAACCGGAGAGCCGGAGGGTTACCGGAACCCCCCCCCCCCCC
>NC_041382.1:355559253-355587334 GCF_002162155.2 Triticum dicoccoides | reverse complement strand
CCAGAGGTGGGCCGCGTGCCTCCTCCCCCCTGGTCCGAATTGTACTAGGAGAGGGGGGGCGGCGCCCCCCTTTCCCTCTCCCTCCCCACTTCTTTCCCCCTCCTAGTAGGAGTCCTACTCCTACTAGGAGGAGGACTCCTCCTGGCGCGCCTATAGGGGCCGTCCGGCCTCCTCCCCTTGCTCCTTTATATACGGGGGCAGGGGGCACCCCTAGACACACAAGTTGATCTTCATGATCGTTCCTTAGCCGTGTGCGGTGCCCCCCTCTACCATATTCCACCTCGGTCATATTGTAGCGGTGCTTAGGCGAAGCCCTGCGACGGTAGAACATCAAGATCGTCACCACGCCGTCGTGCTGACGGAACTCCTCCCCGACGCTTTGCTGGATCGGAGCCCGGGGATCATCATCGAGCTGAACGTGTGCTAGAACTCGGAGGTGCCGTAGTTTTGGTGCTTGATTGGTCGGGCCGTGGAGACGTACGACTACATCAACCAAACGCTTCCGTTGTTGATCTACAAGGGTACGTAGATCACACTCTCCCCTCTCGTTGCTATGCATCACCATGATCTTGCGTGTGCATAGGAAATTTTTTGAAATTACTATGTTCCCCAACAAAACACTCGCAAGTCCTTGTGGCGAGGCAGTAGTGGTAAACAAGGACGTGATTGCGCACGCACATCTGGGCGACAGCGACCTTTGGACAAGACCCAGCACGAGCACAAGTGTACTTGAAGTTGAACATGACCACCTTGTACTTCTGTTTAGCAAGCAACAGCTCCATGATGTGGATGGAGTGCTCCACCTAGACCGGGTTGTTGGTGAACACCACCAAGAGCTCTATGAACCTTCTGTGGGTGTCCACCGCGGCATGCATGGTGAACTGCTGCTCGTCGTCGGTAGCCGCTTGAGCGCCATTGGAGCCGCGGAGGATACCCTCTAAGATTTTGTCATGCTAGGTGTGCTTCTTGCAATAGTAGGGCGTGATCGAAAGGTTGAAGAGACACAAGGGTTAAATAGTTGATGTAATAAATGGGGGTCGGACGACCTGTAATGACACATCTTGTCACTACGTTCGTAGCGGAGGATTCCAGTGCGCGCTTGAGCACCCCGCATGCATTTCACTTGACCACGCGCGGGCTCAAAGAGGCGCCAAATGTATCTTTGGTGAGCCTTTTCCCATGCAACTGCACAGTTTACCGTGCAAGCTTCCCACTCGGCTAGTTTGGCCACGTGTCGGCTAGAAGAGGGGCAGATTGCAAGCGTTTATTGGCAAAAAGCTTTGTAAAAATGAAGTGTATGGAATGACATCGAACGTAAGTTTACTGTGGGTGATGAGGTCAAAATTCCACAGAAGGGTGATGATGGACAGTCGGGTGCAATAATTAATTTTGCGCTCTACAGGGCTCACAGTTGAAGAAACCAAATGTGTGCTATAATGTCGAAGATCGCAGTCGAGTTAGCTATAAAGATTGTTTGCAATGAGATCGACAAGGGAAACACATTCGATAAAGGTTATAAAATCTAAGTCCATTGCATATTAATGTCAAAATAGTAGAACCAATATATGATTCTCATACGATGCCATTTCAATGGTTATACCACAAAAGCTAAAAATATTACAAGGTTCAAATTCCTGAGTTATATGACTCAAATTCAAAGATTACAAGGTTCAAACTGATATTAGAAACGAAATTCAGCTCATTCAGCTGCAAACGCCCATGCTGATCAGCTGAACATGTATATAAGATAGGTTCAAACTAATATTACCACTTGTACGGCTGGTTTCAAAACCTCATCATTTTTGCAAAGGGATCAGCCACTGAGAAGTCATGTATGGGGTTGACACAATGACTTCTGATTACTCTGTCAACTAAAGTTCCAAAATGAAATTCAGCTTTTCGGAGCCTTTTCCATTCTGCTGCAGTCACCGGCGTTGATCAACAAACCATTCATTTTTGCAAAATAAATGTAGGGCAAACATCATTACCTTCCGCACCCTTGCTCTGACAACAAAGAACCTGGCGAATATTGTATCACATTATCCACCACCAGGCCTATGAGTTCAAAGTAACTTCTGAGAGATGCAGATCTAGGCATTCGATGTGATTGTAATATTGTATCACATTATCCACCACCGGGCCTAATTTTATCTACAAAAGAAGAAAATGTGTTAGTGCATACATGCAGTTTTGAACACTACTACAAGCCTATTTGGTTTGCAGCATTTGTAAAAATGCACTAACGTGCCATCTTCGATCCGACATGATTAACATGGGCATTTGATTACAATCTAGAAAATTGTAGCCTTCTCCACAAGAGGTTGGAGTGGATGAAAAGTTCTCTAAGAAAACTAGTACAGATGAATTCAAAGGAGAAATGCTTATGGATTGTAACCATATGGATCAAGCAACCAATATGGGGGGGAAAACATGTATGTACTGAAATCCTCCAAAATTCATTCAGAAATCGTAGTACATTGTCATTGTAAACTTGGGAAAAGGAGTCAAAATTGAACTCCCTTATGGTTAACATTTAACAGGAAAGGAACATCACCTAGATATATAGCTTCTCCATGCATGAAAGCATCTCAGGAAACTGACAACTTGGTCCAGGTTGGGGCTGATAGACTCTAGTGCCAAGACCTTCACCCTGCACAGATTCAGGGTCAAGATTGTCAGAATCATTTTCTGGATGACAGACGAACACGCATCTTCGAAATTAGAAATAATTTTAACTTCAAGAAGGAGAGGTAGAAGGTGATTGTTGTACCACCATCGGACGTGTAGCCTACCACTGTCAATTTCGGCACAGAAATGAAATAGATTCTTGTTGGACCTTCTTGATCAACTACACATAATCTCTCAAGTGCAGGTGTGTCCTCAATGACCATAATGTGGTACACCTTTTGTGATATCTTTGTTGCAGCACCAACAGCACACATAAATTGTCCGGAGAGTCATGGAGTGTTGGGGAACGTAGTAATTTCAAAAAAAATCCTACGCACACACAAGATCATGGTGATGCATAGCAACAAGAGGGGAGAGTGTGTCTATGTACCCTCGTAGACCGAATGCGGAAGCGTTAGCACAACGTGGTTGATGTAGTCGTACGTCTTCACGATCCGACTGATCCAAGTACCGAATGCATGGCACCTCCGAGTTCTGCACACATTCAACTCAATGACGTTCTGCGAGCTCCGATCCAGCAAAGCTTCACAAGAGAGTTTCGTCAGCACGGCGGCGTGGTGACGGTGATGATGATGCTACCAACGCAGGGCTTCGCCTAAGCACCGCTACGATATGATCGAGGTGGATTATGGTGGAGGGGAGCACCGCACACGGCTAAGAGATCAATGATCAATTGTTGTGTCTATGGGGTTCCCCCCTGCCCCCCGTATATAAAGGAGCAAGCTAGAGGAGGCGGCCGGCCAGGGAGAGGCGTGCCAAGGGGAGTCCTACTCCCACCAGGAGTAGGATTCCCCCCTTTTCAACTTGGAGTAGGAGAGGGAAGGAAGAGGAAGGAGGGAGGAAGGAAAGGGGGCCGGCCCACCTCCCAATTCGGATTTGGCTTGGGGGGCGCGCCACCTCCCTTGCTCCTTTCCCCTCCTTTCCACTAAAGCCCAATAAGGCCCATATACCTCCCAGGGGTTCCGATAACCTCCCGGTGCTCCGGTATATTCCCGATCTCTCCCGGAACTATTCCGGTATCCAAATATAGTCATCCAATATATCGATCTTTACGTCTCGACCATTTCTAGACTCCTCGTCATGTCCGTGATCATATCCGGGACTCTGAACTACCTTCGGTACATCAAAACACAAAAACGCATAATACCGATCGTCACCAAACTTTAAGCGTGCGGACCCTATGGGTTCGAGAACTATGTAGACATGACCGAAACACGTCTCCGGTCAATAACCAATAAAGGAACCTGGATGCTCATATTGGTTCCTACATATTCTACTCATATAAATAGAACAACCATTATTCTCAGATTTAAATGAATAACCGTCACGCATCAAACAAGATCCAAATGACAAATATTTAGGTCTAAAACTAATCCCGAAGGTAGATGTAGAGGTAGCGTGCCAACAGCGATCACATCGAATTTGGAACCATTTCCCACGCGCATCATCACCTCGTGCTTAGCCAGTCTTCGCTTAATCCGTAGTCCCTGTTTCGAGTTGCAAATATTAGCAACAGAACCGGTATCAAATACCTAGGTGCTACTGCGAGCTCTGGTAAGGTACACATCAATAAATGTATATCACATATACCTTTGTTCACCTTGCCATCCTTCTTATCCGCCAAATACTTGGGGCAGTTCCGCTTCCAGTGATCAGTCTGTTTGCAGCAGAAGCACTCAGTCTCAGGCTTAGGTCCAGACTTGGGTTTCTTCTGAGGAGCAGCAACTTGTTTGATGTTCTTCTTGAAGTTCCCCTTCTTCTTCCCTTTGCCCTTTTTCTTGAAATTGGTGGTCTTGTTGACCATCAAAACTTGATGCTCCTTCTTGATTTCTACCTCCGCTGCCTTTAGCATTGCGAAGAGCTCGGGAATTGTATTGTTCATCCCTTGCATATTATAGTTCATCATGAAGCTTTTGTAGCTTGGTAGCAGTGATTGAAGAACTCTGTCAATGACACTATCAACAGGAAGATTAACTCCCAGTTGAGTCAAGTGATTATGATACCCAGACATTTTGAGTATATGTTCACTGATAGAACTATTCTCCTCCATCTTGCAGCTATAGAACTTATTGGAGACTTCATATCTCTCAGTCCGGGCATTTGCTTGAAATATTAACTTCAACTCCTGGAACATCTCATATGCTCCATGACGTTCAAAACATCGTTGAAGTCCCGGTTCTAAGACGTAAAGCATGGCACACTAAACTATCAAGTAGTCATCAGCTTTACTCTGCCAGACGTTCTTAACATCATCAGCAGCATCTATAGCAGGCATGGCACCCAACGGTGCTTCCAGGATGTAATTCTTTTGTGCAGCAATGAGGATAATCCTCAAGTTACAGACCCAGTCTGTGTAATTGCTACCATCATCTTTCAACTTTGCTTTCTCAAGGAACGCATTAAAATTCAACGGAACAACAGCACGAGCCATCTATCTACAATCAACATGGACAAGCAAAATACTATCAGGTACTAAGTTCATGATAAATTTAAGTTCAATTAATCATATTACTTAAGAACTCCCACTTAGATAGACATCCCTCTAATCATCTAAGTGATCACGTGATCCAAATCAACTAAACCATGTCCAATCATCACGTGAGATGGAGTAGTTTTCAATGGTGAACATCACTATGTTGATGATATCTACTATATGATTCACGCTCGACCTTTTGGTCTTAGTGTTCCAAGGCCATATTTGCATATGCTAGGCTCGTCAAGTTTAACCTGAGTATTCTGCATGTGCAAAACTGGCTTGCACCCGTTGTAGATGAACGTAGAGCTTATCACACCCGATCATCATGTGGTGTCTCGGCACGACGAACTTTGGCAATGGTGCATACTCAGGGAGAACACTTTTACCTTGAAATTTAGTGAGAGATCATCTTATAATGCTACCGTTAAACAAAGTAGAATAAGATGCATAAAGGATAAACATCACATGCAATCAATATAAGTGATATGATATGGCCATCATCATCTTGTGCTTGTGATCTCCATCTCCGAAGCATCGTCATGATCACCATCGTCACCGGCACGACACCTTGATCTCCATCGTAGCATCATTGTCATATCGCCAACTATTGCTTCTACGACTATCGCTACCGCTTAGTGATAAAGTAAAGCAATTATAGGGCGATTGCATTGCATACAATAAAGCGACAACCATATGGCTCATGCCAGTTGCCGATAACTCGGTTACAAAACATGATCATCTCATACAACAAAATATAGCATCATGTCTTGACCATATCACATCACAACATGCCCTGCAAACACAAGTTAGACGTCCTCTACTTTGTTGTTGCAAATTTTACGTGGCTACTATGGGTTGAGCAAGAACCGTTCTTACCTACGCATCAAAACCACAACGATAGTTCGTCAAGTTAGTGTTGTTTTAACCTTCACAAGGACCGGGCGTAGCCACACTCGGTTCAACTAAAGTTGGAGAAACTGACACCCGCCAGCCACCTGTGTGCAAAGCACGTTGGTAGAACCAGTCTTGCGTAAGTGTACACGTAATGTCGGTCCGGGCCGCTTCATCCAACAATACCGCCGAACCAAAGTATGACATGCTGGTAAGTAGTATGACTTGTATCGCCCACAACTCACTTGTGTCTACTCGTGCATATAACATCTACGCACAAAACCTGGCTCGGATGCCACTGTTAGGGAACATAGTAATTTCAAAAAAAATCCTACACACACATAGGTTCATGGTGATGCATAGCAACGAGAGGGGAGAGTGTGTCTACGTACCCTCGTAGACCGAATGTGGAAGCGTTAGCACAACGCGGTTGATGTAGTCGTACGTCTTCACGATCCGACCGATCCAAGTACCGAATGCATGTCACCTCCGAGTTCTGCACACGTTCAACTCGATGACGTCCCGCGAGCTCCGATCCAGCAACTTCATACGAGAGTTTCGTCAGCACGACGGCGTGGTGACGGTGATGATGATGCTACCGATGCAGGGCTTCGCCCAAGCACCGCTACGATATGATCGAGGTGGATTATGGTGGAGGGGGCACCACACACGGCTAAGAGATCAATGATCAATTGTTGTGTCTATGGGGTGCCCCCTGCCCCCGTATATAGAGGAGCAAGGGGGAGGAGGCGGCCAGCTAGGGAGAGGCGCGCCAAGGGGAGTCCTACTCCTATCGGGAGTAGGATTCCCCCTTTCCAACTTGGAGTAGGAGAGGGAAGGAAGAGGAAGGAGGGAGGAAGGAAAGGGGGCGGCCCCCCTCCCAATTCGGATTGGGCTCGGGGGGGGGGGGGCACCTCCCTTGCTCCTTTCCCCTCCTTTCCACTAAAGCCCAATAAGGACGATATACCTCCCGGGGGGTTCCGATAACCTCCCGGTGCTATGGTATATTCCCGATCTCTCCCGAAACCATTCCGGTATCCAAATATACTCGTCCAATATATCGATCTTTACATCTCGACCATTTCGAGACTCCTCGTCATGTCCGTGATCATATCCGGGACTCCGAACTACCTTCGGTACATCAAAACACAAAAACTCATAATACCGATCGTCACCGAAGTTTAAACATGCGGACCCTACGGGTTCGAGAACTATGTAGACATGACCGAGACACATCTCCGGTCAATAACCAATAGCGGAACCTGGATGCTCATATTGGTTCCTGCATATTCTACGAAGATCTTTATCGGTCAAACCGCATAACAACATACGTTGTTCCCTTTGTCATCGATATGTTACTTGCCCGAGATTCGATCGTCGGTATCTCAATACCTAGTTCAGTCTCGTTACCGGCAAGTCTCTTTACTCATTCTGTAATACATCATCCCACAACTAACTCATTAGTTACAATGCTTGCAAGGCTTATAGTGATGTGCATTGCCGAGTGGGCCCAGAGATACCTCTCCAACAATTGGAGTGAAAAATCCTAATCTCGAAATACGCCAACTCAACAAGTACCTTCAGAGACACCTGTAGAGCACCTTTATAATCACCCAGTTACGTTGTGACGTTTGGTAGCACACAAAGTGTTCCTCCGATAAATGGAAGTTGCATAATCTCATAGTCATAGGAACATGTATAAGTCATGAAGAAAGCAATAGCAACATACTAAACAATCAAGTGCTAAGCTAACGGAATGGGTCAAGTCAATCACATCATTCTCCTAATGGTGTGATCCCGTTAATCAAATGACAACTCATGTCTATGGTTAGGAAACATAACTATCTTTGATAAACGAGCGAGTCAAGTAGAGGCATACTAGTGACACTCTATTTGTCTATGTATTCACACATGTATCATGTTTCTGGTTAATACAATTCTAGCATGAATAATAAACATTTATCATGATATAAGGAAATAAATAATAACTTTATTATTGCCTCTAGGGCATATTTCCTTCATGGAGGTGTTGTGGAAGTTACTCAACTCATTGATCGCCTGAAGACGAAGGTACTCGAGCGCAGTACAGCCACAGAGCAGGCACTCCTATCATCCTTTGGTAGGTAGACGGCGACGAGCTCGAGGTGCTTCAGTCGTGGTAGAAAAAGAAAGGGCACGTCACTAAGGGGGATGGCAGTTCATGAACTTGGCGACGCGTAGCGTGGGCGTGAGGCGGAGCGCGGATGTTGGCCGAGCGCATATGCCCATCATTAAAAGTGAGCTCCTCAAGCTGATCTAGGACGGGGGATCGGAACCACTCGTCAAGCTTGGCTCGGTCCTTGTCGTTGGAATGGAACTTGCCCATGCTAAGGCCTCTGGTTGGGCCATAGTGACTGCTGAGGATCTGGGAGAACTCATCCAAGCTTTTGTGATAGGCATGGTAGAGCTTGTGGGAGTCACCACCGGGAAAGGACGGTTGTCCGCGCCCCATATTTGATTGGGAGGAGGGAGACGATGACAATCAACATATCATCGGGGAGGCTGCTCATGAAGTCTAGGCCTGCTAGAGTCGCTTGCGGTTCTTGCTTGACCCGCCTCCATTAGTTGGCAGCCTCATTCTCCACCTCCGGCACTTTCTGATAGAAGTGGGAGTATAGGGAATACTTAGTTAAAACAGGGCAAAAGAAAAGTGTATTGGTAACTAGAAGTTAGTAGGTAGGAATAGAGTAAGAAAACAAAATAGCAATTGGTTGCTTAAATACTACACGATTCCTTTGATATTGCTGGGTAAGTGAACATCCAGATACTTGAAAAGAACACTTACTTCGAACAAAGTCTAGATGGATGATATCATTGGGGAAGTTTGCATATATCTCATGACCAGGCTCTTTTATGTGTAGTGCAATTTTAGTGCCAGCTTTCAGTACATAAAACTTAGAAATTTCCGTCCAAAGGCCCATGCCAAAATAGGAGTGACCATGTTCATCAAGGCTTACATAAGCACTGATTGTAAATCCATGGTTTGTGTTCAGTATGACATCCCTGCACTCTTCAGTTATGTAAAGGGCGAGATTGCGTACTACAGATGTTATTGCATAGCAAGGGATGTGTTGCAGAAAATGGTAGGATTGTCAAACAAATGGTAACAAGCAAATATGGGTGAAATGCAAAGAATAGTAGAACATCAATTGAAATCAAAGGACAAAAATCTATAATTGGACAGAAAGTTTAACCATGATGTCATGGAAATATGAGAGTAATCGAAAGAACAATACATCATTAATTTGCCTAACATAGAAAGAATAGGAAAAAATCCCCCTCGACGTATATGCTACACTTGACACCTTATCCAAATGCAGCAATATATAGTATATGTTCAGGAAATTAGTCTATGCCAACCGATGTAGGGTGAGATTGAACATACCATGCTCATCCCGAAGTCAACTGATACAGTGAGATAGAACTCCATGGAAGTCTGGCCGAGGCCACAAAGTCCTGATGTGTCCGCGCGCTGTACACTCTATGAACGTAAGAAAACCCTCAAATCAGCTCGAATAAAAATGAATTCACGATGATTTCAGCCAGCTGATTAAAGGAGGCAGATGAACTGGGATAAGAGATGAGAGAATATCTCAGTAAATTAGTTACCTTGTTGTCCATGAGAAAAAAACCTCAATACCGCGGATTCCCCAATCAGGCAGAGATGGATCAACCGCGAGTAGCATCGAGAAAGTCCATGGTGATAGGCGGCAGCAAGAGGAAGTGGCGAAATGTGGTGGGGTTTACCGACAGCCTGGCGGCAGCGGCGGGCGTCGAGCCAAGTGGTTGCTACAGCGGTAGGTGGCGCCATGGAGAGTCGCAGAGGAGCTTGTGCAGGTGTGAATCGGGACAAGAGGGGGTGGCAGACGGGGTGAGGGTTTTTGTGACATGTGGATGGTGAGGGTTTTCTTTATCTTTTTTGAATTGGGTGGTGAGGGTTTTCTATCCCACAAAGAGTTTCAGAGGCAACGGTTTGCTAGAGCCAACCGTGTGTGATTGACCTAAGTGGGAAAATGAAAGTCATTAAACACGGTTCTAACTCGGGAACCGTGTGTGATCGACGTACTACCTTCGTCCTGGATTATTGGTCTCCTTTGTAATTTGTGCCAAATTTTGACCAAAGATTTAACTAACAAACGTTTATGCATGTCACCAAAAATTATATCATTGAACACTCTGTTCAAATATGAATCCAACAATATAATTTTTGCTGGCCTGCACTAACATTTTGTCAGTTAAATCTTTGGTCAAATTTTAACACAAATTACAAAGGGGACCAACAAACCAGGACGAAGGTAGATTCCATCATCGAACTGATTGCATCCATATCCCACATTTAGACATAAGTAAACATAGATTAAACATAATCAGGCATAGATTATAAGCGTACACAAACATAGTTCAACCATAAGTATATAGGTCAACCATCATTAAGCATACTCAAGCACATTTATAATTAAGACACTACATAGCCATACATAGTTCAATCCCACATCTCATCTCATCTGCCGGCATGATCGTGAAGCTTCTCGAGGTACTCAGTGTACGCGGCGTGCACCACCCTGCGAGAATACTTCTGCCTGAAGGAGCCAACGACTCGTCCTCTTGCATGCACCAGAACACTTTGATATGCGCCATGAAGATTTTGATTGCAAAATGGGCATCCAAAGCCCCTGTTCCAGGTCCTAATACGCTTGTTACGCATTCCCGCATAAAGCTCCCTAAGGATTTGTCTCTTGTACCTCCTCTGGCCATCTTCATCCTCGTTGTCGACATCGTCAAATAGCACCTATACTAGTAAAAAAACGTGGCATCAAATTTGGAATACAAACTAATCTCTAACGAACATTTGGCAGTTGCCAAAATTTGGCATGAAATCAATTTTTACACGTCGTAAAGTAGGATTAGGAATTTATGGCTATTATTTTAGACATATACAAAGATTATGGTTCGATTTTTAAGCATAATCATCTATGTACAGAGGAATCTTGAAAAAAATGCACAAACATATATGTAGGTCATTCAAAATTAATTGTCAAGACCTGACTAGGAATTATTAGCACGAACACTAACCCTAGTTGGATTATTAGCAGAAATCATTTGCACAGATGAAACAACTAATCACTTATCATTTTTACCATTCAAACAATCAATACACTACATGGATCTAACAAAACTTACTCAAATTTCATGGATTAAGAGAACATAACCATAGGATTTCTATTCCAAAAATGGGGAGGCAAGAGTAATCAGAGAAACCCTAGGATGTATTTGACACATGAATGGGTATAGATGACTAACCGGTTGTCCATCATTGTCGTGGCAGAATACGATCACCTATGGGGCCATCAGCCCCTTGTGGTTCGGCAAGGGGGAAGGGCGCATTGCACAAAGAGCGAAGACCATAGAGCAGCACGATAATGGTGATGCGGGTGGTTTTTACCCAGGTTCGGGCTGCTGCAAAGCATAAAACCCTACTCCTACATTGGTGGATTGGATGGGGGACCATGATGAAAACGCAGCGCTCAAGCCAGGCAAGGTTGCCTCGGGGAGAGCAACTACGTGCGTAAGAGTATACAAGGGTCCCCATCCTATTTTAGGTCGCCATGGCCCTCCTTAGGACAAAGTGCATTAAATGCACTGCTAGGTGTCTTGGCTAAGGGTTACCATAGTGGCAAATCAGTCATTATACACTTATTAGATAGCCAAAAATGCTATCATACCTAACTATGGCAGTTAGGACAAAGTGCATTCAATGCACTGCTAGGTGTCACGCTGAGGATGAAGCCCGGCAAGCCTGCCGCGCTGCTCAACCACCCTCTTGTCTGCCTGCATGACACGCCTCTCGACGGGTGTCATACATGGTGGATCTTCTGTCCAAATGGCTGTCACATGCCAAATGATAGCCACTTAGTCACTTGGGGGCTCAATAAAACGCCCGCTGCAGCCAGAGCCAGGCGATTAAGAGCCCGACAAGGTGTCAATGGCTTCATCTGATCCTCGAGCCCGTCAAGATAACCGACAGGTTCTGGAAGACAGGCGGAGGGAAGACCCGCGCGTCACCATAGAACGGTGCCACAAAACCCGTCGCTAGTCTGACAGGCGCAATGGCCCCGACGTCGACAAGCCCGCGCCTAGTGGAGACAGATACCTGCCTTTTGAGGTTGGGTGTCTTGCCTTCACCCGTGAGATGCGGCAAGTCTATTGGCCATTTTCCCATGTGTTCAAGCTAGATATACCAGAAAAGTATGATGGAAGACTGAACCCGACAGAGTTCTTGAGCATCTACACCATCATTGTTCAAGCCGCCGGAGGAAGAGATGAAAATGTATTCGGCAACTACTTCCCTTTGGCACTCAAGCCAAATGTGAGATCATGCCTGATGCACTTGCCGGAGAACTCCATCTCGACTTGGGCTGGCATGTGCAATGAGTTTGTTGGCGCCTTCACGGGCGGTCATCAAGAACCAAGGCGGCTCAGCGATTTACAGCTCCTCCCACAAAAGGAAAGAGAGAGTTTGCAGAAGTACATGCGGATATTCAACCAGGTGCACAGAAACATTCCAGATATCCACCCGGCAGTTGTGATTGCCGCGTTCCAGTCTAACGTACGCAACTGCAGGATACGTTCCAAGATGAACGTCCAGTTGCCCAAGACTGTGAATGAGCTTTACACCTCGGCAGATAAGTGTGCTCGTACAGAGGAGGGGAGGCGACTCCCCGGAGAAGAAGACAGCGTCGACGTTGACTCAGAAGACAACGATGATGCCACCAACCAGAAGAAGAAGAACAAGAAACACAACAAGAAGCGCAAGGAGAAGGTAGTGCTGGCTATCGAGGGATCCGACACTCCTAGTACTGGCAAGAAGGCCACGATCGAAGCCCTCGATAAGGAAGTTGCTGCGTGCACTGACTGCCGAGAAGATGCGGTAGCCGAGAAGCTGGGAAGGCTGGCGGATCATACTGCAAGATCCATCAGACCAAGGGCGATGATCTCCAAGAGTGTCATCAAGTGGAGCAACTTGTCAAGAAGAAGAAAGCCGAGTACGAGAAGCGTGATAAGGAAAGAGACCAATATGGCATTAGCGGGAAAGGCTGAGGTGGCAGAGGAGGCCGCCCCAGCAAGGTCCCTCAGCATCAAGGGAAACTCGCTAGAGGCCGTGAGAACAAGGAATGTGATGACGAAAGCGATGAAGGGGATGAAGAGGAAACTAGTGAGCAAGAGTTTCAGAAAGCCACTCACGCCATGTGCATTGACGGAGGCACATCTTTGCACTCCTCTCACCGCCAGCTTAAACAGTGGGCACGTGAAGTTAATGTTGTAAAGCGAGCGACAGATTCTCAGAAACCACTCAAGTGGTCTTGCACGCCCATCATCTTTAACGAAGAGGATCACCCTTACCGCACCACTGCGGTAGGGTGCTTGCCAT
The DNA here is from genome assembly GCF_002162155.2 of Triticum dicoccoides. Lineage (NCBI taxonomy): Eukaryota > Viridiplantae > Streptophyta > Magnoliopsida > Poales > Poaceae > Triticum > Triticum dicoccoides. The sequence continues at coordinate 355,573,811 of NC_041382.1, read as the reverse complement.
TGTTGGGTTCGCCAACAATCTGTAACCTCAAGGTTACAAAGGTGTTGGTTGACGGTGGGGCCGGGTTAAATCTGATTTCTCCCAAAGTAATCAGCAAGTTGCAGATATCAGATGAAGAGCTCAAGGTTACTGGCATGTTCCAAGGGATCAACCCTGGCAGGAGTTATCCAAAGGGGAAGATCACGCTACCAGTGACATTCCGAGGAGAACTGAACTATGAGACTGAGAAGATTGTGTTCAACGTGGTCGAGCTTGCGTTTCCGTACAATGGGATACTTGGATGACCTGCACTGGCGAAGTTCAAGGTGGCATCCCACTATGCCTAAACACCCTAAAGATGCTAGGACCAATGGGCGTCATTTCTATCCCATCAGATAGGAAGGATGCAATTATATGCGTGGATAAGATGTACCGGGATGTGATCGCTCCCGAGGCCATGGAAGCAGCAGTCCCCGCTAAGGAAAACAAGCAAGGGAGAAAAAACTAGCAAGGATACCAGCCAGGAATCCGGGAAGCGCGCCTCTCTGGAGTGCGCTACACCTGCCGATGGCTTGCCAGAGAGTTCCACTAACAAGAGATCCAAGGTTGTTGCACCTACTGTGAAGAAGGTCTCGGTAGGGCTGGTTGGCGCTGATGGTATGTTCACTATCAACTCCACCCCTTGACGACAAATAGGAAAGCGCGCTCGTTGCCTTCTGCCGGCGAATGTCGATGTGTTTGCCTGGCAACCATCTGACATCCCCGGCGTTTCTAGGGAGGTAATCGAGCACCACCTTATTGTTGCCCTCATGCACGACCCATCAGGAAGAAGGTCTGGAAACAAGCTTCGGAGCAGCAGTAGTTCATTGCCAAAGAAATCAAGAAACTCAAGGCAACTGGTCTGGTCAGAGGAGTATTGCATCCAACATGGTTGGCAAACCTAGTGGTAGTGTGCAATGCGAATGGGAAGTGAAGGCTCTGCATAGATTTCACAGATATGAATAAAGCATGCCCGAAGGACCCATTACCCTTGCGGCACGTGGAACAGATCGTGGACTCACTTCCGGATGTGATCTGCTTTCCTTCTTGGATGCCTACTCCGGGTACCACAATATATTCTTGTCCAAGGAAGACAAGGAGAAGACCGCGTTCATAACCCTGTGTGGCATGTACTGCTTTGTACGGATGCCCATTGGGTTAAAAAGCACTGGGTCCACCTTTGCAAGAGCAGTGCAAATTGGTTTTGAATCTTAGCTGCACAGGAATATTGAGGCTTACATGGATGACATAGTGGTCAAGACCAAGGATAGATCAACACTCATTCAGGACATGGAAGAAACCTTTGCAAACCTGCACAAGATCAACTTGAAGTGTAACCCAGAGAATTGTGTGTTTGGCGTTCCCTCCGGCAAGGTCCCTCCTGGTCTGTCCGGATTTTGTCTGTTTGGGTAGGGCAATGGGGTTGTGTCCGGGCGTGTCCTGGGATGCGGTGGCCGCGCGCCCAGTGCGCGGCCGGATCCATTTGCCCCATTTTGTCCGCCTCCATTTTAAAAAGAGAGCAATGTTTCAAATGCCAAGCCCGAGTTCATCAGGCCAGCGACCATAGTTCACGCTGTCAACAAAGCCATCGGCCTACACGTCCATCGCTGGCAACACAGCCAGCGGCCGGCAACACAACCAGCCTCCAAAATGAATAGTTGTCCTCGCCGACAACACAGCCAGTGGTCGACAACACAGCCGGCCTCCAAAATGAATGTTTTTCTCGCCGGCACACAGCCAGCAGCCCAGCGGGCGGGCGGCACCCATGCCAACCTCCAAAAAGAACAGACACGGCCAATTGGACGACCTAGTTCAGGACGGTGGCGTCCAACATCTCCTTCTGCCTGGCCTCGAACTAGGCCCTCATCTTCTCGATCATCTTGGACAAGTTCACACTCATGATCGCAAGGTCCACCGCCTTTGATTTGGTTGCAACATTGGTGGCCTCGATGTCGAGCTGCCTCAGCCTGGCTGAGACATTGGCGGCCTCGATGCCGAGCTGCCTTTGCCGGGACGCCTCCTCCATGTCGATCTTCCTTCTCTTGGCCGCCTCCTCCATCTCAAGCTTCTTCCTTTGAAGCTCTAGGTATTGCTTCATTTGCTCGTCCTTGCTTTGCCGCTTCTTCTCACCCCTCATATCCTTTTGAGACATCATGCCATGCAAAGTGTCATGTAAGGCCATGGATGAGGCATCACGTATATCGTCCACCTTGGAGTTGGTCTTGCCCCTCGGCCTCTTCAACGCCTCGCCATCTCCACCTCCGGCGAACTTGGTCGTCTTCTTGCCTCTCTTTATTTGAAGTTCATGGTACTGATCCTTGAACTTAGGGAAATTGTTGATGATCGTCCAACAATGCGTACACCACATGATCAACAACAATCGAACATGCAAACATATACAAGGCCGAAGTCTCACATGGTCGTAGCAAGGAAAAGGACTAGGATAAGGAGATCATACCATGTCCCCAACGCCGAGACCACTCACAGGCCGTGCTTCAATGCTCTCAAATGCGGCGCAATACTTGTTACACTCTTGTTGGATGAACAACCACCTCTTTTGAATCGAGGTGATGCCACGGTTGCTTGTCATTTGACAAGGCTCAAACATCTCCCTTTCATGGAATGTTTTGTGGACTCTTGTCCAAAAAACAAGGCCCTTTTGTTGTGCGCCGGTCTTCAGATCTTGGCTAATCTCCATCCAACATTAGCAAATCAACTTGTCCTCATCTTGTGTATATGAACCCGTGCGAATGCTCTTCCTCCTCTGATGTGCTTCTGCTCTTTGGGTGAGCTCGTTGATGAACAATGGCTCGCCACCAATATCAATGTCATTGCTTTCTTCTTCATCACCATCACCTTCGCAATAGATGTCATCGTCTTCATGCCACGAGTCACCATGGTCGTAGTTAGCACGGTTGTCGGCCTCTTCATCGGGAATGTACTGGGCGCGGCCATCCTGACTTTGGGTCTCGTCGGGGTCATAGGCACGGCCCTGCCCACCCTTGTAGATCACATCCTCCATGAACTGGTTGTAGAAGGGGTCGTCGACTGGTGGCATTGGTGTTGGCACTCCGTTGAACAAGACGTGGGGGGACGGCATGGTGCCCGTGAACGGTGCACGTGCTTGCTTTCTTTGCATCTTGACGGCTGGCCGGCCGCCGCTGCTGGACCCAGGCGTGACGTTGAGGTCGATGACGGCCGAGGGGCACGGTGTGGACGGCGTGATCACGCCAATGTCCGGCGACCCCGAGAAACGGGTCTGGCCGCCGTGCCTTGGTGGGGGAAAGCCGGGCGACATGGGCGTGGTCCGCGACGTCAGCGACTGGCACTGCGGAGGCCGGGCGACCGACGAGTCTGTGCTCGCCGGGCCGACGGCTGCTGCAGGGAAACCGGCTGGACAACACATGCCAAGCATGAGGAGAGTGTGTGCTTTGTTGACGATGTCCTCCTTCTCGTCGACCGCGGCCTTGCGCCACGCGGCCTCCATCGCATCGCTCTCGGCGGCGAACTTGGCTGCAGCGGCATTGCCCTTGACGACCGCCCTCCGGTTCCTTCTCTAAGCTGATTCCGCGTCCAACTTGGCGATCTCCTCCGGCGTGCACTTCGACCGCGGCTTCCTTGGCGCCTTGGCCGCCTTCTTCTTCACCTTTCCGGGCGGGTCGACGGCCAGGCTGCTGGATTTTGGCTGGGCGTCGGCCATGGACGGGGGAGGGAGGGGCGGCGGGAGGGACGTGGGAGGGTTTGGGGAAAATGGCGCCAAATGGGGCAGGCTGGGGGTTTAGCTTTGTGCCACCGACAGGCGGGCCAAGGGAGGACAAGCGCGCGCGTCCCGCCCGTCCGTGCGCTGTCCATTTCACCCCAAAATCGGCGCAAACTTGGGCCGGGGATGGGTCGAAAGCGGACACAAAACGGACAAAAGCTCCTGCGTGCTGGGCCGTCTGGTTTGTCCCTTTTATTTCAAACGAACGGGGTCGGACAGGATGGGGTTGCGTGGTGGAGTTGACCTTAGATCGATGGAAATTGCTTTCTTTTTTAGAGACATTGGATGGAGGCCACTGAATAAAATGTATTTAATAATTTTGGTATTTAATTTGTAATGAATATGTGCTAAAATAAAGCACGTAATCAGATTTACTTTTTAGTTGTTGGGCCGATAATTAGATACATAGAGAATATTTTCTACGGTCAACTTAGTAGGCAAGTTAAAGCTGGATAGTTATTCTACCATATATATAGTCTTTTTTTGACGAGGCTATATATATAGTCCTGATACGTTCATGGTAAGAGGAGGTGATATTTTTATATAGAATAGAGATGTGTTTTCAAGGATAGACATCTGCATTAAGTTTTTGAGGTAGGTTTAGAAAACCTCTTTGTTATGATTTTTGCGAGGAAATTGTTTTGCGCGTGAGGTACCGTCATCCAGATTGTTTCTCTCATGCTGAGCCGCAAGGTTTAAACCCTCTATTCCATGTACATCGCGTGCGTAGGCGAGAGGCTACTGATTTTGAAGGTGGAGTGTCGTGAAAGATCGGGCCATCCAACGACTCGCCATCTAGTCAGGTCCTATTAGATTTATTCTATCTTGTCTTGTCCTTCAAGAAGATTCATGTACTCTCTCTCTCTTTCATCACACAGGGTGTAGAATAAGTTAAAGAGAAAAATATTTACGCCCACGAGGCTCAACAATACAACAACAATTCTAACAATCTCCTCTCTAATTATCTTACAATAATTTATAAAAAAGAAATGCGAAGCAAGAGAAAGAGATAGTGTATTACTTTAATCTTCAACTATCCGAGATGAATGATCGTCAACTATTACTGAGAGCTGCTACGCGTCTGCTGGCGGATGTATTAGAACCATCCACTGCATGGAGCTTCGTTGGATGAGCGCTCTAATAGCCGTTAGATCTAACCACCACACCCATGACCACTTCCTTACTTCCCGGAAATACCGCTCAGTTTCGGAAACAAATTCCCCTGTCCGCCGTCCTGACATAGTTGTGCCCAGCACGGTGCCAGCCTGATATAGGATGAAATCCTAGAGGGGGATCTTTTCACACTTGAAGGGGGGAAAGGGCAAACTCTCCAGAACACAAAGAGGAAATCACTCAAACAATTCCCCAACTACACATCCACTAGAATAGCAATACAAGATCCACAAGTCACAAACACAATCAAAGGAAAGATACAATGGCAAAGTTCTTCCCACTCCTAGGAGATGAGGTCTTGAAGATAGTCTTCTCCTAGAGGAGGTCTTGAAGATAGTCTTCTCCTAAAGGAGGTCTTGAAATCCACTAGGATTCTTCCCAAAGGGGCCTTGATTCCACAAGTGGGAAGGTAGAAGGAGCAAAGCTCACAAATATCGCATCTCATACTTTGCTAACCCTAAACATAGCCCTAGGTACGGTTTATATAGTCTTGGGGTCGAAAGAGATGAAGAGGAGCTCAGTTTGGGGATCTCAGCCGTCCATCCTGGGAGGCCCGTGCGCACGGGGGTCCCGTGGGCACGGTACAGGCCCATGCGCACGGGGTGCTCCAGCGTCAACTCCCTGGATAGTCCGTGGGCACGGGGTCTCGGGGGCCCGTGCGCACGGGGTCACCTGGGACTTCCAGTTTTGCTGTTGTTGCACTCCGTCTTGGTTTGCATGGCCTTGGGGTGGTTCCTCTTCTCCTTGGGGGTGCTCCTGAGCCTCTTGGTGGTGTTCCTCTTCGTACCTAATGAGACATAGCGTATCTTGGTGAGGTAGCAACAATGTTCCATTCATATCCATATGCAAGCTAAGTAGGAAGGAGTTCACCTCGGTTTCCAAAGCACGTGCTCTAGCTCTTGTTATAGGTCCACGTGGGGCTTGATGTGTCGGTGTAGAGTCCATGGGGATGATGGAAGGATGCTCCGCATCATCTCCCCCCCCCCTTGGGAGATATCCGTCCACGGATCGTCATCTTCATCACCATGGTACTTGGCCAAGTCTTTGACGTTGAATGTGTCGCTCACATTGTACTTGTCTCGTGGGATGTCGACCTTGTAGGCGTTGTCGTTGTAGCATGCGAGTACCTTGAATGGGCCATCGGCTCTTGAAAGTAGCTTGGACTTGCGCTCCTTGGGAAAATGATCCTTGCGGAGATGTACCCAAACTATGTCACCCGGTTGGGACACCATTGGAGACTTGTTGTTGTTGCGCTTGGTCACGAGTCGTTGTACTTGGCGCTCTATGGTCTTGTATCTTCATGCATCTTCTTGAGGTGGTTCACTCGGTCGCTCGCGTCCATGTTGATGCGCTCTTGTAGTGGTAGAGGAAGAATGTCCAATGGGGACAATGGGTTGAATCCATAGACGACCTCGAAAGGGGACTTGCCGGTAGTCGAATGTCTTGCACGGTTGTAGGCGAACCCGGCGATTGGGAGACACTCCTCCCCCTCCTTGATGTTCTTCTTGATCAAGAGTGTATGGTTCGTCACCTCCGTTTGGCCGTCGGTTTGAGGGTGGTACGTCGTGGGGAAGAGTAACTTGATTCTGAGCTTGGCGCATAAGGTCTTCCAAAAGTAACTCAAGAACTTGACGCGGTAGGGAGCTTTGTTCGGAAGCGGTGCTCCGGGGATGAGGTCGATGCGGTGCTCAATGCCTCGTAGTGGAGGTAGTCCCGGAGGTAGCTCATCGGGGAAAACATCTTGAAATTCCTGCAAAAGAGTAGACAACACTAGAGGAAGAGTGTGAGAAGCGTTAGTTTGTGATGCATTGTCCTTGCACACGAGGACGTAGTGTAGGACACTAGATGGGTTCTCACACACTTCTCTCATCTCACGTTTGGTGGCAAATAGAACTAGGTTCTTGTTTTCGCTCATCGTGGAGGCACTCGGTTTTGGCTTGTGGCGCTCACTCTCTTTTTGGTGGCTCGCTCTCTAACTATGATATCCACGATGGGTGGCATGCTTGTCGGCGATCACTTGACTTGGCGACATTAGTCGGAGGACGTACTCCTTTCCCTTCATCTTGAAGATGTAGTGGTTCGTTCGACCGTTGTGTACGACTCCTCTATCGAATTGCCATGGCCGTCCAAGGAGAAGATGACAAATGGTCATTGGAACGACGTCGCACTCCAAAGTGTCTTCATAGGCGCCGATCTTGAAAGAGACTTGTACTCGATGCTCGACCTGTATGGTGCTAGAGTCACTAAGCCATTGCACTTTGTATGGATGTGGATGCTTCGTCTTGGATAATTGGAGCTTGGAGCAAAGTTCTTCACTTGCGAGATTATGACAACTCCCTCCATCGATGATGACCTTGACGGATCAGCCATTGATGCTGGCCTTGGTGTGGAACATGTAGCACGTTGGTCTTCTTCTTGGTGATGTTGGAGAGTAAAGACTTTGGAGACAACAAGTGTGGGACTTGAGTCTTCATCACAAAATACTTGTTCTTCTTCATTGTTCACTTGGCGGTGCATGGCGACTTGCTCGAGGGCTTCCATTTCGCCTTCGCTCATGGAGTCATAAGTGCCATTGTTGTTGAAGACCATGGTTCGCTTGTTGGTGCACTCGTAGGACTTGTGGCCTCGGCCTCCGCAAGTGAAACACTTGAAGGAACTCATCTTGACGGTCTCATCGGTTGGGGTTGATGATGATGAAGCTCTCGGCTTGAAGTTGCTCGTAGGAGGATGGCTTGTAGTTGACGAAGCTTTCTTGGAAGTCGACTTGTCGATGTTGGAAGTAGAAGGTCTTGTGGTCGGTGTTGGAGTCGTTGAAGCTTGGTTATTGGAGAAGCCGTAGGACTTGGATGAGAACTTGGCATACTTGAAATCATCTTGCACTTGGCGTTCCGCTTTGGTAGCTTGGTGCACTAGCTCGATGAGATTTGAGTATGGTTGAAAGTCGGCGATCTTCTTGATGGGATGTGTCGTGGAATCGTCACGTTAGATGTCCTAGGGTGAGGACTTAGTCGTGAGGCCAACGCATCTACGTGGTAGCTTGAGAGGGGTTGAGCGGAATCGAGAAACGCAACACAAGACATGGATTTAGACAGCTTCGGGCCCCAGGAAACATCATACGGTAACAACCCTACATGTTGTTTGAGGCTAGGTCTCATTATCATCACGAGGGAGTCACCGTAAACCGGCTCTCCTCTTTGTGTCTAGCCCTAAGATTGTTTCTTCTTGCTTGTAGCTTGTCCCTCTTGGGGAGCCCTGCCCCTCCTTATATATGTTGAAGGGGCTGGTTACATGTGGAGTCCTATTAGGATTAGGACTAGTCTATCTCTAATACAAACCGGATACAAGTCCAGGTCTTAACTCCTTGTAAGACAAATATTCCTCACACCTTTCCTCTTAAACCGGCCCACCACTAACATAAACCGGCCTTCTGGGCCTTGGGCCTTGTCATCCATCTGGAACACGTGCCGGGTCACCAATGAGTCTTCAGACTCGTGAATCGTCATACCAGTGAACCGCCAGACACGTAAGTTGCCAATCCTCTGGCGGGTTACCAATGAAACGCCAAGTCCGGTCGGGTTATACTTCCGGCCGGTTTACGCCGTGGGGTATATCCTCGACATTAGCCCCCAAGTTTAGCTTGGATTTATCCATGGTAAACTTATACTGCAAAATAAATATAAGAACAAAATTGACATGTTGTGTTCCGGGTTAAGAATTCTTGTAAACCGGCACCTGAACATCCTTAAGTCCTTGTCATTTCCTTTTTCGAGAAAATTCGGGTCAATAGACCAGCTTCATAATCAATTTGCTTCCAGAATAAATATTGTAAATAAAGAATCCATTTGAATCGGCCTTCAATGCTCTGACTTGACAAAAATATCGGTCTTTAAATATTCAACTGATACTCAACCGGCTTGAAAAACTTGCCGGTTTATCCAAAATTGCCGGGTTATGAAAACTATTGATTCCAGGTCATGACTGTTATAAACTCCGGGTCATGATTGTTGCCAATGCCGAGTCAAAGCTGAGAATTTTGAAGATTTCTCTTCCTCATATCCATATTACCTGTAGCCCCCAAGTCTTAAGAAGAGATCATAGTGATAGCTTAAGACTTGTTTCAATATAAATGCTGCAACTTTGAAGAAATCCAGATTGTTCATCTTAGTCATTTAGTCAAAACTGAATATCCCACATATGTAGCCCCCAAGTGCCGGGTTGTCATGCTTGCAGCAACCTGGGACTTATAATTGCCTTATGCTCATAAAAAACTTCAACCAGTGTAGCCCCCAAGGGCCGGATCATTATGCAATAATGAGCAGAGACTTTATATAAACTTCATTAAAAATAACATCATATGATGTAATCCCCATTATGAGGCTTGAACCCACGTCCACAAGGTTAAGAGCTTTGTACTTTACCAACTGAGCAGTGGACCCTTCAATATAATGGATTAAAAACTTGTGTACCTTGAATTGTTGCCAGGAGCAATTGGTAGCCCCCAAGGGTTGGCTCATTATGATGTGATGAGTCGGGTCTTCAATAAGGCCAGTAAAAATGACTTTGCATTAGCCCCCAAGTGTCATGGTGCATGCTTGCAGTGACATGAGACTTGCGTATTTGATGTAATCTCAACTTGAATAATGTAGCCCCCAAGTGCCGGGTCGTAAGCCTGCAGCGACTCGGGACTATTCCTTCAATTGTAGAATAAATCATATCCATTGATAAAAGAATAACCATTGCGCTAAAGCGACTTTAAAAACCTCAATCATAATACTGGTTATTGATAACCATAATAAAATCCAGCCATGTTGGCTATTTGAAGATTTGAATAATATAATCCAATGATTTTATGAGCGCATGATTCCAATGGCGCAATCCAGATATATACTAGCGACTTATAGTCCCAAGCCAGGCCGGTTTAATAAACACCGGATAATTTATCATCATACTGGCGACTTATAGTCGAAAGCCAGGCCGGGTTAATAAACACCGGTGTTTTATAATCCTTCTTTATTCAACCAGTAAGTGTGAATCACATCGTTGGTTTACCAACTTTTTGTAGTAAGGGTAATAACCCCAATCTTGAGTATTGATAACTCCTTCCATATTTTGCCGGTTTATGATAAAACCGTACCGGGTTGTAATAAACACTGGATTATCCATATATAATACTGGCGACTTGTTAGTCAAACCGGACCGGATTAAGAAATGCCGGATTATAACTGATCATGTATTGACAACTTGTTAGTTGAAAGTAAAGCCGGGTCAAGGACACCGGTTTATCAGAAGATATTATGAACCTCAACAAAGGCGAAAAAACTTGGCAAATAAAAGCATATGAAAACTTGTAGTCGAGGCTTTTCACGGGCTGCCAGGCCCCAAATTCGAGGCTTTTCATGGGCTGCCAGGCCGCTGAGCTAAACCATTTGACAAAGCCTTTTAAGATGGGCCTCCAACTAACCAATCGTCGTTTTAACTTTGACAAGTTCAGGGTCTGTATAAGAGTAACTTGTCAAACATTCGGCGGGTCATGCCAGGATTACCTGGATAGGAGCGGCTTACTTGATGAAGGCAGGTTAACCCAGGGTTTTAGGTGAATACACCAGGCTTCCAAGCCGTGGGTCGATACCCAATTACAAGGGTCCTTTCAAACTCTTTGTTACTTTACACAAAGAGCCCCCAAGTAACTTTGTGAGCTGTGCTCAATGGGTGCCTATGTTTGAGTTGTGCGTAGCAACAAGACTCTCTTTGGCCCCTTGGGTGTGAAGCTCCCAAGCTTTGTTGTGGCGTGATAGCCGGATTAATGGGCAGGACTCCGCTTTGCAAGCAGAAGCCCCCATGTGATATATTTTCTGAGTTGTGCTCGCGGAGTGCCTATGTTTGAGTTGTGCTGTGCAACAAACTCTCTTTGGCCCCTGATGATAATATTGTCTTGATAGCCGCATCAAGAGGGTAGTAACGCCATGTTCTCTTTGGTGAATACACCTATGTTTGAATAGGAAGCCCCCAAGTAATCATATGAAGATGAGCCCATAAGGCAGGACACCCATGTTTGAACCGCGTGTCAGGGCAGCAGGTCCTCTTGGGCAACCTTTAACTTTTTGCAAGAGATAAATTCTTCTTGAACCGGTATTTTGAACCGGCTATCGAGAGCTTCAAAGCTTTGTGGGAGATAACTTTCTCTTAAGTCGGATTTTAAACCGAAATCCTTCTTTTTAAGCCGGAAATTTTCTGACGGCATGATATGTCAGGCCAGTTAATATCCACCGCGGGTTGATGATCACCATGGTGAAGCTGAAATTAATCATGGGTGAGTCCGCCGTAGGAGCAGATAGATGAGTCAGTTGTGATATTATAGGCCGGTGTGGACGGGCAAGTTGTCCTCCGCCTTGTAAACTGGTGCGGATGCGTGAACCGGCCGTCCGTTCATCAGGTAATGTGACATGAAGGAAAACACCGTTGTAAAACGTTGCCAGTGCGTGCTTTATACCCGTAGTATAACAATAATTTTTCCTGTATATAAAAACACCAATAGGACAGTGTAATGGTGCTCAGAAGAATTAAAATGTCATGATAAATATATAGGAGGGATAACACCTGATTTTGTTTTTGTCAGATGAACATAGATGATGGTGCTGGATATTGCATAATGCTTCTTTGGCTTTTGACAAAAGATTTGATCTGAAAAAATCCATGTTGAGAGGAGCAGTAATACTGGTCCTCTTGTCTTCAAATGCGTAGGATGATTGAGGTCTCCACGTGGGGATGCAATCCCCACTTTTTTAGCAAATCCAAAGTAGTACTACATGGCGTGCCACGCTAGTAGGCTTGATCTTATGCTGTTTTTCTTTAGGAGACGTGACGTTTTGCCTTAGTTAACGCCATAATGGCAGCAGGCACACGCACAACTGATAGAACCAACGGCCACTGCCTTCTTTTCCCTTCCTATTTTCTATTCTGTCTCACCGTTTGGCGCCGTAATGGTTGGGCGATACGGGTTAGGAGCAAGCTTCTTCGCGTCTGCACCCACGACAACATCTAAGTGCCCAATCAACAAGTTCCTCACCTCCGTCAAGGAGGCCGTCGCGGAACCGGACTCAGTTCCTCCGCTCACCCCGGTTTGGGTGTTGGTGTATGGGCTTCCAAAGGGAAGCAGGCTCTCCCCTGGTGGGGGCAAGAGTGAGCATATTCTCAAGGCCATCTCAGAGCCGGTAGGCAAGCTTCTCTTTGTGGATCTCGCGTCTCTGGATGGGGATGGCTCGGCCCAGATCGAGGTTCTATGTCTGATGCCGGCCGAGGTGGATGGCATGTCCTTGATTTTTTACTTCGACAAGAAGGGTCGGCGTCTCACATACGAGGTTGATCTGGAGGAGCTCGAGAGCCGGGCGGGCGTGGTCCAGCCTACCCCGCCTCCGGCCCCCTCCGGCGATCGATACGACGGAGGCAGGGAGGGCTCTGAGGAGTCAGAGGAGGAGGAGGATGACACCCCCCGAAGCAGGTCCCTCCTCGGCTGAGTCCGGCTCGGGTGGGTGGGGCGGGGGCAGGGCCCCCCAGGGCTGCCACTCTCGCTCTGTCTGCGGCCGGGATGGCCTCGCCGCCCCTCTCAAGGGGGAGGCCCACGTCCCCGGCATCCTCGCCGGTCTTGGAGCACGAGGAGGATTCTGGCAGCGTGGGGATGGATGTGTGCATGTCGTCATCCCCGCGCTCTCCCGGGGTGGTGTGGTACTCTCGCTCGCCTGGGACTCCACCATCGCCAGCTGTGGGGTCCCCGGCCTTGGTTCCAGCTACACCACCGCCACCTTGCCTGGGGGTGGGCCAGGCTGCTTCGCCACCTCCGTCGGGGGTGGGGTTGGACACGGTCAACATCGTCTCTCCCATGCACAGCCCCAACGCTCGGGTGATGCACTCCCCGGTTGTGGCGTCTAGGCAGAGCGCCCGCCTCTGCCGGTCCCGGACCCTTCTGGATGGGCGAGTCCCGACGGTCGCTGAGATGGTGGCCATGCGCGTGGCGGCACGCGACCTCTCTCCAGGTATGACACCTCCCTATCCCTCTGGTGCCTCTTATTCCGGTTCTCGATTTGTCGTGCTTGACTCAGTGCCGATGGCACACCTTGGCGACGTTGCTTTGGATTGTGATATTGTGTTCCGGGGTGAAAAGGGTCCCCGAATCGAGTAGATCTCGGCCATCTGTGCCAAAGAGCGGCTCGATGGGGCCCTTGCTGAGGCCCAGGCCCGTGCTGAACAACAGGTTGCGGATGCCTCGGCCCCATCTGGCTCCGGGCATAGAGAGCCTGGAGCTGGATCAGGCCCGAGCCGGCCTCCCTCCCGGCCTGACACTGCGAGGGACCCTCTAGTAGGGAGGGCCTTGCGGGGACGGCCTCCTACGCGACTCCATCCCTCTGAACAGGCGATGGAGGTTCGCGGTGTTTCTGCAGACATGGCAGGTCAGGCCCCCGCTAAGAAGGGGCGTCGTGGCCGTCCGTTGGAGCAATTGCCAAACCCCGCCCTAGGCGGGAGGGCTAGTTCGGCCCCACCTGAGGGGCCTAGTGATCCCGGCAAGGTTCTTATATGAAGCTCCTATGCTGGAATATTAGGGGCTTCGGCAACCTAGGCCGCCGACGCCAGCTGATTGACTACATCCGACAGGAAGACATCGATATTGTTGGCCTTCAAGAGACGGTTCGTCAGGACTTCTCCATTCAGGAGCTTCAGGGGCTCTCTCGACACCCTTTTGCCTGGCAATGGCTCCCGGCTTCTGGGCAGTCTGGAGGCATTCTCCTGGGGGTCAGGGAGGACTTCTTCTCGGTGGAGGATATGGACCGCGGGGAGTTCTTCCTGAGTATGGCCATCACCGACCGACGTGTGAACCTCAGCTGGGAGGTGAGCATTGTCTATGGCCCGGTTGATCACGGGCGGTCGGTGGGTTTCCTGGCCGAGCTACAGGATAAGGTTGAACGGTGCACGACCCCAGTGGTGGTGGCGGGCGACTTCAACCTTATCAGAACGGAGGCTGACAAAAGCTCGCCCAACATTGACCGACGGCGTATGCGCATGTTCAACGATGCCATAGCTGCGATGGCCCTCCGTGAGATAGCCCGCATAGGGGCTAGGTTCACATGGACCAATAAACAGGTGGACCCTATACGGAGCATGCTGGATCGGGTCCTTGTGTCCGTGCAGTGGGAGGTTATGTTCCCACTGTGCTCCTTACGGGCGGTCACTAGGATTGGCTCCGACCACGTCCCCCTGCTGTTTGCGTCAGGGGAAGGGTCCCCACCGAGATCTAGACACTTCTATTTCGAACCATCGTGGCTCCTGCAGCCGGGGTTCGTCGAGATGGTTCATGACCGTTGGGTGCAGGCTACTCTAACCCCGCCTCGGTCCTTCTGTGCCACAGACGTTTGGCATCACTGCTCCAAAGTCATCCGCCAGTTTATGCGGGGTTGGGGCGCCAACCTGGGTGCTGCCCTGAGATCCCGCAAAGGGGCGCTCCTTGACAAGATTAAGGCCTTGGACAAGACTGCTGATTCAGTCGGTCTGTCGGCAGACGAATGGTTGCAGCGATACACCCTTGAAGATTCCCTTATGGAGATTTTCAAGGGGGAGG
>NC_041382.1:355547881-355558911 GCF_002162155.2 Triticum dicoccoides | reverse complement strand
CAAGGCGATGCTAACACCGCGTATTTCCAAGCGATCGCGAATGGGTGTCGCAGGAAGTGCTCCATCCCGTGCCTTTGCGAAGGGAACACCCTTCTCGAACACCTGGATGATATTAGGACCCACATTTACTCCTTCTATAAGGGGCTCTTCTCAGCAGAACCCCGTGGTGGGATCTCCCTGGCGGATGATTTCTGGCCCCTTGCGGACAGGGTATCTGACATAGAGAATGTGGAACTGACTATCCCTTTCTTGCGCGGAAGAGGTTGGGCGGGCGGTCGCCTCGATGAAGGCTGGGTCGGCACTGGGCCCGGATGGCTTGCCAGTTGCCTTCTTCCAGAAGTTCTAGAATGTCCTAAAACCGGTGATCATGCCAATGTTCCATGAATTTTACATCGGCACATTTGACATGGCGCGCATAAACTTCGGTGTTATCACCCTGATCCCCAAAGTAGTTGGGGCGACGAACATTCGCCAATTCAGGCCTATCACAGTTATCAACGTCCTGGAGCGCATCTTCTCTAAAGTATGCGTGTCTAGACTCGCGCCTATTAATGAGAGGATGAATCACCCACTCCAGACAGCATTCCTGAAAGGGAGAAGAATCCATGACGGGATACTCTCCCTCCATGAGATTGTCCACGAGGTGCGATCGCATGGGCTGAAGGGTGTATGTTTGAAGCTGGACTTCCAGAAAGCATATGATCGGCTTGACTGGGATTTCCTGCGCCTTGTCATGCAGCGTAGGGGCTTTGAGGACAGATGGTGCAACTGGATTATGCAATTGGTACAGTCTAGCAAGACTGCGATAAACATTAACGGAGAGGTGGGACCTTTCTTTGCGGCATCAGTGGGGGTGAAGCAAGGGGACCCGATATCCCCCCTTCTCTTCAACCTTGCCGTGGACGCGTTGGCAGGTATCCTGGACAAGGCTAGGCATGCCAGCCACATCTCGGGGGTGGTCGGCCACCTCATTCTGGGAGGGGGGGTCACTCACCTTCAGTACACCGATGACACCATGATTATGGTGGAAGGCTCTGCCCTTGACATAGTTAACCTTAAGTTCCTACTCCTCTGCTTTGAGGCTATGTCGGGACTCAAGATTAACTTTGACAAGAGCGAGGTCATCGTTTTAGGTTACCCAACTGAGGACCAACAGAGGATTGCGGATAATCTAAATTGCAGGCTAACATCCTTCCCCATTACATACTTGGGGATGCCGTTGGCAGACTCGAAGATCCTGACAAGTGCATTCGACCCGCTAGTGGGACGAGTGGCCTCTCGGGCCGAGCCCTGGCGAGGATGGTTTACCTCCAAGGGGAGTAAAGCGGTCCTGATTAGCTCGAACCTTGCGAGCCTCCCCATGTTTATGATGGGGCTGTACATTCTTCCGGAAGGCGTCCATAGTGCCTTCGATAAGGACCTCGCTAGGTTCTTTTGGCAGGCGGCCAATGGCCGCCAAAAATACCACATGGTAATGGGCGGATATCTGCATGCCTAAGGACCATGGTGGTTTGGGCATCATTGCCTCCCGCCGCATGAACGTGGCCCTCATGCTGAGATGGGTCTGGCGGATTCTACGCGGCGAGGAAGGGTTATGGCTGCAGCTCATTCAGGAAAAATACCTTAGGGGAGAACCGCTCTTGGCTTGCTCCCAGACAGACGACTCACAATTCTGGCGAGCCATCCAAAGGATCAAGGAGGACATCCGCTTAGGGATTTCCTTCTCCTTAGGGAACGGGCATGGGATCCAATTCTGGCTGGATCCCTGGCTAGGCATGGAGCCATTACGTGTCGCCTTCCCTGGCCTATTCTTGATTTGTGTAGATCTGTCTGTTCTTGTGGCCACGGCCTTCCAAGATGGATAGTGGAACCTTGAGTTCCATCGCTCATTTGGACCGGCCGAGATTAATGACTGGACTACATTGCGGGCCGCCCTGCCACTCGTGCTCCCGGATTATCCGGACATAGTTTCATGGCGGCGCATGCCGACAGCGGAGTTCTCAATGGGCACGGCTTACCAGGCCCTTTGCCCGCCGACAACTCACCCCTAGCTTGTCCCTCTATGGAAAGCCCCCGTCCCATTAAAGATTAAGATTTTTTTGGCAACTTCTATGAGATCGTCTCCCCTCGGGGACAGAGGTACTTAAGCGGCACGGACCTGGGGATGGTATTTGCCCCCTCTGTGCAGTACCGGAGACTAGGACACATATTCTCTTCTCTTGTACGGCAGCGAGGGTATTATGGACTTTCGTCCGCGAGGCGTTGGGGCCTGACTGGGAGGCCCTAAATCTCGCGGAGTTCCTGCAGCTTCGAGCTATACAGCCTGCACGACATCGCCGCCTATTTTGGCTTATTTTTGCGACAATGTCATGGACTCTTTGGACGACTAGGAATAAGATGGTGATTGATAAGGTTTTCCCGAAGAAGGCTTCTGACTCCTTCTTCAAATTCCTTGCTTTCTTGCAGCACTGGCACCCGCTCTCGAGGCAGCGTGATCGTGATCGCCTTGGCTTGATGATGGATGCGCTTTTGGCCTCGGCGCGTCGGCTATCGTCCTCATAGGGCCGCTCGGCGGTAGCCACTAGGTGGCTTTTTCTTTATATTTCTCTTGTGCTTTTCTTGGGCTTTTTTGTGCTGTGGCCCCAGCCGTTACCTGTTAGATGATGTTCAAACTTGGATCGTGTGGACCGTTGTTTTAATTATAAAGCGGGGTGAAAGCCTATTTCGAGAGAAAAGGAGCCACCGCGAAAACAATCAGAATGCTAAAGTTGCTCGTTTAGTGTTACTGTAGGCCTGTGCCGCTAGATGCTTCTGCAGCGTTTCGCCTCGCCATTGTTTCTGTAATCAGACGTATGATGTATGCCAACAATGCTTGATGTGCTGAGATAAGAGTTGCAATGCGCTTTAAACGGTGTGTCGGGATATCTGACCAAACTTCATTCAGCTGTTATCATGGCATGATGAACTCTATTCTCTCCTGTGCAAGTTTCTTGGCTTATCTGTTTGGACTCTCCAAATTACCATCCTGCAAACTTTGCTATGCTGAATTTCATTACTGCAAACTTGCTTCATTCGACTGATAACAGTGACGTCAAGTGGCTTATCTGGAGCCTCTCCATTTTCCCTAATCCTCAGGAGATCTATCAAAATTTCAGCTCCTGCTCCATAGCGCCTCTTCAGAACCTCAAGAGAAAAGTAATGCGTACTTCAAACAAGATCCTAAAACTGCTCCCTGTATTGAAGAAAACCAGCGGAGCGGCGCATGCGGCTAGGCACGGTGTAGAGGAACAATAGCAGGTGTATCTGAGCGAGGGGCGGCTCAGTGAGTCCGCGGTGGAAGGGCGAACCACGGCGAGTCAGCGGCAGTGACGGCAGAGGGTCGAGTGGTTTAAAGCGGCGACAAGGCAAGGTATAATGTAAAAATATAATGGATGGATTTCACCTGATATGTTAGGCCAGAAAATATCCACCGCGGCAGAGGGCCGAGTGGTTTAAAGCGGCGACAAGGCAAGGTATAATGTAAAAATATAATGGATGGATTTCACCTGATATGTTAGGCCAGAAAATATCCACCGCGGAATTGATGATCACCACAGTGAAGCTGAAATCAATCATGGGCGAGTCGGCCATGTGAGCAGACAGATGAATCGACCGCGGCGTTGTAAGCCGGTGCGGATAGGCGAGTCGGACGTATGTTGATGTAGACCGGTCTGCGGGGGATGGCGGCCTATGCATGCTTTATTGGGCAATTCGCCATGTCCTGACGAGATGATGCAGACTGGACCATGGGAACGGCGGCTTGCGCGCATGTTTGTCGAGCAGCGTGGCATGGATGAATGCTAGTGCATGCACTCCGTATCTGATTGTTCGGATGACGGATAATCCATTTAACGCAACAGAGGCAGCTCAGGCAGACCGACGACTCAATACAATCCCGACGGTTCACATAGACCGGCGACTCCCAGCGGCTCAATATGTGGCATTTGAAGAATGTGTTTCCTGGCCAGTGTATCAGACTGGTCATCGCATGCCCGGGCGCACCAATTAAAACAGATCCATTATTCAGACGCCTTGACGATTTGAACGTTCACTTGCAACCTCAGGACCTGATCTCTGGCGACTTTGCAATGAACAGAAACAGGCTGAGGTAGAGGTGACATGGCAACAGCGGCGACTGGGTCAATAGAGTACACACACATTGTAATTTGGAGAAGGCAGTCAAAGCGTCGGCCTGCAGAGATGCCGTGGCAACTATAGCAGGCGGCTTGGAGCAACGGAGGCTCAAGGCCGCGCGGACGGCGGCTCACCAGTCTCAGCAGCGGAGCCAACAAGCCGTCGAGGTAGGCTGCGATGAAAGCGGCGGTTTGCGAGCAATGACGACGGTTTTGTAGTAGAAGAAATGAACCGGCAAGGCGACTCTAGACAGGCCATGGTGGTGAGTGGTTGAACCTGTTGTTGAGCAGAAGGCAGGTCGGGCAGCTCAGAGGCGGGGCCGCACACCACTGCGGCAGAGTCCGGCATAAACAGAGTCGGCTTGGAGGCAACCTCCATGAAAACTAGCGTGCAACATCTCAAATGATCACCAAGCCAGAACTAGTTTTATTCCAAAGCTAGCTAGCAGTGCATCAGTCAACTTAATTTGACCGATTCCAACTAGCCACACCATTCCTTTTCGTGTACACAACACCATAGCTCGATTTTTGTAGACCGGAGTATCAGTAGCAACAGCAGCTTGGAAAAACAACAACGCTCAAAGGGCAGCGGCGGCCGGTTTCAAGGACAGCGGCAACAGCTCGCAGAGGGTGCGAGGCCGGGGCAAATCGGCGCACCGGCGAGGCCGGCAAGGAAGCAGCCCTAATGCGGCAGCTGGACCGGCGATTTGGTGGGGGCGACTCAGGGAGAGCGGAGGCGCGAGGTCCACGAGATCGACGAGGCGGGGCCTGCCGCTGTGTCGATGGAAGCGGCCGGTGACTTTACGCAAAGTCAGTGCGAGGGCGGCGCGGACCGAGATCATAACAGCAGCATCCGAGTCCAACTCCCGTCCCCCGTCCTCGTTCTGGTGGTCTCTGTTGTTGGCTTAAGGCCTTGTACAATGGAAGATGCTTAGAGGAGATGCTTAGAGAAATAAACCGGGTGTTTCTTAAGCACCGGTGCTTATTTGTACAGGATAAACGCTTAACTAAACGTCTCTCCTGTAGAAATAGGCACCGGTGCTTCAGAAAAACCCGGTTTATTTCTCTAAGCATCTCTCTAAGCACCTCTCATTGTACAAGGCCTTAACTGTTCACGTCTGTGTCTTCGTGGCCGGTTTCGAGGCTGAGCCCGATTCCCTTTTTTGACATATGGAACAATCGCAGCTTTTCCTTATGTGCACCCATCGTTGTATGCACGAATCAGTGGGGCTTGGTGGATTGGCACTGTTATTTTCGATTTGACCACAAGCCGTCAGTACGGATCAGATCTGCAGCGGAAAAAACTCCATAGCCTAAGAACACGCTCCAAAAATTAACATGACGTCGGATCACCGGATCATAAGTACGTGCCACGGCACGCAACACCACCCGAACTTCTGATATAGATCTTTTCAACCGGCTCTTCTTTACCGGCAAAAAATTACAAACTTCTCGATCCTTGAGTGAGGTCCCTCCAAGAACTCAACACCACCGTGCGTAGGCCCCACGATGGGCGTCAACTGTCGTGGAATCGTCATGTCAGATGTCCTAGGGTGAGGACTTAGTCGTGAGGCCAACGCATCTACGTGGTAGCTTGAGAGGGGTTGAGCGGAATCGAGAAACGCAACACAAGACATGGATTTAGACAGCTTCGGGCCCCGGGAAACATCATACAGTAACAACCCTACATGCTGTTTGAGGCTAGGTCTCATTATCATCACGAGGGAGTCACCGTAAACCGGCTCTCCTCTTTGTGTCTAGCCCTAAGATTGTTCCTTCTTGCTTGTAGCTTGTCCCTCTTGGGGAGCCCTGCCCCTCCTTATATATGTTGAAGGGGCTGGTTACATGTGGAGTCCTATTAGGATTAGGACTAGTCTATCTCTAATACAAACCGGATACAAGTCCAGGTCTTAACTCCTTGTAAGATAAATATTCCTCACACCTTTCCTCTTAAACCGGCCCACCACTAACGTAAACCGGCCTTCTGGGCCTTGGGCCTTGTCATCCATCTGGAACACGTGCCGGGTCATCAATGAGTCTTCAGACTCGTGAATCGTCATACCAGTGAACCGCCAGACACGTAAGTTGCCAATCCTCTGGCGGGTTACCAATGAAACGTCAAGTCCGGCCGGGTTATACTTCCGGCCGGTTTACGCCGTGGGGTATATCCCTGACAGGATGGTTGAGGCCATTCAAGAAGCGTGCCATTGTTTGCTCATCATCTTCCGTGACATTGGCTCTTATCATTGCAATCTCCATCTTCTTGTAGTATTCTTCAATGATCTTGGTTCCTTGCTTGAGTTGTTGGAGTTTCTTGAAGAGATCATGGTTGTAGTAGGTAGGGACGAATCGTGCTCTCATGACATCCTTCATTTGTGCCCAAGTAGTGATGGGTGGATCACCTCTTGCCTCCCGGCGCTCAATGACTTGTTCCCACCAAATAAGGACATAGTCTTGGAACTCAAGGGATGCCATCGCGATCTTCTTCTCTTCTTCATAATTGTGCAAACGGAAGATCTTGTCAACTTTCAATGCCCATGATAGGTACTCTTCGGGATCGTTGCTTCCGTTGAACTTGGGCATGGTGAACTTGAGCTTGCCGTAGCGTTGCTCTTCATTGTATTGGGGTCGGGAATGATGACGCCCATGTTGTAGATGATTGTTCAACTCGTGGTGCTCTTGACGCGGAGGGTTGTCAACCTCATGTTGCTCTTGTCGTGGAGGATTTCCATTGTCTTCATGCTCTCGATGAACTTGATGGTGTTGGCGAGCTTGTGGGGGAGCTTCGCGAGCTCGAGGAGGAACTTGATGATGCACGCGAGCTTGAAATCTTTGTTCTTGAATTTCTTCGCGAAGTGCTTCCTCTTGTTCACGGGCTTGACGGCCTCGGTCGGCAACGGCTCGACTCGAATCGCGTAGAGCTTGTTGTGCCGCAAGTGCTTGCTCCTCACGGAGTTGTTGTTCTTGACGTTGTGTCTCGGCATCTTGTGCATGTTGGTGTAGGCGCGCGCGTTCTTCCTCTTCATGTTGGTGTTGTCGTTGACGTTCTCGTGCCAGTGCAAAGGCCTCTTGAGTTTGACGTTGTCGGCGCTCTTGAGAGTCGGTGTCTCGTAGGGGATTGAGGCTTGCTTGACGGTCGGTGTGTGCGGCTCGACAAAGAGTGTTCGATGTCGGTGTACTTGAGCCGGAGAGGGTGAAGTCGGAGTGGCGGCTTGAACGGCTCCTTCTTGAAGTGGAAGACGAGCGGTTGAGCAACAAAGCACGAATTTCGTCCATCCTTGGGTCATTTTCTTGCCTGTGATCGTCGAGCTTGTGGTCGAAGTAGTCCCTTGTACGTTGCTCGAAAAGTCGTAAGTCGGCGGCAAGGTTGTCGATGCGTTCACTCATAGCTTGTTGCTCTTGATGCAAAGCACGTTGTGCACCAAAGAGGTGACTCTTGGTGACGAAGGAGTTCATGTCGTCGTCTTGCTCCATGAAGAGTGGGTTGGTAGAAGTACTTGGCCTATCCATCATGAGAAAGTGGTGGTGAGTACGAAAAATGAGAGAACAAAACCAAAGTTACCTTTTCCGAAGATTGTGGATGTAACAAGTACGATCTCACGATGCTATAATAGGGGAATTGATACCAGGAATTGTTTCTCACACCTACAAGTAAAAGGCTTATGGAGGAGCTCGGTTAGGACAGTGGCAAAAATTTCAAGCAAATGTTAGTCAAGATATCGATAAGGTTGAGAAGATTCACAAAAATGCAAGTAAAAACAAATAGATCAAACTGAATGATATCACTAGGAACACACACATGAAAGATAGATGGGATCCGCACAACCAAGGGGTGAGCTCAAAATGTGCAACCACGAAAAATGCTCTTGTTGTGCGAATACTAGAGAGACGCTAGCTCGATTGCTCAAATGGGCTAGATACGCATGTGCACCAACCTATAAGATAAACGTGTCGTCTTCAATCCCAACTATGCTACGTATGAGGTGTCGAAGATGATATGCAAAAATGACTCGATGCTATTGCTTACAAGCTCTTTGTTGCTCCTCTTTTGCTTAAAAGCTTTTCTTGTTTTTTTGAAGCTAGAGCCAAGTATGATATGAGACAAGTATGTAAGGTATGCACAATAGCGTGGCCCGGCAATTCTCAACTTGCTAGTCTCGATGGGTAAGCGACGCGAAATGGCTCGGGTTATCAATGCAAAAGCAAAATGAGATGTCGTCGAGGTTACCGTCCGATCGTACGGTAAGAAAGAAGTTGTTGAAGCCGGTGTGGTGTCCGAGTTGATGATCGAGTGGCGGCGATGATGATGTCCAAATGCGCCTAAGTAGCTGAAACACCTTAGGACACAAGAGAAACCGCGGTCCAAAACTCAAACAACCACGAGAAATAGTGTGGAAGAACACGAGTGTTGGTATGGAAGCAAAATGGTGCAAAACAAAAGATGGCCAAAAGTTTCTGGATGGTCCGTGCGCACGGGGTAAGTGAGGCCCGTGTGCACGGGGTCTTGAGGGCCTGTGTGCACGGGGTGTGCTGGGAGCGGATGAAAGGCTCCGGATCCGTGGGGATTTTGCAAGGTAAGGCAATTTCAAGGGTTTGGAAGGTGGGGAAGCAGGAAGATGGGTAGATCCACTTGCCAAACTTCAAATTCGTGGATCAAAACAATCAAATCTCACAAGATCCAACAAATTGTAAGAAAAAAAAATTAGGCTATTTTTATGGGGATTTTTGAATTTGGATGAAAAACAACAAAATCAAGCTAGCAAATGGGGGGATGGGACGCCAATATGTGAATCAACCTTGCTCATGATACCAAAATGATATAGGATGAAATCCTAGAGGGGGATCTTTTCACACTTGGAGGGGGAAAAGGGCAAACTCTCAAGAACACAAAGAGGAAATCACTCAAACAATTCCCCAATTACACATCCACTAGAATAGCAATACAATATCCACAAGTCACAAACACAATCAAAGGAAAGATACAATGACAAAGTTCTTCCCACTCCTAGGAGATGAGGTCTTGAAGATAGTCTTCTCCTAGAGGAGGTCTTGAAGATAGTCTTCTTCTAGAGGAGGTCTTGAAATCCACTAGGATTCTTCCCAAAGGGGCCTTGATTCCACAAGTGAGAAGGTAGAAGGAGCAAAGCTCACAAATATCTCATCTCATACTTTGCTAACCCTAAACATAGCCCTAGGTACGGTTTATATAGTCTTGGGGTCGAAAGAGATGAAGAGGGGCTCGGTTTGGGGATCTCAGCCGTCCATCCTGGGAGGCCCGTGCGCATGGGGTAGGTTGGGCCCGTGCGCACGGGGTCCCGTGGGCACGGTACATGCCCGTGCGCACGGGGTGCTCCAGCGTCAACTCCCTGGATAGTCCGTGGGCACGGGGTCACCTGGGACTTCCAGTTGCGCTGTTGTTGCACTCCGTCTTGGTTCGCGTGGCCTTGGGGTGGTTCCTCTTCTCCTTGGGGGTGCTCCTGAGCCTCTTGGTGGTGTTCCTCTTCGTACCTAACGAGACATAGCGTATCTTGGTGAGGTAGCAATAATGTTCCATTCGTATCCATATGCAAGCTAAGTAGGAGGGAGTTCACCTCGTTTTCCAAAGTACGTGCTCTAGCTCTTGTTATAGGTCCACGTGGGGCTTGATGTGTCGGTGTAGAGTCCATGGGGATGATGGAAGGATGCTCCGCATCACAGCCCCCACTACCGCAAAATCGCTGCCACCGGCGTCGGGGGAACTAGTCCTTGCTGTGCTCGCCGGAGTTGCTGCTCCTCCTCTGTCTCAGCCCCGCGAGCAGGTGCTAGCTCCAACCGAGAATGACAACGACGACCTGTCACACCCGGCGCTTCTTCGACGTTTTCTGCAACCAGAGCTATGTTTCTGAAACATGCCTCATATTGCAATGTCTGACTACTCACTCTTTAATGCCGGGCGCTCCTGCGGTGCTGCAACTCGGGCTATGTTTCCGAAACAAGACCCTCGTTGTAGAAAAAACCTTCACAATCAAAACATTTCTTTTCTTTCTGAAACAAAAGATATGTTGCAGAAATATTTTAAAACAAGACTCCAGTTGCAGAAAAAAAACCTTCAACATCGAATCATTTTTTCTTTGTTTCTGAAACTAGTCATATGTTGCAGAAATCTATCGAAACAAGACTCTTATTGCAAGAAAAAGACTGGCCGCGCGGGATTGACTTGTGGTCGGCGTGTTCACTTGATCAGGATTGATCTGACGGCTACGTAAGCGGCGGACGTTCGGGTGTGCATAAGCCGGCTGAAGGTAAGCTTTTCGCATTATTATTTTGTATTGATTGCCATACATATCAAGATTATGAAGGATAAGGGAGCAGAAATATTGTGTTCTAAATAAAATAAATAAAGGAAAAATGATGCAACATGTGGACCCCACACTGGCACACGGCAATAGGATGGCCCCACCTGTTAGCGTCTTTTGTTCTTGAGAGACCCACTCGTCGGTGTTGCTGGTAGAAGCACCATGGGTTCCCAAGGAAGCGAAGAGAAAGCCACCGGACAAGAGCAAGAAGGGTTGGAAGGCGGCGGCAGGATAGAGGAGAGGAGTCAGAAGATGGCTCCGGTGAAGAAGCCCAAAAAGGCCAAGCGGAAGATCAGTGACTCCGGCGAGACCAAGATCGATGACTCCAGCGAGGCGAAGACCAAGGACGCCAGCAAGGTCAAGAGAACCAAGTCCGGCGGCTCGTTGGCGTTGCTTCCGGCGGACCTTCGTGGCCCCGATACGGAATGGTGGTATGTCTTCCTCAGCAAGCACGGGGAACTCCACAAGGAAGCCGAATCAGGTACCGCACCTCCCAAACCCTCGCGCTTTCATCTCCTCCAAA
>NC_041382.1:355538705-355547561 GCF_002162155.2 Triticum dicoccoides | reverse complement strand
CTCCATTCGGCAGCCAATCTTGTGTTTGGTGTGTTCGTGTACGTATTTTGCCAAGATTTTGGTGTGGGCGGCCGTGTTCTTGTTGGAAGCACGAATCTTGTAGATTAATTGCGACATTGCAATGCGATGCTGTCGAGACGAATCTTAGAGATATAATTCTGACTTTTTATTCACTCTGTTGGATAGGTGGTCGTGCTCCAGTGCCTTCAGATGATGAGGAAGCGTTCAGGTACTTCTTCAGGACATCGAGGAGGACTTTTGAGTACATCTGCTCGATTGTACGGGAGGATTTGATATCGAGGCCGCCTTCTGGGCTGATCAACATTGAGGGGAGACTGCTTAGTGTGGAGAAGCAAGTAGCAATTGCCATGAGGAGGCTGGCATCTGGGGATTCGCAGGTGTCCGTTGGAGCTGCTTTTGGTGTGGGGCAGTCTACTGTTTCCCAAGTCACATGGAGGTTTATCGAGTCGATGGAAGAGAGGGCTCGGCATCATTTGGTGTGGCCGGGCCAGGAGAGGATGGAGGAGATCAAAGCTAGGTTGGAGGCTGTCTCTGGTCTACCAAATTGCTGCGGTGCCATTGATGCCACACACATTATCATGACGCTTCCTGCTGTTGAGTCATCTGAAGACTGGTGTGACCCTGCGAAAAACTACAGTATGTTCCTACAAGGTATTGTTGACAATGAGATGAGATTTATTGATATTGTCACTGGATGGCCAGGGAGCATGACATTCTCACGCTTGTTAAAATGCTCTGGGTTTTACAAGCTCTGCGAGGCTGGAAAACGCTTGAATGGTCCTGTCAGAACATCAGGGGAGGATTCAGAAATAAGGGAATTCATTGTTGGTGACATGTGTTATCCTCTACTGCCATGGCTTATGACTCCGTACCAAGGAGAAAGTCTATCTACCCCAATGGTCAACTTTAATGCCCGGCAAAAAACTGCAAGGATGCTTGGAACAAGAGCATTGGCACGGCTGAAAGGCTCCTGGAAGATCTTGCACAAAGTCATGTGGAGGCCTGATAAAAATAAGTTACCGAGTATCATCCTGGTGTGCTGTCTGCTTCACAATATAATTCTGGACTGCAACGACAAACTGCTTCCGGATATTCAGCTTCCAGATCATCATGATAATGGTTATAATGAAGAGAACTGCCAGCAAGAGAATCCTAATGGCAAAGTAATTAGAGAGATCATTACAGGATATCTCCCGACTTATGAAGAAACATCAAACTGAATTAAGCTGGATGGAAGCATAGTTGGAGATGTGATGATGTGTCTTTGTTCTATTGTTATTTACCTCAGTTATCCCTAATGTTCATGTTCTAGTTTAATCAGATCTGCTGGTTACAGTAAAGGTTCTGCATGAATGGTGTGATTTATTCCTTCAGCAATTAGCTACTTTGAAACACATGTTGAGTTAATTTTTTCCTGATGATGACAGTCCCTATCATGTTGAGTTTCATAATGTTGCTGAGGCCAGTTGTTTTGAATCAAGGAAATCAATTGTTTTTTCGAAAATGGGCAAAGGAATCATCTTTGAGGCTCTATTGTCATTAGCTAGACAATTTTATTTTATATATTAGAACTGAATCCATGGTAGATAATTATTTAAACATGAGTTCTCCAGTCCTTTTAGTGAGTATACTGTCCATAATATGTCATGCTGTGGACAGTACTAGTCACGAATTCTTTGTTGCCTCATCTTTGGTAGATTACTAGGCTACAGTTCCTATTTTATTACGTTTTGTGTTTGACATGACTGATGATGATTTGCTGAACTTCTGAAGATAAAACTTAACGTTCCATGATTTTTTGGGGGTGATTTGCTATTATTTCACTGATAAGGGTCTAAAATCCTTAAGTGGCAAGTATTTTTATGTGTAATGAATACACCTTCTTTGATAGCACACTTGATGCCCGTGAAATATTGACTCTATAGAGCATACTGATAATCTGACATCCTCTGATGTACAGGTAACTGTTTACAGCTAAGTAATACATTATAACTGTGATTTGACAAACAAACCCCTTGCATATTTCCCATGAAACGCTTATGTCCAAAATATTTCTGCCCTATCTTGCACACAGACTATAATCACAGATGCAGATAATTTCTTGACAGGCATTGGAGGGATGAATTGCTTTTTCCAATGAGGACTCCCATTTATATCTTATACTCTCCATATACCTTTTTGTGCTTCTTACTTCGAGACGTGAACAGGTTACATGTGTTTCCTAATCCTGTTGTTTCTTGTTCCTTGTTTCGAATGCCATTAATGTTTACCACCCTCATGGTTATTTTATTAGTTAATGGCAAGTAAATGTGAGTTCTGTGAAGTGATTTTGTACACATGAAGATTCTCATTCCTAGGAAATAGAGTAAAATGCATCAAAGGTCCTAATATTTTTCTGGAGGTGTCAAGTTAGTCCTAATTCTGTAAAACTGCATATCTATGTCCTAGAAGAATTTAAGTCGTTCATGTCCACAGGTGGCAGATTGACCACTGCCATGTACTCCCTCCGTTCCTAAATACAAGTCTTTTTAGAGATTCCACTATAGAGACTACATTTAGATGTATATAGACGCTTTTTAGAGTATAGGTTTCACTCATTTTTCTCTGTATGTAGTCTATAGTGGAATCTCTTAAAAAACTTATATTTAGGAATGGAGGTAGTAGACAACATTTCCTCCAAAACCCACCTGAAAAATTCCGTCCTCTAATTTTTTGAACGTTCTGGCGTGGCTCTGTCAACGGCAACCTGCTCTCTGTACGCATCCCCATCGCGCGCAGGAGATTTTCTTGGGGCACGCCGGAAAAGGGAAGCGTCTTAATGGCAATGATGGAACCCTGACGTAGGTCTCTCTCTCTCTCTCTCTCTCCAGCAGTCTAACAGTGGCAATGGTGGGTGGAGGCAACTGCACGACGCTGCAGGGCGCACGACATGGCGCTCTGCTGGATGAGCTTCAGGCCGCGTGACATGGCACTCTGCTGGATAAGTTTCAGGGCGCACGGCAGGTGATGATCTGCCAAGAACCTGATTTTGGGGGAGCAATTAACGTGCTCGACGAAATGCTTTACCGGAGAGGCAGCGCCAGCTTATCAGGACAAATCGCGCTGGAAGAGCAGGTCGCGGTTCTCCAGTGCTATGCTGACACATGCTCGCTAGCCTATCCCAGATGAGCCAGGCAAGGGCGCAGACGAAGCAGAGGGAGGTGTAAGAGATGTGTGCGAGCTACACGAGGAGCTACGCACGGCAGGGTACATATCAGATGCCCGCCTTGTGCTGCACGACATGTACCCAGCAAACGCCTCGCCATCACGTTCGGGCTGGTGAGCATGCCACACGGCCATCTTTTTTGGTATTTTCTTCTCCCCGTCCATCTCTCTGCTTAAACGGGCCCGTATTCACATCACTGTTTGCTCTAGTTAGTTAATTGTGTCTCCTGACAATGCCTGGAGCCACATTGTGCTTGTGTGTATGAATGATTTGGTCTGAGTGGTGCAAATGATGGTGAGGCTGCTACTCAGCCTGGACCTTAGCACCACAGCAACAACACGTACTCGACAAGCACTGCTGGCCATGATAGGCGGCTGTAGGCCGTACCTGACGCAGTGGGAGCTCCTCCATGGCTGACTGGGATGTGATGAGAGAGAGAGAGAGAGAGAGAGAGAGAGAGGGAGGGAGGGAGGGAGGGAGGGAGAGAGAGGGAGAGGCCACAAAAATCAGGGTGTTTTGTTCAAAATATTGCCTATGTGGTGGCGGTCAACTTGCGTCACGTGCAGGTCAAACGGGATTAGAGCTACATAGGACCTGCCGTGAACGACTTGGATGCTTTTAGGACGTAGATGTGCAATTTTGAAGAATTAGGACCAACTTCCAAAAAAATTAGGACCATGATGCATTTTACTAAGGCAATATACCACTGATATGGTAAGTCAAAATCCAAGGAAAAGTATACTTTTTAAGAACATGTTACGTCACAGCAGCTATTTTATACATCCTTTGTTTCACCGTATCTGTTCCGCATGCATACCTAGGAGGCCAAAAGAGTGAGCGATATTTGGTGGAATTTTATCGTTCTTGCTTTCATGAAATGAGTACTAATATATCTAGTGAGAACAAGTATGCTATTCCATCAAATATTACTTCAATTCATGTTTTGCACAAACCAAGTCTCAAATGATTCCTTGCAAACTAGTTTGGTAAGTCAAAAATCCCCAGGCAAAATTTACTTCTAAAAACATGTTACATCACTGCAGCTATTCATGTTATGCACAAACGAAACCTCAAATAATTACTTGCAGAACAGTTTGATAACTCGAAAATACCAGGCAAAGTATGCTTGACAGAAAATGTTATGTCAACGTAGCTAGCTATACGTGTTAATTCATGTTTTCACATCCGCTGGAGTTAATTGGCTTCTTATACTGAATGACACGACATTTTTTTATTGAGACTCATCGGAAAGATATATCATACTAAATGGTATTCTATTGGTCTTGTCATTTAATACAAGGCTGCAGAAAATGAAACTGTCCAACACTTAGAAGACATAGATTAATGCACATGTAGGTATAAGCATAGTGACCATCAAATTTGCCGCACTCTTTGAGTTCCTGGAGCTTGATGTTGCATTCGAATTCGGGCTTCCTGCATTAAATTGAATGATGTAGCAGTTAGTCCTTGAGTTTTCACCATGTATTGCATACTGGATTGGAGGAACATTAGACTACTGTTGATCTCATCGTGTAGTTCTGGAAGCAGTTTTTTACCTTGATCACCAGAAATTTTTAACTTACATTGGTCTAGGGTGGTAAATACTCGTGTACTCTGCAGTAATGTGTACCAAAACTTTTATTTGGCCAGAAATGGACGACATAGTCGAAGCAAATTTTGATCTTGCATTTTGTACAGGAAAATAATAATGAAGCATCTTAAATGAACACACGGTATGTTCCATGTTTAGGCTTATTTATATTTATGACTTTACCTTTAGGTGCATCTGCGACTTGGTTGCTCGTCTCCTCCGGTGGGTCTTCTGGCGCTGTTGCTGGAGGAACTGGGATGGCTGGAATTTGAGAAGTCTGATGTAATGAGTTTAAGAAGCGGCATGTTACTTACTCTAGGGTGCAATGGATCGTAACATTTACAGACCTGTGCATTGGCTAATCGGCGGTGCTTGGACCTTGCAGATGCTAGGGAGCTCCAGGGCCCTCGTGTGGTTAATGACGATGCCAAATGACGCCGCACTGCCATCGAGAACCATGCAGAGGCAACGGGGGTCGGTCTGGACGATGCCGGCGAGCGTGGTGCAGCAGGAGAAGCCGGGCTCCAGGGCTTTGCTTCCGATGAAGTCAAGGCATGGGGATAGGGTCATCATCACGCTCGAGCAACCGTTGTTCTGCGCTGCGGCTTTGGAGGCGATCATCGTCGCCAGAATAAGAGCGATGGCAGCGATCTCCATCTTCCTCGCAGCTCCTTCCCCAGGATGAACAATGCCGGTAATTAATATCACAAAGCTACGTCTCAGAGAGGAAAAAACTTGGATGTATTGACAGGTAGTGGTTCGTAAGGACGTTGTAGGAAGAGGAAGAGGGCTTTGTCTGCTGCGGATGCGGCCGGATTTTTCGGAATGATATACCAGGAAGCTGCTACTGTCTCCTGACCACACACATGTTTGGTCTATTGTTGCAGCATTCTAATCGTGGAAAGGGCTTTATGCATGTGCATAAATTTAGGGTGGTATGTTTCCCCCAACCAGTCGCATTTCTTTATTATTCCTTAACCTGGACATTTTGCCTTCATATTTGTACTGTAGGAGGCAACTATTATTTGCTTGTTTTGAGAATTAACCTACATTATTATATAAGTGTGTTCTTAATTAGTCAGAGCGAAAACAAAAATATATGCCTCACAAAAATATATGTAAGAGCATCCCCAATACGTGATGTAGATGTAAAAATAACTGAAATATACATCACTTAGGCCAAAAAAAAAAAACGTACCTCCAATACACGATGTAGATGTAAATCTTTTACATCTGAGTTTACTTTAGATGTAAAATGCATCACTAAGTGATGCAAACATACATCACTTGGCTGCGCCAGGTGAAAACGCAGCCTCACCGCGCGGAGCCCTGCCGCACCACGCCGCCTGCCCACCGGAACATCGCTGCACCCTGCTGTCGGTAGATCCGGCCTCCTACCCCTGCCGCCGTCGGATCCGTCACCCACGCCTCGAAAGCGCCCAAATCTGTCTTTTTTTGCTGCTCCACTGACGCCGTGCGATTTGAAGCATCTCCTTTGTCGTCTACATAGCCTCCGACCTCCACAATCCTCATCGCTGCACAATTTGAAGCTTCTCCGTCGCCGTCGCCACACAATTTGAAGCTTCTCCATCGTCGCGTCGTCGCTCGATTTGGAAGCCGTAACCGCTCAACCATCACCGTGCAGTCGCTTGATTTGGAAGCAGCACAGCTCGACTCCGCCGGTCATCTCAAAGTCGCACAGGCCGCGAAGAGCAATACTGGCTTCTTCGGGGTGCGGAAGCCGCTTGGGGACTTTGGTGTCGAGTTCCAGTGCGACGACTATCGCTACTGGGCACTGGCGGCACCTTGAAGTACCCGGAGGTGGCCGCACGTGTGTATGACGTCGCCGCCCGGCGTTTTGGCCGGCCGAGGAACGAGATGAACTTCCCAGAGATCAAAACCCGAGAGGATGCGGAGTTCATCGGGTCAAAGAATCTTAAGATACGGTGGATGGACGAGAAGAAGGGGGAGAAGAAGAAGAAGACGGTCATCGCCATTGCTCCAGGCGAGACGAAGCGACGCTCGCGAGGTTCGCGAGGGAGCATCCAGACTATGTCCAAGCTAAGCGGGAGTTCTATTGGAAGCGTGACGCCGAGCAGAAGAAGAAGGCGGTGAAGAAGTAGGACGAGGTCAGCCCCTCGACGGTGATCCCCGTCGTGTCTGACTCGTCAGGTTGGGATGACTCGAGGAGGAGGAGGAGGAGAAGCTCGACGACTGGGGCGACCCCAACAAAGATGAGTTCTGGGAGCAGTTCAAGAGCGACGATGAGTAGTTTTTGTTTGATGTAGTTCAATTAGACTCAGAGTAGTAGTAGTTTGGTGTGATTTAGTAGTTTGAACTATGTTTAATTATGTTTTAAGAACTATGTTAGCTTCAAATGAACTTGGTATGTTTGAAATAATGTAGTAGTTCAACTAGTTTTACATCATTTGTTAGAGCACTAGTTTTACATCAACTATTATACATCATCTGTTGGAGTTGGGTGTTTTTCGGCGATATAAATTTTACGTCTAGCACTTTTTAGTGATGTATTTTACATTATCTATTGAAGATGCTCTAAATAGCACTGCATCAGGTGGTGCAAATATATACTCTTTTGTATCCCCCTATAGCTGCAGATGCTAGATCTTATAATTACTAGATGACCCCTTGCGCAACCAATTATGTCAAACATATTTTATGAATGATCCATATAGGGCAAAGAAAAACTATCTCCGAAGGATGCTTTTCATGAATTGTTTGCTAATGATTATGTTTGTATTGCGTCTGTTTTTGCCTTATATTTACTAACTCGGACAACGATAATTGCTGCCCATGTATTTCTTTGGCGATAGATAAGCCATTTGCTTAAGTGGGTGAATTGAATTTAATTTCTTTAGACTAGTGGGGTCGATAGAAACTCGTCCACACCCCACGACAAACGATCTGAACCATCAAAACGGGGCACTCCCACCAGGAACCACATGGGCAGAAGAAAACCAAACGAACCAACTAGACGAGTGATGGTCTAGGGGAGAGTGCGATTCGTGCAGCATACACGCCAACCGGCTAGGACCTAACATCGAAAGGCCGATAGACATGGCAAAACACACCATCAAGCCCGCAACAACGTTCAAAGGCTGGGCATGCATGGGAAAACACGTCTGGCTAGCCGCAGCAATCAAATTCCGTCCAGACATCCCAAGACACGCCATCCGGTCAGACCATAATGCTAAAAAATGGGACCGCATCCCAAAAATGCCATAAGTGGACGACGATTAAATAATCGATGTTCCGATCAATAGGACAGAGCAAAAGGTGCCATACCAGGCAGATTATCACGCGCCCGCATGCCATGACACATGGAATTACAAAGACTAGACGGAGCCGACCAACAGTCCCATGAAATTTGATACAACAAATCTCTACTCCTAATGGACGAATTGGTTGAATAGTCCCCCCCACTTTCAACCGGTTTATTTTCAACCGGTTTATTTTCAACCGGTTTTTTTCCATCAAATGACCCCCACCCCCACGCCCACCCACCGAAACGCGCCCAGCGAACCGGGGAGAGATCCGTTGATTTGGCTAAGGTAGGAAAGAATCTATTATTTGTTTGCTAAAGCAAATTGTATTAATGGAAGAGATCCGTTGATTTGGCTAAGGTAGGAAAGAATCTATTCTTTGTTTCCTAAAGAAAAATTGCATTAATGAGAGAGATCCGTTGATTTGGCTAAGGTAGGAAAGAATATATTATTTGTTTCCTAAAGCAAATTGCATTAATGGGAGAGATCCGTTGATTTGGTTAAGGTAGGAAAGAATCTATTATTTGTTTGCTAAAGCAAATTGCATTAATGGAAGAGATCCGTTGATTGCTAAGGTAGGAAAGAATCTATTATTTGTTTCCTAAAGAAAATCTCTACTCCTAATGGACGAATTGGTTGAATAGTCCCCCCCACTTTCAACCAGTTTATTTTCAACCGGTTTTTTTCCATCAAATGACCCCCACCCCCACGCCCACCCACCGAAACACGCCCAGCGAACCGGGGAGAGATCCGTT
>NC_041382.1:355502303-355538670 GCF_002162155.2 Triticum dicoccoides | reverse complement strand
GAAACGCGCCCAGCGAACCGGGGAGAGATCCGTTGATTTGGCTAAGGTAGGAAAGAATCTATTATTTGTTTGCTAAAGCAAATTGCATTAATGGAAGAGATCCGTTGATTTGGCTAAGGTAGGAAAGAATCTATTCTTTGTTTCCTAAAGAAAAATTGCATTAATGAGAGAGATCCGTTGATTTGGCTAAGGTAGGAAAGAATATATTATTTGTTTCCTAAAGCAAATTGCATTAATGGGAGAGATCCGTTGATTTGGCTAAGGTAGGAAAGAATCTATTATTTGTTTGCTAAAGCAAATTGCATTAATGGAAGAGATCCGTTGATTTGGCTAAGGTAGGAAAGAATCTATTATTTGTTTCCTAAAGAAAATCTCTACTCCTAATGGACGAATTGGTTGAATAGTCCCCCCCACTTTCAACCAGTTTATTTTCAACCGTTTTTTTCCATCAAATGACCCCCACCCCCACGCCCACCCACCGAAACGCGCCCAGCGAACCGGGGAGAGATCCGTTGATTTGGCTAAGGTAGGAAAGAATCTATTATTTATTTGCTAAAGCAAATTGCATTAATGGAAGAGATCCGTTGATTTGGCTAAGGTAGGAAAGAATCTATTCTTTGTTTCATAAAGAAAAATTGCATTAATGAGAGAGATCCGTTGATTTGGCTAAGGTAGGAAATAATATATTATTTGTTTCCTAAAGCAAATTGCATTAATGGAAGAGATCCGTTGATTTGGCTAAGGTAGGAAAGAATCTATTATTTGTTTCCTAAAGGAAAATTGCATTAATGAGAGAGATCCGTTGATTTGGCTAAGGTAGGTAAGAATCTATTATTTGTTTCCTAAAGCAAATTGCATTAATGGGAGAGATCCGTTGACTTGGCTAAGGTAGGAAAGAATCTATTATTTGTTTGCTAAAGCAAATTGCATTAATGGAAGAGATCCGTTGATTTGGCTAAGGTAGGAAAGAATCTATTATTTATTTCCTAAAGAAAATTGCATTAATGAGAGAGATCCGTTGATTTGGCT
The DNA here is from genome assembly GCF_002162155.2 of Triticum dicoccoides. NCBI lineage: Eukaryota > Viridiplantae > Streptophyta > Magnoliopsida > Poales > Poaceae > Triticum > Triticum dicoccoides. Next base: position 355,537,641 of record NC_041382.1, on the reverse strand, counting down.
AAGGTAGGAAAGAATCTATTATTTGTTTCCTAAAGCAAATTGCATTAATGGGAGAGATCCGTTGATTTGGCTAAGGTAGGAAAGAATCTATTATTTGTTTGCTAAAGGAAATTGTATTAATGAAAGAGATCTGTTGATTTGACTAAGGTAGGAAAGAATCTATTATTTGTTTCCTAAAGAAAATTGCATTAATGAGAGAGATTTGTTGATTTGGCTAAGGTAGGCGGTTTTTGCGGTTCTTGGCGGCTCAGTGTGAGGTGGGGCGAGGTACAAAAAAATATCATGGAAGGTGAGACGGAAAAAAACCTGGGAGGTGGGAGTTGTCCCTGGTTAACCTACGAAATTTCATAGATTTTTTTAGGACGAAAAAAACCCAGTGGAGGTGGGACGAAAATTGGCCGGCGGAGACTACCACCTCCCACTACTGACTTTTTTTCGTCCGGTTTTATTTCATCCCACCTCCCACTACTGACTTTTTTCTTAATTAATAACTCCACCCTCCTGCTGGTTTTTTTCTAATCTAATTCAATCTATTGATCCTTCCTTAGTCACAATGCACTTACATGTAGCCCCGACAGATCGGTTTCCATATGAAATAAAACACAATCATCAATCAATCCTTGGTTCTCTTTTATAGGACTTGTTGCCATACATGAACCATACGATAACTTCCATATACAAAATAAAGGGACACACAATCAGGTTTCCTTCCTTTCCAAAGTTCTAGCCACCGACCCCCTCCCCAGACCGCGTTCTTTTTCCCATGCCACCATCGACAATCTGCTCTCCCATTTCCTCGTCCTCCCCACGTTGTGAAGTTCCAACGCACAACTACACAAACACCAGTGACATAGAAAACCACCGCCTCCTCCTCCGCGCCACCGCCTACTCTATTTTTCCCCTCTGTGTGGCGACCTGAATGGAAGGCGGTGGATCTGGGATGCGCCTGGTTCCACAAGACGTCAGGCGTAAGGAAGGATGGAAAACCACCGGCTGGATGGCCAAGGGTGGCCCATTGAAGGTTTGAAACCTCCTATGGCGTAATTTTGTGCAACCTGCATGAAGATTGTAGGAGCTATCCATGTGGTCGTTCCATCGGCAACAAGTACGTATTGGATAGCACATAATTTGAAATTCTTGACGGAGTTGACTGACCATGACTTTGACTCTCACAATGTTGCATGTTCTTCGGAGTTGACTGGTGGCGTTTTTAGGTTATTACTACCATGAAGATGAGAGGAACATCGAGAAAAATCCTTTCCCTAAAAAATGGATGGGAGGAATATCTTGGTCTATGATTTCATGATGAATAGGACCCTGAGAAAGCAGTGGATGATGCCCCGTTGATTCTCTTTGAATTCGGCTACTGTGGAAATGTGTATAGTCAGGCTTGGAGTGAGCGCTCCATGCATGTGTGTCAGTGGCACTCAGAGATTGGTTGTGACGCTCTTGTGAGGGTGTGTGGGAGTGGTGTGCTCGAGACACGCCAATCTCGTGAGCAGGTGCGGAGATGAGTTGCACAAGAGAAACATTGGTGGGATGAACCCAAACCTTTATTTTTTTTCTAATATGAATTATCCTTCCTTCTTAGAAAAACATGTTTTGAGTAAAGTTATCTTTACTATAGACATATATTGACAATTAATCAAGTATCAACATCATTGCATGCTTATTGCGTGGAATGTGTGTCCCAATGTTGACAGAAGGTATAAAAAGATTGTCTTGGAATTATTATTTTCTTGGGAAGATATTGCCCTGAATTCTCATTTCTCATCAGAAATTTAGTATCCATTTTCGTTGATCTTATTTGCAACATGTACAAGTCAGTAATAATCTAAGGGGGTGCCCTACCGGAGAAGATTATGATAGTTGGACAAGAAACTTGGTACTGTCGTGCAAGGTAGAGGTAGGAGAAATAGGAGATAAAAGCATGCATGGTGGGAGAAGGAAGTCAAGTGTCGCGTGGTAGCTCAGACATGGAGTGTGGAAGAAAGACAATGACGAGATGTATGTACCTACTAGATCATGACCATGAGATATCATCCCATAAAAATGGCCTTTGACTCTCATGTCACATGAATTTTCTCTTTGTATATATATATTTGTTAGTCCGTGGCAATGCACGGACACTTAGCTAGTGGAATTAAGGTCCGGGATTCCCTAGCCCTTCCGCCATTTGATTCCGGTCCACGGGAGCCAGACGTATGGGTATGACAGGACAATCTCAATGACCCCCGTTGGATGATTAAAAGTGTTGTTTGACAGGTTGTTCATAATTCCTCGTGTCCCACTTGCCATCGACACGGAGAGGCCGCCGTGAGCATTAATTGGGTTGGAGGAAATCTGGCATATAACTTGGTACCTGGACGGAGGACATCTCCATCGTCTTGATTGAGGCAATCTATGTCCCATCCAAGAGAAGGAAGCTGCGACAATCACTTAAAGCGTAGTAACTTGCCGCAATAACCAACACTCACGGGCAGGAGGTCCACCTCTGCCACTACATATACTCCCACCGTTTTTATTTACTTCGCATATTAGAGTTGACTGAAGTCAAACTTTCTAAAGTTTGACCAAGTTTATAGAAGAAAATATAAATATTTACCATAACAAATTTATACTATGTGGAAGTACATTTGATAATGAATCTAATGGTGTTGATTTCTTATTGTATATGTTAATATTTTTGTCTACAAACTTTGTCAAAGTTTATAAAGTTTGACTTTGACCAAAGCTAATATGCGAAGTAAATAAAAACGGAGGGAGTACATCCTAGAAGAACAACTTCTCGTAACAACGTCTGCAGAAATGCCCTCACTTCCTGTGATGAGTCACCATAAAGTGGGGTCACCCTTAGTCAATGGTGAGCCCGTTTTCTTACACCAGGCATCTGGGCCCACACTATCCGGGCAGATCCACTAGACCACACCGTCATAAACTTCCTGAAATATGGAAAGCAACAATAAATATTCCTCAAAGTGTTCAAACCATTTCCCTAAGGTTTCATGTCAGACCTTCATCCATTTCCATAACTGCGTACTACTAATACTTGCTTCATATGTTACATATATAAGGTGGTTTCAATAAATTAACAAAACAAACATTCATACACAAGGCTAGTGCCTTTTCTTTCTTACCTCCTCTACCCGGTAGTAGATCTCAAAGGGAACCGGCTCGCCCTCCTTCTCGTTCTCGTTGTCGCAAAGGTGGTATTGTTGCATCACCCACCTAGTCTTCTTCCACTCATCACCGGACTTGCTATACAACACTTGGATCTCTTTCTTCCGTGTCTACCCACCATCAACTTTCAATGTCATTATATTGTCAGTCTTATGCCACACTATGCCGTATCTCTATGTTGTGACGCTTCCTCACTTCAGTGGGGTACGCGCTGGAAGGGAGGAAGAAGAAATATTCATACACAAGAGGAAGAGAAGAGAAGGAAAGGGCGGGGCGCCGCCCCCCTTCCCTAATCCAATTCGGACTAGAGGGGGAGGGGTGCGCGGCCCTGCCATGGCCGGCCCTCTCTCTCTCTCTCTCTCCACTAAGGCCCATGTTGGCCCATTAGATCCCCCGGGGGTTCCGATAACCCTCCTGGCATTCCGATAATTATCCGGTGACCCCCAGAACTCATCCGGTGTCCGAATATAGTCATCCAATATATCAATCTTCATGTCTCGACCATTTCGAGACTCCTCATCATGTCCATGATCAAATCTGGGACTCCAAACTATCTTCGGTACATCGAAACACATAAACTCATAATACCGATTGTCACCGAATGTTAAGCGTGCGGACCCTACGGGTTCGAGAACTATGTAGACATGACCGAGACACGTCTCCGGTCAACAACCAATAGCGGAACCTGGATGTTCATATTGGCTCCCACATATTCTACGAAGATCTTTATCAGTCAAACCGCAATGACAACATACGTAATTCCCTTTGTCATCGGTATGTTACTTGCCCGAGATTTGATCGTCGGTATCTCAATACCTAGTTCAATCTCGTTGCCGACAAGTCTCTTTACTCGTTCCATAATGCAACATCCCATGACTAACTCATTAGTCATATTGCTTGCAAGGCTTATAGTGATGTGCATTACCGAGAGGGCCCAGAGATACCTCTCTGAAACACGGAGTGGCAAATCCTAATCTCGATCTATGCCAACTCAACAAACACCATCGGAGACACCTGTAGAGCATCTTTATAGTCACCCGGTTACGTTGTGACGTTTGATAGCACACTAAGTGTTCCTCCGGTATTCGGGAGTTGCATAATCTCATAGTCATAGGAACATGTAAAAGTCATGGAGAAAGCAATAGCAGTAAACTAAACGATCAAAGTGCTAAGCTAACGGATGGGTCAAGTCAATCACATCATTCTCTAATGATGTGATCCCGTTCATCAAATGACAACTCTTGTCCATGGCTAGGAAACTTAACCATCTTTGATTAACGAGCTAGTCAAGTAGAGGCATACTAGTGACAATCAGTTTGTCTATGTATTCACACATGTACTAAGTTTCCAGTTAATACAATTCTAGCATGAATAATAAACATTTATCATGATATAAGGAAATAAATAATAACTTTATTATTGCCTCTAGGGCATATTTCCTTCAGTCTCCCACTTGCACTAGAATCAATAATCTAGTTCACATCGTCATGTGATTTAACACCAATAGTTCACATCTTTATGTGATTAGTTCACATCTCCATGTGACTAATACCCAAAGGGTTTACTAGAGACAATAATCTAGTTCACATCGCTATGTGATTAACACCCAAAGAGTGATCATGTTTTGCTTGTGAGAGAAGTTTAGTCTACGGGTATGCAACAGTCAGATCCGTATGTATTTTGCAAATTTCTATGTTTACAATACTCTGCACAGAGCTACTCTAGCTAATTGTTCCCACTTTCAATATGTATCTAGATCGAGACTTAGAGTCATCTAGATCGGTGTCAAAATCTTGCATTGACATAACTCTTTACAATGAACTCTTTTATCACCTCCATAATCGAGAAATATTTCCTTAGTCCTCTAAGGATAATTTTGACCGCTGTCCAGTGATCTACTCCTAGATCACTATTGTACTCTCTTGCCAAAATCATGCTAAGGTATACAATAGGTCTGGTACATAGCGTAGCATACTTTATAGAACCTATGACCGAGGCATAGTCAATGACTTTTTCATTCTCTTTCTATTTTCTGCCGTGGTCGGGTTTTGAGTCTTTACTCAACTTCACACCTTACAACACAGTCAAGAACTCCTTCTTTGACTGTTCCATTTTGAACCACTTCAAAAACTTGTCAAGGTATGTACTCATTAAAAAATTTGTCAATCGTCTTGATCTATCTCTATAGATCTTGATGCCCAATATGTAAGCAGCTTTACCGAGGTATTTCTTTGAAAAGTTCTTATTCAAGTATCCTTTTATGCTATCTCTAAATTCAGTATCATTTCCGATCAACAATATGTCATCCACATATAATATCAGAAATGCTACAGAGCTCCCACTCACTTTCTTATAAATACAGACTTCTCCAAAAATCTGTATAAAACTATATGCTTTGATCAACTCATCAAAGCGTATATTCCAACTCCAAGATGCGTGCACCAGTCCATAGATGGATTGCTGGAGTTTGCACACTTTGCTAGCACCTTTAGGATTGACAAAACCTTCTGGTTGCATCATATACAACTCTTCTTTAATAAATCCAGTAAGGAATGTAGTTTTGATATCCATTTGCCACATTTCATAAAATGCGGCAACTTCTAACATGATTCGGACAAACTTTTAAGCATCGATACGAGTGAGATAATCTCATCGTAGTCAACACCTTGAACTTGTTGAAAACCTTTTGCGACAATTCGAGCTTTGTAGGTAGTAATACTACTATCAGCGTACGTCTTCCTCTTGAAGATCCATTTATTCTCAATGGCTTGCCGATCATTGGGAAAGTCAACCAAAGTCCACACTTTGTTCTCATACATGGATCCCATCTCAGATTTCATGGCCTCAAGCCATTTTGCGGAATCTGGGCTCATCATCGCTTCCTCATAGTTCATAGGTTTGTCATGGTCTAGTAACATGTCTCCCAGGAAGGATTACTGTACCACTCTGGTGCAGACCATACTCTGGTTGACCTATGAGGTCGGTAGTAACTTGATCCGAAGTTTCATGATCATCATCATTAGCTTCCTCACTAATTGGCGTAGGAATCACTAGAACTGATTTATGTGATGAAATACTTTCCAATTTGGAAGAAGGTACAATTACCTCATCAAGTTCTACATTCTTCCCACTCACTTCTTTCGAGAGAAACTTCTTCTCTAGAAAGGATCCACTCTTATCAACAAAGATCTTGCCTTCGGATCTGTGATAGAAGGTGTACCCAACATTTTCTTTTGGGTATTCTATGAAGATGCACTTCTCTGATTTGGGTTTGAGCTTTATCAAGTTGAAACTTTTTCACATAAGCATCGCAACCCCAAACTTTAAGAAATGACAACTTAGGTTTCTTGCTAAACCACAGTTCATACGGTGTCATCTCAACGGATTTTTAGACGGTGCCCTATTTAACGTGAATGCATCTGTCTCTAATGCATAACCCCAAAACGATAGTGGTAATTCAGTAAGAGACATCATAGATTGCACCATATCTAATAAAGTACGGTTATGATGTTCGGACACACCCATTACATTGTGGTGTTCCAGGTGGCGTGAGTTGTGAAACTATTCCACATTGTTTCAAATGAAGATGAAACTTGTAACTCAAATATTTGTTTCCGCAATCAGATCGTAGAAACTTTATTTTCTTGTTACGATGATTTTCCACTTCACTCTGAAATTCTTTGAACTTTTCAAATGTTTCAGACTTATGTTTCATCAAGTAGCACTACTAGGGAAAACCTTATACACAGAATCTTAGCAGCAGCGCGGTTTAAAAACATACGCTACTGCTATTTAGCAGTAGCGAGCTTCAAGAAACCGCACTACTAATAGCACGGTAGCAGTAGCGGTCTAGGTGAAACAAGCGCTTCTACTATAATTGCCACGGCGTTGCCCCCCGGCTAGATATAGTAGTAGTGCCCTTCCAAGGACGCGCTACTGCTAAAGTACTAGTAGCAACGTTTTTCTTCAAAACATGTTGCTGCTAAGTATTGCACCTAATTAAGTTTAGTCCCATATTGCTAAGCGAACGAGGTGTTTACCACCTTAAATATGTTACTTCTCAAACTATCTCAAGCACTTGGTCTTCATTGAACTATATGTGTAGGATTTGTGGCTGCAATATGGATCTTCACCAGTGCTTATACATGTAGTGTGAGGATTCAGGTTGACTATTTAGGTTCTACACAAAAAGATCAATGATGACCAATGTATATATTTGAAGTTTTTACATGCTTAGACTTAGCAGTAGCGTTTTTTCAGGGCAAAGCGCTACTGATATTATAAAACAGAAAGGAATAGCTGTAGCGCGTTTCGCTTAACACGCTATAGCTAACTTAGCTATAGCGCGTTCCAGCCAAACGCGCTGCTGCTAGTTTGACTTAACCCCCGACCACGCGGGCTCAAAATTTCGCTAAGTCCTTCCCCTCCACTTCCCCCTCTCCCCCAACTACTTCATTGCCGCCGTCGCCCTGCCGCTCCCGACCTCACCGCCGCCGCCCGTCGCCGCCCTCAACCTCACCACCGCCGCCGCCCGTTGCACACCCTCGACGCCGCCCCTGACCCCGACCTCGACGCCGCCCTCCGCCGCGCGCCCGAGCCCCGACCCCAACCTCGACGCGGCCTGCCCCTCCCTCGCCACAGTCCCCGTAAGGCTATGCCTCTCCTCTCCCCTACCCTCCTCTCTCTCTTTGCTCTCTGCTGTGATGATTTGTTCATATATATTTGTTCATATCAACCCTAGCTAGATTTGGTCATATATATGTTGCTACTGTGATGATGTTTAAATGAACCCTAGGTTTTCATATGAACCCTAGATTTGTTTAGGACAGTAGGAATTTTTTAGCATTGAGGAAAAAATAGATTTTTTTAGGAAATTAGCTAGGGCAATTTTTTATGAAAATGCCTAAACAGTAATTCCATTTAGCTTTAAATTAATAGAGGGTATATAAATAATAGCATTTAGCTAGGGCATTAACATAGGGTATATACATTAGCTATAAATAAAAAACAGCATCATTTATCTATAAATAAAACAATAGCATTTAGCTATAAATAAAAACCAATAGCATTTAGCTATAGAAAACAGTAGCATTTAGCTATAAACAAAAAACAATAGCATTTAGCTATAAATAAAAGACAATAGCTATGGCATTTAGCTACAAACAAAAAACAGAATTGTTTTTCTTTCAAAAACTTGGTTAAACTAATTGTTGCTATGTAAACAAAAAACAAGATTGTTGTTATATGATATATGTCATTGATGTTCATTTGCATATTCTATTATTGAAGTGGTTCGATTGTGCCCAAGTGGCTTTGTTGTTTCCAGGGAATGAAGTCGATTGGCCTATGTTTTGCCGGAATGTTGATTCATTTCTGTTTCGGCAAATTTTAGGTTCCCGATTTGTCCACTTTTTAGTAAAAGTCATGCTGAAATTTTCTGTGAATTTCGGCATGACTTGTGCTACAAACTAGGACATATCGAGTGCCCGCGATTTGCCGCACCGGGAAGGAGTCAACATTCCTGCAAAGCATAGGCCTTTTTATGTCATTATTCATTTTATTAGGTATAGAACTAATTGACTAGATTTAATCATAAGAACTAGTTGAATTAATAGAACTAGTTGAACATGTCACATTCGACGATGTACGAACGCATGAGATGATTTACTTTTGCTTATTGAATGCAAGCTAATTTGAATACTTATTTATTTTATGATTTGTTTTTGCTTATTGAATGCTCTTGTTAATATGAGTCTTATAAGATATTTTGAAATGTATATCTTGTGTTGCTCAAATAGGATATGTGGTTGCCCAAGTGGCCGGTCATGTTTGTAGGTTACACCTCCGAGTGGCTTATGTTTTGCCGGAGTGTTGATTCATTTCTGTTTCGGCAAATTTCAGGCACCCGATATGTCCTATTTTAGCAAAGGTCATGCCAGATTTTTCCGTGAATTTTGGCATGACTTGTGCCAGAATATGTAGGAAATATCGAGTGCCCCGGATTTGTGTGTTGAGTATCCTGGTAGTTGTCTTTGATCGATTTTCAATTAATATTTCAACTATGAACATAGGAAATGTCTGACGACGAAATGGATTTCGGTATTTGCAAATACTATGAAGACGAGCGCGGCCTGTGCGACGGAATCTTCCTAGATGATGATAGGCGCTTCAGCATCAAGCTGGACGAGAACTTTGAAGTGGATACAGTAAGTCACAACGACAAGTCTTTTTTCATAATTAAGCATGACATCTGCTTCATTTGCTTCAACTTATATTTTTTTTACTATTCTACTAGCGTATCCCCTGTCATGCAAGAGTTTTTGTCTTGGATAAGATAGGTTTCAGTCATACTATGGAGGTAAAGAGAGTTTACTTGAAGACCGAGCATGGTTGTATTTTCCATGCAAAATTATACAACACAGACGACTACACCTATTCTGGATGCAAAACTTGGAAAGCACTATGCAAGACTTATGCATTTGAGCCTGATATGGTTATCACCTTTGATATTCGTCCGGAAGATGATATTGAAGGTAATATCGACATCTGGGTCGATGTGCATACACCTCCTGTTATACCATTATGTGAGTTTCTTAACCATATTTATTTCTTTTATATTGTTTATTCAAAAATAGTTGACAACAAATTTCTATTGTTAGCTTATTTCCGTTCAAGAAAACATGTCAAGCGCTTGGTAGACATGACCTACTACTGTCCCGGGGCTGAACTAAACTGCGAGGAGATAAGTCATTATGTTTCATGGCTTGAGGATCTTCATACTGTCAAGACAAATTTTCTTCCTGCACTTAGAAATGTTAGTACTCAAAATGTGCGACCAATAGTGTTCGTATTGAACTACATTCAAATCTATTTAGTAAAGATGGTAAGATTTTTACTATTTGTCCTCAGTGAATCTTTTGCATACATTATTTTTAAGCTAAACTTCATTGCTAAGTATGTTACTATATGATGTTCTTCAACAGGGACTCCCGATGAATGTTGTGCCTCATTGGATCGAGACTAAAGGTACCATGAATATTGTTAGCTTACGGCCAAGATATCCTACAATGCACTTTAGTGCATTCAGGATTTTTAATAGTGAGGAATGCTTAATAGTGAAAGACTGGAGCAAAATTGTGAATGATCGCAGAGAAGTACTAGGGGGCAGCAATCAGAAGTGCAGCCCACAATTAGGAAACAGGTTCATCCGCATGCTCCAACTTGATGAAGGAGGAGTGCTACACATGTTTTATGTTATTTTACCTGAGAAAGAGCAGCATGAGTGATTAGCTAGCTAGAAATGAGTTTGGAGATGATGATGTGCTACACTATGACTATGATGATTATTATTAGCTAGTGTTGGTGGTGATTAGATAGCTACCGCAGCTAGTGTTGGTTGTGATTAGCTAGCTAGAATGAGTTTGAAGATGATGATGTGCTACACTATGACTATGCTGGTTAAATAAATACTATTGTTGGTAATGACTATGATGATGATTAAATAGCTTGTGCTGGCGGATTAGATTCAAGTGGAGGCAACATGTGGTGCACATCGAAAGTACTATTAGTCCAAACTAGATCAAGTTTGGATTAGTAGTATACTTTTGACATGCACCATATATTTCCTCCACTTGAACCTAATCCAAAATTCATTTCACACACTGTTATGGACATAATGATATAAACCTCATAATTGGTATTGTACCAAAATTTGTATAACGGCGTATAAATACACTAAAAATAAAAAAATAAATAAAAAAGAATACTAGTAGCGATGGATAGTAAACACGCTGCTACTAGCTAGAGTAACAGCAGCGTGGTAGTGGACAAGCGCTGCGGCTAAGTGTCTTAGCAGTAGCGCGTGTCGCACGCGCTACTGCTAAGTAATAGCTGTAGCGCCTTATTAGTAGCGTGTCTGCCCGCGCTACTAGAGGGCATTAAACCCGCGCTACTACTAGGGTTTTCCCTAGTAGTGTAGATATACCCATATCTGCTCAAATCATATGTGAAGGTCAGAAAATAAGGATACCCGCCGCGATCCTCAACACTCATTGGACCGCACACATCAGTATGTATTATTTCCAACAAGTCTGTTGCTGGCTCCATTGTTTCGAAGAACAAAGTCTTAGTCATCTTGCCCATGAGGCATGGTTCACAAGCATCAAGCGATTCATAATCAAGTGATTCCAAAAGTCCATCAACATGGAGTTTCTTCATGTGCTTTACACCAATATGACCTAAACGGCAGTGCCACATATAAGTTGCACTATCATTATTAACTTTGCATCTTTTGGCTTCAATATTATGAATATGTGTATCACTACGGTCGAGATTCAATAAACCATTTATATTGAGTGTATCCCATAGAAAATTTTATTCATGTAAATAGAACAACAATTATTCTTTGACTTAAATGAATAACCGTATTGCAATAAACATGATCCAATCATATTTATGCTCAACGCAAACACCAAATAACATTTATTTTAGGTTCAACACTAATCCCGAAGGTAAAGGGAGTGTGCGATGGTGATCTTATCAACCTTGGAATCACTTCCAACTCACATCATCACCTTACCCTTAACTAGTCTCTATTTATTTTGCAACTCCCGTTTCGAGTTACTACTCTTAGTAACTGAATCAGTATCAAATACTGCAGGGTTGCTATAAACACTAGTAAAGTACACATCAATAACATGTATATCAAATATACTTTTGTTCACTTTGCCATCCTTCTTATCCGCCAAGTATCTAGGGCAGTTCCACATCCAGTGACCATTTCATTTGCAGTAGAAGCACTCAGTTCCAGGCTTGGGTCTAGCTTTGGGATTCTTCATGGGAGCAACAACTTGCTTGCTATTCTTCTTTGAAATTCCTCTTTCTTTCCCTTTGCCCTTATCTTGAAACTAGTGGTCTTGTTAACCATCAACATTTGATGCTATTTCTTGATTTTTTACCTTCACCGATTTCAGCATCGCGAAGAGCTTGGGAATTACTTTCGTCATCCCTTGCATATTATAGTTCATCACTAAGTTCTAGTAACTTGGTGATAGTGACTAGAGAACTTTGTCAATTACTATCTTATCTACAAGATTAACTCCCACTTGATTCAAGCAATTGTAGTACCCAGACAATCTGAGCACATGCTCACTGGTTGAGCTATTCTCCTCCATCTTGTAGGCAAAGTACTGTCGGAGGTCTCCTACCTCTCGACACGGGCATGAGTATGAAATATCAATTTCAACTCTTAGAACATCTTATATGCTCTGTGGCGTTCAAAAACATTTTTGAAGTCCCGGTTCTAAGCTGTAAATCATGGTGCACTAAACTATTAAGTAGTCATCATACCGAGCTTTGTTAAATGTTCATAATGTCTGCATTTTCTCCTGCAATAGTTACGTCACCTAGCGGTGCATCAAGGATATAATTCTTCTGTGCAGCAACGAAGATAATCCTCAGATCACGGATTCAATCCGCATCATTGCTACTAACATCTTTCAACGTAGTTTTCTCTATAGGGACATATCATAAATAAAACAGGGAAGCTATACGTGAGCAATTGATCCACAACATAGATATGCAAATACTACCAGGACTAAGTTCACGATAAGTTTAAGTTCAATTAATCATATTACTTAAGAACTCCCACTTAGATGGACATCCCTATAATCATCTAAGTGATCATGTGATCCATATCAACTAAACCATGTGTGATCATCACGTGATATGGAGTAGTTCTCAATGGTGAACATCACTATGTTGATCATATCTAGTATATGATTCACGCTCGACCTTTCGGTCTCAGTGTTTCGAGGCCATATCTGCATATGCTAGGCTCGTCAAGTTTAACCCGAGTATTCTGCGTGTGCAAAACTGGCTTGCACCCGTTGTATGTGAACATAGAGCTTATCACACCCGATCATCACGTGGTGTCTCGGCATGATGAACTATCACAACGGTGCATACTCAGGGAGAACACTTATACCTTGAATTTTAGTAAGGGATCATCTCATAATGCTACCGTCGTACTAAGCAAAATAGGATGCATAAAAGATAAACATCACATGCAATCAAAATATGTGACATGATATGGCCATCATCATCTTGTGCCTTTGATCTCCATCTCCAAAGTACCGTCATGATCTCCATCGTCACCGGCATGACACCATGATCTCCATCATCTTGACCTTCATCAACATGTCGTCACATGGTCGTCTCGCCAACTATCGCTTTTGCAACTATTCCTATCGCATAGCGATAAAGTAAAGCAATTATATGGCTCTTGCATCTTATGCAATAAAGAGGCAACCATAAGGCTCCTGCCAGTTGCCGATAACTTTAACAAAACATGATTATATTATACAACAATTTATATCTCTTGACCATATCACATCACAACATGCACTGTAAAAACAAATTAGATGTCCTCTACTTTGTTGTTGCAAGTTTTACGTGGCTGCTACGGGCTGAGCAAGAACCGTTCTTACCTATGCATCAAAAACCACAACGCGGTATAGTGATTGCTTTTTGATCTTCAGAAAGAACCCTGTTCATTGAATCCGATTCAACTAAAGTTGGACAAACTGACACCCACCAGCCACCTGTGCGCGAAGCACGTCGGTAGAACTAGTCTTGCGTAAGCGTACGCATAATGTCGGTCTGAGCCGCTTCATCCAACAATACCACTGAATCAAGAATCAACTAGTGATGGCAAGCAATATGTATATACCCACGCCCACAACTCTTTTGTGTTCTACTCGTGCATATAACATCTATGCATAGACCTAGCTCGGATGCCACTCTTGGGGAACGCAGTAATTTCAAAAAATTTCCTACGCACACCAAGATCTATCATGGTGATGCATAGTAATGAGAGGGGAAGAGTGTTGTCCATGTACCCTCGTAGACCGTAAGCGGAAGTGTTATGACAACATGGTTGATGTAGTCGTACGTCTTCACGATCTGACCGATCCTAGTACCGAAAGTACGGCACCTCCACGATCTGCACACGTTCGGCTTGGTGACGCCCCACGAACTCTCGATCCAGCTGAGTGTCGAGGGAGAGCTTCGTCAGCACAACGGCGTGATGACGGTGATGATGAAGCTACCGGCGCAGGGCTTCACCTAAGCACTACGACGATATGACTGATGTGGATTATGGTGGAGGGGGGCACCGCACACGGCTAAGGGATCAATGATCAACTTGTGTGTCCTAGGGTGCCCCCTGCCCCTGTATATAAAGGAGCAAGGGGGAAGGCCGGCCGGCCCTTGGTGGCGCGCCAAGGAGGGGAGGAGTCCTCCTCCTAGTAGGAGTAGGACTCCCCTTTCCTAGTCCTACTAGGAGGAGGAAGGGGAAAGGAAGGAGAGGGAGAGAAGAGAAGGAAGGAAGGGGGGGGGGGGCGCCGCCCACCTTCCCTAGTCCAATTCGGACTAGAGGGGGAGGGGCGCGCGGCCCTGACTTGGCCGTCCCTCTCTCTCTCTCCACTAAGGCCCATGTTGGTCCATTAGATCCCCCGGGGGTTCCGATAACCCCCCGACACTCCGATAATTATCCGGTGACCCCCGGAACTCATCCGGTGTCCGAATATAGTCATCCAATTTATCAATCTTTATGTTCGACCATTTCGAGACTCCTCGTCATGTCCGTGATCACATCCGGGACTTCGAATTATCTTCGGTACATCAAAACACATAAACTCATAATACCGATCGTCACCGAACGTTAATCGTGCGGACCCTACAGGTTCAAGAACTATGTAGACATGACCGAGACACGTCTCCGGTCAATAACCAATAGCGGAACCTGGATGTTCATATTGGCTCCCACATATTCTACGAAGATCTTTATCGGTCAAACCGCATAACGATATACGTTATTCCCTTTGTCATCGGTATGTTACTTGCCCGAGATTCGATCGTCGGTATCTCAATACCTAGTTCAATCTCGTTACCGGGAAGTCTCTTTACTCGTTCCGTAATGCAACATCCCGTAACTAACTCATTAGTCATATTTCTTGCAAGGCTTATAGTGATGTGCATTACCGAGAGGGCCCAAAGATACCTCTTTGATACACGGAGTGACAAATCCTAATCTCGATCTATGCCAACTCAACAAACACCATCAGAGACACCTGTAGAGAATCTTTATAGTCACCCAGTTATGTTGTGATGTTTGATAGCACACTAAGTGTTCCTCCGGTATTCGGGAGTTGCATAATCTCATAGTCATAGGAACATGTAAAAGTCATGGAGAAAGCAATAGCAGTAAACTAAACGATCAAAGTGCTAAGCTAACGGATGGGTCAAGTTAATCACATCATTCTCTAATGATGTGATCCCGTTCATCAAATGACAACTCTTGTCCATGGCTAGGAAACTTAACCATCTTTGATTAACGAGCTAGTCAAGTAGAGGCATACTAGTGACAATCAGTTTGTCTATGTATTCACACATGTACTAAGTTTCCGGTTAATACAATTCTAGCATAAATAATAAACATTTATCATCATATAAGGAATAAATAATAACTTTAGTATTGCCTCTACGGCATATTTCCTGTAGTAGACCTGCATGACATTCTTTGGGCCTTCCATGATGTTAAAAGTCATGGTAGAAGTGAGGGCGATTTTTTTCAAGGATTTCCCGGTATAAGGTGTGCAATCGATGGGTGGTCAAGCCCGAGCAATGTAGTGTGGTTTGCACATTTCTCTCGTATGCACGTGTGTATGAGCCCTTCGTTAATTGAACCCAAGTGAGCCCATCAGTTACTGAACCCGACCAATCGATCACTCGCCTTACTGAACCCAAGCGATCGGCCCGTCGCACTACATTGAACCCGAGTGATCCTTCGCTTATTGAGTCTGAGCAATCGATTCCTCGCACTACTAATGAACCCGATCGATCCCTTTGCTGGTCACTGAGCCCGAGCAATCGATGCGTTTCATCGAGCCCCGATGCGAGACGTACTTGAGTTGAACTAGCTGGTTGGTTGCCCCTCGATGAACAAATCCCATTGCTGCCACACGCACGATACGTTGATCGAGTCAAGACCAATAGCTGGTTGCATCAACCGAGCCCCTTGCGTAAGATGTGTTGACCTAGCCAGTTGGTTGGAAGTGGATGAACATTCCCCGTTGCTGCCGTGCGCGCGTACGCCCCACCATGGCCGGTTGCATCGACCGAATCCCTTGCATAAAACGTGTTGACCTAGCCAGTTGGTTGGCTCTGGATGAACAATCCCTATTGCTGTTGTGCGCGCGCAGGCCCCACCACAGTCGGCTAGGGCCGGATGAACAAGACCCCATGGTAGTAAGTAGTTGGCGCTGGATGAACATGACCTAGAGGAGGCCGTGTCGCGGTACGCTACAGTCCAGCTGGCTAGGTATGGATGAGCATGATCCCATGGAAGGCCAGGCCATGGGTGGTTGGCCTGGATGAATAGGACCCCAAGGAGGCCGTTTTGCGGTACACCACACCCCATCCGGTTGGCGGTTGATGAACATGACCTCGTGTGGGCCGTAGGCGGTGGATGAACAGTAGCCCGTGGAGGCTGTAGGAAGTTGACAGTGGATGAACAGTACCATGTGGAGGTGCTTTGCATACGACACACCCCTCTAGTGAGCAGGACCCCTGTTTCGGCCGTAGGCGGTTGAACAAAATGTCGTTTTGTTTGTTTGGTGGTACGCCACACCCTCAGCTGGTGAACACGATTCCATTTTGGCCACCCAACCCGAGTCTGTTGGCGCTCATTGAACAGGACCCCGTTGCTGCGTACAACCATCCGTATATACGCTAGTACGACCGACCGTATATACACGAGTCTGGCCGACCGCTACAAGAATACTTGGCTTGTATTTTGCAACGTGGATGTACGTATGAGTACACGATTTACATGGGAATGCGTCACTACATGAAATATGTCAACTTGCGACCATCAATATTGGTCACTGAATGGCCATTGTTTTTCATTTGCGACCTTTTTGTGACCAAAAATAATTGGTCAAAAGCTGACCGTCTTTAATGAAACTTAACGACCTTTGTCGTGAAATGGTCGTAGAAGGCAACGAAGAAAATAAAAGGTTGTTGGTTCAATGACCAATTGCTTTGGTCGCTGGTTGTCTGCCCACACCACGTCGGATCCGACGTGGAAAAATTGCGACCAAATGAAAAGGTCATTTATTAGAACCATCCTAGTCAGATTTGGTGTTTTACATGGGCCGATCCCAATAACTCAACCAATTTACTATTATTTTTCCTATTGAATTTTGATCAGCTACATGGGCCAAGCCCAGTAATTCAGCCTTTTTATTTTCTAGGCCGTGGCCTTTTTCAATTCGACCTTTTTATTTTCCAGGCCATGGCCTTTTTGTGGACCATTTCTTCTTTGGGTCTCTTGTATTTTTCTTTTGGGCCTCGACCTTATTATAGTCTATTTCCTTAATTTTCAGCCATTTTCCTGTGAAAATTATTTGGTCCACATCCTTTTTAGATGCCAAATACTATTCG
Source organism: Triticum dicoccoides (assembly GCF_002162155.2). NCBI lineage: Eukaryota > Viridiplantae > Streptophyta > Magnoliopsida > Poales > Poaceae > Triticum > Triticum dicoccoides. The sequence continues at coordinate 355,519,956 of NC_041382.1, read as the reverse complement.
CTCCCACTTGTCAGGTATGACCCAGGTTTCAATTTCCATAATTTGAAGTAATATTTCATTGAGAACAGTAAACAAATGGAAATTATCAATCCACATGCCAAATTTGGATAATAGCACAATCTTTACATAGTTGATTTCACCCAGATACTATCACAACATATAAGTAGCCCTATAAGTATAATTCTGCTTTCTTCACTTTTAGGTTGGAGCTCTTGTAAATGAGAGGAAACACCATTTCCAGGTATGTTCGTAGAGGCTGAACGAAGGCATCTAACAATAAACAAAAAGTGTTAGAAACAGAATAAAAACAAATATACAAAGCAGCTAGGGACTGAATCATGAAGCATATGTACATGTAACATGTAACGCTAACAACCACAAGGAGCACACAACACAAGAGACAAGAAAGCACAGTTGTAGCATGAATACCAACACAGACAAAATAGTTCAGATGTTGAATGCAAAAAATGATACAATCTCACATGGTTCATTGAGCATGCACAAATGACTTAAGATAACAAGACATATGTTCTACACTAATTTTACACAAATCATTATCAATTACAACAGACTCAAAACAAAATACCATAACTTCTATATCACATAGGGAATCAACACAATAATACTCCCTTCAACCCAAAACAGGCATATCAAAACCAGCTAATAGAAAAAAAGAATGGGATAGACCGGTGACGTATCTAACTGGAGAAGATACTGTTGTTGCGGTTGTAACACAATGACCTCATGACTAAGAATGTGGTATCATGGCCAGGGTTGATATGCTCCAGCATGGTAAGCATCATGGCTTCATCAGGTTTGCGAGAACAACCGATCAAGCTGTGGGTTAACAAGCATGATGGGAGTGTTATCAATGCTGGAGCATTAAACTAGCAATGAGCAGTTCTACTTCCAAATAGAACCAAAGATCATGTTCAACCAACAACAAATGTATAGAACATCACAATGTATAATTACCAATATAAACAAGCCATATAAAAATGCCAAGTTATAGAAACTGCATCACAAATATGATTTGCCATACACCAATGATAACCCACAAGTATAGGGGATCGCAACAGTTTTCGAGGATAGAGTATTCAACCCAAATTTATTGATTCGACACAAGGGGAGCCAAAGAATATTCTCAAGTATTAGCAGTTGAGTTGTCAATTTAACCACACCAGGAAACTTAATATCTGCAACGAGGTATTTAGTAGCAAAGTAATATGATAGTAGTCGTAACGAAAGCAAAAGTAATATTTTTGGTTTTATAGTGATTGTAACAGTAGCAACGGAAAAGTAAATAAGCGAAGAGCAATATATGAAAAGCTCGTAGGCAATGGATCGGTGATGGAGAATTATGTCGGATGCGATCGATCATGCAACAGTTATAACATAGGGTGACACAGAACTAGCTCCAGTTCATCAATGTAATGTAGGCATGTATTCCGAATATAGTCATACGTGCTTATGGAAAAGAACTTGCATGACACCCTTTGTCATACCCTCCCGTGGCAGTGGGGTCCTATTGGAAACTAAGGGATATTAAGGCCTCCTTTTAATAGAGTACCGGACCAAAGCACTAACACATAGTGAATACATGAACTCCTCAAACTACGGTCATCACCGGTAATGGTCCCGATTATTGTCACTTCGGGGTTAACGGATCATAACACATAATAGGTGACTATACACTTGCAAGATAGGATCAAGACTCACATATATTCATGAAAACATAATAGGTTCAGATCTGAAATCATGGCAATCGGGCCCTAGTGACAAGCATTAAGCATAGCAAAGTCATAGCAACATCAATCTCAGAACATAGTGGATACTAGGGATCAAACCCTAACAAAACTAACTTGATTACATGATAAATCTCATCCAACCCATCACCGTCCAGCAAGCCTACAATGAAATTACTCACACACGGCGGTGAGCATCATGAAATTGGTGATGGAGGAAGGTTGATGATGACGATGGCGGCGGATTCCCCTCTCCGGAGCCCTGAACGGACTCCAGATCAGCCCTCCAGAGAGAGTTTAGGGCTTGGCAGCGACTCCGTATCGTAAAATGCGATGAATCCTTCTTATTGATTTTTTCTCCCCGAAAGTGAATATATTGAGTTGGAGTTGAGGTCGGTGGAGCGTCAGGGGGCCCACGAGGCAGGGGGCGCGCCCAGGGGGTAGGCGCGCCCCCACCCTCGTGGACACGGTGTGGCCCCCCTGACGTGGATTCTTCTTCCAGTATTTTTTATATATTCCAAAAATAATCTCCTTTGATTTTCATGTCATTCCGAGAACTTTTATTTCTGCACAAAAATAACACTATGGTAATTCTGCTGAAAACAACGTCAGTACGGGTTAGTTCCATTCAAATCATGCAAGTTAGAGTCCAAAACAAGGGCAAAAGTGTTTGGAAAAGTAGATACGACAGAGATGTATCAACTCCCCCATGCTTAAACCTTTGCTTGTCCTCAAGCAATTCAGTTGATAAACTAAAAGTGATAAAGAAAAACTTTTACAAACGCTGTTTGCTCTTGTTGTTGTAAATATGTAAAGCCAACATTCAAGTTTTCAGCAAAGATTATGAACTAACCATATTCACAATAACACTTAGGTCTCATGTTTACTCATATCAATGGCATAATCAACTAGCGAGCAATAATTATAAATCTCGGATGACAACACTTTCTCAAAATAATCATAATATGATATAACAAGATGGTATCTCGCTAGCCCTTTCTGAGACCGCAAAACATAAATGCAGAGCACCTTTAAAGATCAAGGACTGATTAGACATTGTAATTCATGGTAAAAGAGATCCAGTCACAGTCATACTCAATATAAACTAACCGTAATGGATGCAAATGACAGAAGTGCACTCCGACTGGTGCTTTTTAATAAGAGGATGATGACTCAACATAAAAGTAAATGGATAAGCCCTTCGCAGAGGGAAGCAGGGATTTGTAGAGGTGCCAGAGCTCGGTTTTGTAATAGAGACGAAAATTATTTTGAGCGGTATACTTTCATTGTCAACATAACAACCGAGAGATCTCGATATCTTCCATGCTACACACACTATAGGCGGTTCCCAAGCAGAATGGTAAAGATTTACTCCCCCACCACCAATAAGCATCAATCCATGGCTTGCCCGAAACAACGGGTGCCTCCAACTAACAACAATCTCGGGGGGGTTTTGTTTGCAATTATTTTGATTTGATTTGAGCATGGGACCGGGCATCCCGGTGACCAGCCATTTTTCTCGTGAGTGAGGAACGGAGTCCACTCCTCTTGAGAATAACCCACCTAGCATGGAGGATACATACAACCCTAGTTGATACATGAGCTATTCGAGCATACAAAACAGAATGTTTTTTGAAGGTTTAGAATTTGGCACATACAAATTTACTTGGAACGGCAGGTAGATACCGTATATAGGAAGGTATGGTGGACTCATATGGAATAACTTTGGGGTTTATGGAATTGGATGCACCAGCAGTATTCCCGCTTAGTACAAGTGAAGGCTAGAAAGAGACTGGAAGCGACCAGCTAGAGAGCGACAACAGTCATGAACATGCATTAAAATTAATCAACACCGAATGCAAGCATGAGTAGGATATAATTCACCATGAACATAAATATCGTAGAGGCTATGTTGATTTTGTTTCACCTACATGCGTGAATATGTGCCAAGTCAAGCCACTCGAATCGTTCAAAGGAGGATACCACCCTATCATACCACATCACAACCATTTTAATAGCATGTTGGCACGCAAGGTAAACCATTATAAACTCCTAGCTAATTAAGCATGGCATAAGCAACTACAATCTCTAATTGTCATTGCAAACATGTTTCATTCATAATAGGCTGAATCAGGAACAATGAACTAATCATATTTGCAAAAACAAGAGCGGTCGAGTTCATACTAGCTTTTCTCATCTCAATCAGTTCATCATATAATCATCATTATTGCCTTTCACTTGCACGACCGAATAGTGTGGAAAATAATAATAGTGCACGTGCATTGGACTAAGCTGGAATCTGCAAGTATGCAATTCAAGGGAGAAGACAAGGTAATATGGGCTCTTTGTTAGATCAACAATAATGCATATAAGAGCCACTTAACATTTTCATCATGGTCTTCTCCTCTCGACCCCCAAAGAAAAGAAATAAAACAAAACTATTTACATGGGAAAGCTCCCAACAAGCAAAAGAAGAACGAGAATTCTTTTTGGGCTTTCTTTTAATTACTACTACTACAGGCATGGAAAGTAAACTAACTAAAAGCTACAACTAATATTTTTGGTTTTTCTTAAGGTTTTTCAAACGCACAAGAAGAAAGCGAGAAAATGAAAATAAACTAGCATGGATGATACAATGAAAAAGTATGAGCACCGACAATTTGCATGAGTGTGTGAACATGAATGTAATGTCAGTGAGAGATACGTACTCCCCCAAGCTTAGGCTTTTGGCCTAAGTTGGTCTATGCCCATGGATCAAAGTTGTAGTTGGGGTCGTACTGAGATGCAGTGGCAATTGCCTGATGAGCTACAGCTTGGAGGCGAGCTACCTCCGCCCTCCTCTCGTACTTGATCGCTTCCTCCCTGGTTATAACATATCTCCCTTTTTCCTAAAAGTCAAAGAAAGCAGGAGCAGGGAGATCGACGTGATAGGTGCGTCGTCTGTCGAAGATTAGTCGATACTGGAGGAACTGATTGTTCCTCTCAACAAACTGATGACGAACCATGGCATTATAATCTAAATAAGTAGGAGGCAACTCAATATCATCTCCACGTATGGGTATATCAAGAAAATCAGCTAAACGGGTTGCATAAATTCCACCAAAGAAATCTCCATCAATACTATTATTATGCAACTATGTGCAACAATGCCCCCCAAGTTATATTGTCTATCTCCTAATACAAAACTCTTGAGAACACTAAGATCAGGAACACACATGTGACATGCCTCGTCCTTACCATTAATGCATCTACCTATGAAGAGAGCAAAATAATGTATTGCAGGAAAATGAATGCTCCCTATGGTAGCTTGCGTGATTTCCCTAGATTCCCCCACAGTTATACTTGCAAGAAAGTCTTTATATTCCGATTTGCGAGGTTCACTAACATTAGCCCACTGTGGGAGTTTACAAGCAGTATTAAAATCTTCTAAGTCCATGGTATAAGATTTATCATAAAGATCAAGTAGGACAGTTTGATAATTGCGTGATGATGTAAATTTAAACCTTCTCACAAAAGAATCAGTTAAATTGAGGTACTGATGGCACTTATCTGCCACAAAGCTCTCAAGATCGGCGTTACGCACATATGCTTCAAATTCCTCCTTGATTCCTACTCGAACCATGAAGTCCTCTGACGGCCATTCACAAGGCCGCACTTGAGCATCCCTTGGTAGTTCATTGTCCGGCTCGCGTATTGCGGGCCTGGGTCCTTGCTTCCTTGAGGAACCACCTTGGTACATTTTCCTAAACATATTTCTTCCTCTGAAAAATTTCTGAATTTTTTTAGTAACTCAAAAATAAAAGTGAACCAAACTCAACAAGATTGATAGTAACTACTCCTACAAGTGCCTAGAGGCTATATCATCCATTGAAACTACTTTTGACCACATAAATTTGAAATGCAAGCTCAAGAACAAGGTCACCTAAGCAGAAAAAAATTGCAATGAATAAAGCACTAGAAAGAAACTAATTGGACCATTGGAGGAGTCACAAACCAAAGAACAATCCCCCAAAGCAGCTTTCTGAGAGGAGCTTTGAGCAAGGAGATCGAAAATGGTAGCAAGATGAGCTAGAACTCGGGTTTGAGCTGGTTGGTGATTTTTTGGGAGGAAGGAGTGTGTGGTGGCTGGAATAAGTGGAGGGGACCCATGTGGGGCCCACGAGGCAGGGGGGCACGCCCCCCGGGGGGGGGTGGGGGGTGGGGGGTGGGCGCGCCCTCCACCCTCGTGGGCACGTGGCTGCTCCCCCTGTTGTGTTCTCAGTGCCAGATATTCACAAGTATTCTAGAAAAAATCATATTTCATTTTCAGGGCATTTGGAGAACTTTTATTTTTAGGGTATTTTTTATTGCATGGATAATTCAGAAAACAGACAAAAGAAAAACTATTTTTGCTTTATTTAATATAAATAATAGAAAGTAAAAATAGGGTATAGAAGGTTGTGTTTTCTAAATTCATCCATCTCATGCTCATCAAAAGGAATCCATTAACAAGGTTGATCAAGTCATGTTAACAAACTCTTTTCGAATAACATGAAACCAGAGAATTTTTGAATAACACTAGGTTACCTCAACGGGGATATGCACATCCCCAACAATAAGAATGTCACATTTCTTCTTGACAGTAGGAAGAGGTAATTCAAAACCTCCAATAGTAATCGTTGAAATTTTTCCAATATAATTGATACTGTGGACTTGAGGTTGTTTCCTCGGAAAATGTAACGTATGCTCATTACCACTAACATGAAAAGTGACATTGCCTTTGTTGCAATCAATAACAGCCCCTACAGTATTCAAGAAGGGTCTTCCAAGAATAATGGACATACTATCATCCTCGGGAATATCAAGAATAACAAAGTCCGTTAAAATAGTAACGTTTGCAACCACAACAGACACATCCTCACAAATACCGACAGGTATAGCAGTTGATTTATCAGCCATTTGCAAAGATATTTCAGTAGGTGTCAACTTATTCAAATCAAGTCTACGATATAAAGAGAGAGGCATAACACTAACACCGGCTCCAAGATCACATAAAGCAGATTTAAAATAGTTTCTTTTAATGGAGCATGGTATAGTTGGCACTCCTGGATATCCAAGTTTCTTTGGTATTCCACCCTTAAAAGTGTAATTAGCAAGCATGGTGGAAATTTCAGCTTCCGGTATCTGTCTTTTATTCGTCACAATTTCTTTCATATACTTAGCATAAGGGTTCATTTTAAGCATACCAGTCAAACGCATACGCAAAAATATAGGTCTAATCATTTCAGCAAAGCGCTCAAAATCCTCATCATCCTTTTTCTTGGATAGTTTAGGAGGAAAAGGCATGGGTTTCTGAACCCATGGCTCTCTTTCTTTACCGTGCTTCCTAGCAACGAAGTCTGTCTTATCATAACACTGATTCTTTGATTGTGGGTTACCAAGATCAACAACAGGTTCAATCTCTACATCATTATCATTGCTAGGTTGAGCATCAACATGAACATCATCATTAACATTATCACTAGGTTCATGTTCATTACCAGATTGTATTTCAGCATTCGAAATAGAAATATCATTGGGATTCTCAGGTGTGTCAACAACAGGTTCACTAGAAGCATGCAAAGTCCTATCATTTTTCTTCTTCTTCCTCTTAGAAGGACTAGGTGTATCAACATTAGATCTCTGAGAATCTTGCTCAATTCTCTTAGGGTGGCCCTCAGGATACAAAGGTTCCTGAGTCATCTTACCCCCTCTAGTCATAACTCTACAGCATTATCATTTTTCTTATTATTTAATTCATTGAGCAAATCATTCTGAGCTTTAAGCACTTGTTCTACATGAGTAGTGACCATACAAGCATGTTTACTAATAAGTTTAAGTTCACCTTTAACACTAGCCATATAAGCACTCAAGTGTTCAAGCATATCAGCATTGCGTTTCAATTGTATACCAACATAAGCATTAAAGTTTTCTTGTTTAACAATAAAATTATCATACTCATCTAAGCATTGGCTAGCAGACTTATAACGAGGAATATCACCTTCATCAAATCTATAGAGAGAATTTACCATTACTACCTGTATCGGGTTATCAAGACCATGTATTTCTTCAATAGGTGGTAAATTCTTAACATCTTTAGCTTTAATACCATTTTCTTTCGTAGATTTCTTTGCCTCTTGCATATCTTCAGGACTGAGAAATAGAATACCCCTTTTCTTCGGAGTTGGCTTAGGAGTTGGTTCAGGAAGTGTCGAATTATTTTCATCAGTTAACATATTATTCAATAGCAATTCAGCTTGATCAACAATTCTTTCCTTGAAAACACAACCAGCACAACTATCCAGGTAGTCTCTGGAAGCATCGGTTGTCCATTATAAAAGATATCAAGTATTTCTTTTTTCTTGAGAGGATGATCAGGCAAAGCATTAAGTAATCAGAGAAGCCTCCCCCAAGCTTGTGGGAGACTCTCTTCTTCAATTTGCACAAAATTATATATTTCCCTTAAAGCAACTTGTTTCTTATGAGCGGGGAAATATTTAGCAGAGAAGTACTAAATCATATCCTGGGACTACGCACACAACCAGGATCAAGAGAATTAAACCATGTTTTAGCATCACCCTTTAATGAGAACGGAAACAACTTAAGGATAAAGTAATAGCGAGTTTTCTCATCATTAGTGAACATTGTGGCTATATCATTTAATTTAGTAAGATGTGCCACAACAATTTCAGATTCATAGCCATAAAAAGGATCAGATTCAACCAAAGTAATTATCTCAGGATCGACAGAGAAATCATAATCCTTATCAGTAATAAAAATAGGTGAAGTAGCAAAAGCATGGTCATATTTCATTCTAGCATTCAAAGACTTTTCTTTAAGCTTAGCTAATAATTTCGTAAGATCAGATCTATCATTGCAAGCTAAGAAGTCGCTAGTAGTTTCTTCATCCATAAGATAACCCTCAGGAACACCACACAATTCATATCTAGGGGAGAATCTTCATCATCACTTTCATCAATATTATCGGATTCAATAATTTCATTCTCTCTAGCCCTAGCAAGTTGTTCATCAAGAAATTCACCTAGTGGCACAGTAGTATCAAGCATAGAAGTAGTTTCATCATAAGCATCATGCAAAGTAGAAGTGGCATCATCAATAACATGCGACATATCAGAATGAATAACATGTGTAGGTGTTGCAAGTTTACTCAAAACAGAAGGTGAATCAAGGGCAGAGCTAGATGGCAGTTCCTTACCCCCCTCGCAGTTGAGGGAAAAATCTTGGTTCTTTGATCTTTCAAGTTCTTCATAATGATAAGCAGATATAAATCCCAAGTGACTCAAAGAATAGAGCTATGCTCCCTAGCAACGTCGCCAGAAAATAGTCTAGATAACCCACAAGTATAGGGGATCGCAACAGTTTTTGAGGGCAGAGTATTCAACCCAAATTTATTGATTCGACACAAGGGGAGCCAAAGAATATTCTCAAGTATTAGCAGCTAAGTTGTCAATTCAACCACACCTAGAAACTTAATATCTACAACAAGGTATTTAGTAGCAAAGTATTATGATAGTAGTGGTAATGATAGCAAAAGTAATATTTTTAGTTTTATAGTGATTGTAACAGTAGCAACGGAAAAGTAAATAAGCGAAGCACAATATATGAAAAGCTCGTAGGCAATGGATCGGTGATGGAGAATTATGTCGGATGCGATCGATCATGCAACAATTATAACATAGGGCGACACATAACTAGCTCCAGTTCATCAATGTAATGTAGGCATGTATTCCGAATATAGTCATACGTGCTTATGGAAAAGAACTTGCATGACATCTTTTGTCCTACCCTCCCGTGGCAGTGGGGTCCTATTATAAACTAAGGGATATTAAGGCCTCCTTTTAATAGAGTACCGGACCAAAGCATTAACACATAGTGAATACATGAACTCCTCAAACTACGGTCATCACTGGTAATGGTCCCGATTATTGTCACTTCGGGGTTAACAGATCATAACACATAATAGGTGACTATAGACTTGCAAGATAGGATCAAGAACTCACATATATTCATGAAAACATAATAGGTTCAGATCTGAAATCATGACACTCGGGCCCTAGTGACAAGCATTAAGCATAGCAAAGTCATAACAACATCAATCTCAGAACATAGTGGATACTAGGGATCAAACCCTAACAAAACTAACTCAATTACATGATAAATCTCATCCAACCCATCACCGTCTAGCAAGCCTACGATGGAATTACTCACGCATGGCGGTTAGCATCATGAAATTGGTGATGGAGGAAGGTTGATGATGACGATGGTGACGGATTCCCCTTTCCGGAGCCCCGAACGGACTCCAGATCAGACCTCCATAGAGAGTTTAGGGCTTGGCGGCGACTCCGTATCGTAAAATGCGATGAATCCTTCTTCTTGATTTTTTCTCCCCGAAAGTGAATATATGGAGTTGGAGTTTAGGTCGGTGGAGTGTCAGGGGGCCCACGAGGCAGGGGCGCGCCCAGGGGGGTAGGCGCGCCCCCACCCTCGTGGACACGGTGTGGGCCTCGTGACGTGGATTCTTCTTCCAGTATTTTTTATATGTTCCAAAAATAATCTCCTTTGATTTTCATGTCATTCCGAGAACTTTTATTTCTGCACAAAAATAACACCATGGCAATTCTGCTGAAAACAACGTTAGTCCGGGTTAGTTCCATTCAAATCATGCAAGTTAGAGTCCAAAACATGGGCAAAAGTGTTTGGAAAAGTAGATACGACGGAGATGTATCAACCAACAATAGTAGTACAACGGTGTTGGAGTGTACATGTGAATAGAGATATTCTACAAAACTAGTCAAGATGAGGGAACCACAACTAGCAGACATGACAATAACAATAGTACCAATTGTAGTAGTAAGTATACAATTGTCTAAAATGAGTAGGTAACAAAGCCTTAAAGTATGCAGTGGACAAACTGGCAATCTAGTAGTCCAGTATTTGATATACATGTAGCAGTAACTGCATTATGCAAATAATAAAGTACCAATACATTCTCACCATATATAGAACTCTTTAAAATAGACATTTACACTTAAGTATAAATTAAAGAGTTTATGAAATTAAAGAAGGGAAATGCTTTCTTTGAGGCAGCATCTTATCCAATCCCAAGGGCACCTACAATTAAGATAGTTATTAAATCCTGAACCAAGAGAAACAAATCTATTGCTAGATGCTAGTCAGAATAATAAATAAAACTTAGATTAATGCAATGAGACTATGTGTGCTAGCATCAAGATAGGAAAATGGTTTATCAAAACTTCTTTTCAACATAATCATCCTCATATAGTTAAGTATCTCAAAGTGGCATCGATAAGGCAATACCAAGCAAATGATGCATGCAAACTAATTATTATTAGGATTTAGGAGTGCTGATACAGGAGCGAGAAGACAATTTGCGAGTGGGTTTTAGTAGCTGAAGCTTAGAAGTTAACCACTTAGTCCACTAACTAAACTTAGGACCAATTCAATCTGCAGCAGGTATATAGCTACAAAATCATTTACTAAACAACAACAACACTTGAACCATAACATGTCCAGCAAGGAAACAAAACATGGGACAAATATTGATAGAAACAAAACATGTCTAGGAAGGCCATCCAATGGTTTCAGCCACATCCTAATAAACATGCAACATTCTAATACTAATTTTGTTATTGTGCTGCAAAGTCAACATATGTAACAAAAACTTGGAAGAAACATAGCAGCGGTAACTTTGAAGAAAAAAAGGCTTATTGGGGGTGGGAGAGACCTTGTTCGGGGTGTACGATGTCATCATCAATTTCCAGATCAATGTCCTCCTCGCCCATGGAGGGACGGCGCCTGCTGCATCCAACCCGAAGAAAAAAATAAGTAAGGGGCCCATTCCCGGTACACAGTTGCATCATTTTCTGTGTTGATACCAAACTTCAAATAGCCTGCAACACGGAGTTACATTATGTCCTTTTGTGCTGCGGATGCCACATATACTATTGTTTCGAACGCATGAACAAAATCTAACCTTTATAGAACTCTTCAATGCCTCCCTCATACTTCGCAATCAAATGTTTCTATTCAAGATACATTTTCATCCTATAACTGAAGTGGTCCTTGAATCCTGCGAACGTTGGGTCCAGATCGTATATCATAAGATCGCCGACACCATCTTCAGCCATTGGCATAGCAAAGTCTCTTGGCGCAAACACAAGAACAGAGAACTTGCTCTTGTCCTTCAATAATAGGATAAGCGGCAGATTAGGACTGAACATGTAGTAGAGATACAAGACATGAACATTTGCCTATATCAATTATATATATTTGTCACAATGCATCAACTAAATTGGTTGATACATTCATCACAAATTATACTCATTTGGGTTGTCCAATAAGTAATACAATTGAGATACTGCAGTAGGGGATATTCTAGGTACGAGTAGCACAAAGCAGAGAAATCCAATCAAAATTTGCTATCCCCTAATTTGTGGTGTTTACGCGAGCAAGAGAAAATTGCATAGTTTTGAAGTAATGGACTGGTGCTACTGCAGAAATCATAAAAGAAGAGAGCTGAATCGGAGACCTTGCACTCAATGTTGTACCATCTACAAGTTGATGGAGTTGGACGCAGTCGACGAATACCTTATTCTTGAGACTATCTACAAGTGCGAGAGGGCCCAAGTCGCGGCTGTTGGTGGACCTGCTGACTCCGGTGAGCCATCTCTCTCCATTGCATCGGAGGAGCAACTGTGCATCTCTCCTCACGTCAGAGGAGCCCATGCCAGGAACTGAGATGACCACGCCGGAGAGAGAAGAGGTCACCGACGGGAGCAAACACCGGTTGCTGGTCACGGGAGCCGCGTCAGCCCAGGCCCTCGCTGGTCTGGTCCGGCGATGGGAGAGAGGAGGGAGGTGACCCCATCACCATGGCTACCAAATCCCTCCCTCTGGATCGAGGCCGTGTCCACCAGATCGAGGTCATGGGCATGGCTGCGAATCCGTTGCGGCTGTCGGTTCTATATCCGGCGTATGTCGTAGTAGGGGTCCTAAGCTAGGCGTCTTGGAGTGATGGTAACATGGACACAGGTTTTACCTAGGTTCGGGCCCTCTTGATGGAGGTAAAACCCTACGTCCTGCTTTGATTGTATTCATATGGGGAGATAATACATGGTACATGTATCGACCACGAGATTATCTAATGAATATAAGTTGATCTATTGACTAGCCTAGCCTCAGTTTCTATAATGCACTGGAGGCCTAGGGTTTTAGGAGAGTCCTTGGCTTGAGTGCCAAGTCTTGTGGAAACTCCCTTCTATGTGGCATGGGCTGTCCAAAGTGGCCCATTAGTGAACCACCATGGGAGTCCTCAGCCCGACCCACCTGGTCAGGAGACGCCGTGGTGAGTACCCCCTTGTCTAGGACACCGCCAGTAGCCCCCTGAACCGGTCTTCAAGTTGGGGACGCTCCTCGATTCTTCCAAACTATTCTTCATCTTCGGTCATGGGTCTTGAAAACTGGTTCAACAAATCCTCCCATCTTCGATCTCGAGGATCGCTGAAGTGATTCCGAAGAGTATACAAGTCGGGTATTGATAACCCACAAGTATAGGGGATCCCAACAGTTTTCGAGGGTAGAGTATTCAACCCAAATTTATTGATTCGACACATGGGGAGCCAAAGAATATTCTCAAGTATTAGCAGTTGAGTTGTCAATTCAACCACACCTGAAAGACTTAATATCTGCATCAAAGTATTTAGTAGCAAATTAGTATGGAAGTAACGGTAACGGTGGCAAAAGTAACAATAGCAGTTTTTGTAGCAATCGTAAAAGTGGCAATGGAAAAGTAACTAAGCAGAGATCACTATGTGAAAAGCTCGTAGGCAATAAATCAATGATGGATAATTATGTCGGGTGTGATTCCTCATGTAACAGTTATAACATAGGGTGACACAGAACTAGCTCGAGTTCATCAATGTAATGGAGGCATGTATTCCGAATATAGTCATACATGCTTATGGAAAAGAACTTGCATGACATCTTTTGTCCTACCCTCCCATGGCAGCTGGGTCCTATTGGAAACAAAGGGATATTAAGCCCTCCTTTTAATAGAGTACCGGATCAAAGCATTAACACTTAGTGAATACATGAACTCCTCAAACTACGGTCATCACCGGGAGTGGTGCTGATTATTGTGACTTCGGTTGTCGGATCATAACACATAGATGTGACTATTGACTTGCAAGATAAGATCAAGAACTCACATATATTCATGAAAACATAATAGGTTCAGATCTGAAATCATGGCACTCAGGCCCTAGTGACAAGCATTAAGCATAGCAAAGTCATAGCAACATCAATCTTATAACATAATGGATACTAGGGATCAAACCCTAACAAAACTAACTCGATTACATGGTAAATCTCATCCAACCCATCACCGTCCAACAAGCCTATGATGAGATTACTCACGCACGGCGGTTAGCATCATGAAATTGGTGATGGAGGATGGTTGATGATGACGATGGCGACAGATTCCCCTCTTCGGAGCCCCGAACGGACTCCAGATCAGCACTCCCGAGGAAGATTAGGGCTTGGCGGCAGCTCCGTATCGTAAAACGTGATGAATCCTTCTCCCTTATTTTTTATCCCCGAAAGTGAATATATGGAGTTGGGGTTGAGGTCGGTGGAGTCCCAGGGGCCCATGAGGTAGGGGGTGCGCCCCAGGGGGGCGCTCCCCGCACCCTCGTGGATAGGGTGTGGGCCCCCCGATGCTGATTCTTTCGCTAATATTTTTCATTAATTCCAAAACATGTCTCCGTGGATTTTCAGGTCATTCTGAGAACTTTTATTTCTGCACAAAAATAAGACCATGGCAATTCTGCTGAAAATAGCGTAGTCCGGGTTAGTTCCATTCAAATCATGCAAGTTATAGTCCAAAACAAGGGCAAAAGTGTTCAGAAAAGTAGATACGTTGGAGACGTATCAACTCCCCCAAGCTTAAAGCTTTGCTTGTCCTCAAGCAATTCAGTTGACAAACTGAAAGTAATAAAGAAAAACTTTGGTTGATCTTGGTGTTGCAAATATGTAAAGCCAACATTCAAGTTTTCAACAAAGATTATGAACTAACCATATTCACAATAACATTTAGGTCTCATGTTTACTCATATCAATGGCATAGTCAACTAGCGAGCAATAATAATAAATCTTGGATGACAACACTTTCTCAAAACAATCATAACATGTTATAACAAGATGGTATCTCGCTACCCTTTCTGAGACCGCAAAACATAAATACAAAGCACCCCTGAAGATCAAGGACCGACTAGACATTGTAATTCATGGTAAAAGAGATCCAGTCACAATCATACTGTGATGGCCTGGCTTATTAGGGATGATGGACTACTCATATAAATAAGGAATTCCTTCTTTTCCGGTAGCCCATTCGGACAGAACTCCAAAGTTAAGCGTGCTCAGCTTGGAGTAGTGTCAGGATGGGTGACCGACCGGGAAGTTGCTCCCGGGTGCGCACGAGTGAGCACAAAGTGCGCAGAAAAGACTAGTATTGATCTGTGGGGCCAGTCTAGATCCCGCCAGGAGTAACGACCACCGGCGGGTGTGTCCGGGGCGTTACAAGTTGGTATCAGAGCCGACCCTCGCGGTTACACGGATGGTTGCGGACAGGTGCGTGGTCATGTTGTTCATGACGTTTGTGACCCGTCGTGGCACCCGGCATGGCACATGTACCGGACTGGAAGCACAGACGTTTGTGCCAAGAGGGAACGTTCCTGTGGCCCGACGAGGACGTCGGTTCCTCTGAGTGGGGGTGTATGTGATGGCCTGGCTTATTAGGGATGATAGACTACTCATATAAATAAGGAATTCCTTCTTTTCCGGTAGCCCATTCGGACAGAACTCCAAAGTTAAGCGTGCTCATCTTGGAGTAGTGTCAGGATGGGTGACCGACCGAGAAGTTGCTCCCGGGTGCGCACGAGTGAGGACAAAGTGCGCAGAAAAGACTAGTATTGATCTGTGGGGCCAGTCTAGATCCCGCCAGGAGTAACGACCACCGGCGGGTGTGTCCGGGGCGTTACACATACTCAATGTAAATTAATAGCAATGCATGCGAATGACAACGATGCTCTCCAACTGGTGATTTTTAATAAGAGAATGATGACTCAACATAAAAGTAAATAGAAAGACCCTTCGTAGAGGGAAGCAGGGATTTGCAGAGGTGGCAGAGCTCGAGTTTTGAAAGAGAGATAAATAATATTTTGAGTGGGGTACTTTCATTGTCAACATAACAACCAAGAGATCTCGATATCTTCCGTGCTACACACATTATAGGCGGTTCCCAAACAGAATGGTAAAGTTTATACTCTCCCACCACCAACAAACATCAATCCAAGGCTTGTCCGAAACAACGGGTGCTTCCAACTAACAACAATCCCGGGGGAGTTTTGTTTGCAATTATTTTGATTTGAGCATGGGACTGGGCATCCCGGTTACCGGCCATTTTCTCATGAGTGATGAGCAGAGTCCACTCATCATGAGAATAACCCACCTAGCATGGAAGATATAGACAACCCTAGTTGATACATGAGTTATTTGAGCATACAAAACAGAATTTCATTTGAAGGTTTAAAGTTTGGCACATACAAATTTACTTGGAACGACAGGTAAATACCGCATATACGAAGGTATGGTGGACTCATATGGAATAACTTTAGGGTTTTAGGGAAGTGGATGCACAAGCAGTATTCCCGCTTAGTACAAGCGAAGGCTAGAAAGAGACTGGGAAGCGGCCAACTAGAAGCGACAACAGTCATGCACATGCATTAAGATTAATCAACAATGAGTGCAAGCATGAGTCGGATATAAATCACCATGAACATAAATACCGTGGAGGCTATGTTGATTTTGTTTCAACTACATGCATGAAAATGTGTCAAGTCAAGCCGCTCGAATCGTTCAAAGGAGGATACCTGTAACACCCCGGATGTAACTTTCCCAATTTGTACTCCAACTCTTGCCGTTTCCGGCGTTAAGTTATATTTATTTCTCGGGTTCGGGTCTTTGTCTCTGTGTGTTGTTTTCGTTTTCATGCATCTCATATCATGTCATCATGTGCATTGCATTCGCATACATGTTCGTCTCATGCATTCAAGCATTTTCCCCGTTGTCCGTTTTGCATTCCGGCGCTTCGTTCTCCTCCGGTGGCCATTTCTAGCTTTCTTTCGTGTGTGGGGATTAACCATTTCCGGATTGGACCGAGACTTGAAAAGCGGCCTTGGTTTACTACCGGTAGACCGCCTGTCAAGTTTCGTATCATTTGGACTTCGTTTGATACTCCAACGGTTAACCGAGGGACCGAAAAGGCCTCGTGTGTGTTGCAGCCCAACACCCCTCCAGTTTGGCCCAAAACCCACCAAACTCTGCTCCATGTCCTAGAGCGTTCGATCATGATCGCGTGGCCGAAAATCGCACCTCATTTTGACTCTCCTAGCTCCACTTATGCCTATATATAGCCCCCTCCATTTTCGGATCTCTCCTCCCCCTCGAAACCCTAGTTTTAAAAAAAACACCTCCCCGCACCGATGGACGTGTCCGCCCCCGGCCGAACAACGTCCGCTGCGCCCCTCGCCCACACGCCGCTCGCCACGTGGACCGGACCACATCGCCGCTCCCGCCGGCCCGCAGGCTCGAGGCGGGCCTTCCCCCGCGCCTCGCCGGGCCCGAGGAGCCTCGCCCCGCGCTGCCCGTCTTCCTCAGCCCCGGGCGCCGGAGCTCGCCGCCTCCGCGGGCGACCTCGCCGGAGCCGCACCGGCCGACCCCGGCCGCCCTTCGCCCGCCTCGCCGGAGCCCGCACCGGCGACCCCGGCCGCCGCCGCCGCCGTCCTCACCGG
>NC_041382.1:355492482-355502002 GCF_002162155.2 Triticum dicoccoides | reverse complement strand
TCTTCCTCAGCCCCGGGCGCCGGAGCTCGCCGCCTCCGCGGGCGACCTCGCCGGAGCCGCACCGGCCGATCCCGGCCGCCCTTCGCCCGCCTCGCCGGAGCCCGCACCGGCGACCCCGGCCGCCGCCGCCGCCGTCCTCACCGGGTCCGGCCGGCCCCGCCGTCCTCCTCCTCCTCCCCAAGTCCGGCTCCTTCCTCTCCGGCCAAGACGAACTCCGGCGAGCAGCTCCTTCGAACCTCGAACCGCGTGCAAATCCAGATCTGATTTCGAACGGTTGATTTTTTTCCCTCCGAACCCTAATTTTTTATGCCTACTTTGACCGCCCGTAACTTTGCATCCGTAGCTCCGATTTGGACATATAGTATATCAAAATGTTCGCCCCGATGAGTACATCAGTTCATTCCATTGCATCATTTTCATTTGAGCTCATCTTGATGCCCAAAATGCTGTTAGAAGGAGGCTTCATGAGTTAATTGCCAGATCTGCTAGTTCATCTTAGACTTTTGTCATTTTTGCCATGATTATTGTGTGCATGCTATGCCTGTGAGTCCTTGATATGTTTTGTTAAGCATTTTGTCTTCTTTCCAGAGGTTTAACCCATGCATTTTTAGGATGTGTGTGGTGACTTGTGCAAGCTTGCAAAGTGAGGCACCCGGTAATTCTGTTTTCAGGGATTTAGTTGTTTCACTAAGCCTGGGATATTTTAGTTCGTGATGCCATATGTTCAGCTTGGTTCCTAGTGATCCGTGCCTCTTTTGAGGATGGTCAGTAAAGGAGTTTTGTTAATCATGTTATGCTCTATCCATCCATGTCTTTGTTTGCAATTATGGAGCACCCTAGCTTGAGTCAATCGAGCTCTACTTTTGCTTCGTGGTGAATCTGGGCAGATCGTCAACTCGTTTGCGATTTTGCCGATGTTATTGTAGTTGATCCGTGCATGCTATGCCATTGTTCTTGCCATGTCTAGCTAGAATTTTGTGCCTTCTTAATGGATGTATGCTTGTCTTGCCATGACTTGCACCGTAGTGAGTGCATCAAGCTCGTTTACATGCCTTCGTGAGTTATATTTCAGCATGTCTCAGTTTTCACTAAGTCTGAAAACTGATTGTGTTTTAGCTATGTTCGGGTGCCCGTTAGTATATTTTGTGATCCCTTTTGGCCTCAGGTCACTTTGGGACTTTTGTTAAGCTTGTTGAGTAGCTCCATGCCATGTTCTTACTTGTCTTAATCAGTTCATGTATCATGTTGTTTTGCCGCTCCGAAGAGGGCTTCGTGATCTGAAATTTCAGACAAGTGTTAATTTCACTAAGTCTGGAATCTGTTTTGCATTTGCGTTTTTGCCATGCTTGTTTGAACCTCATAATGGATGAATTGGCCGTGGCTTAGTGCTAGTCTTTTGTTAAGAATCTTGTGTGCATCCCTGCCATGTATTTTGTTGTCATGTTTGGTGGCTGTAGCATGTTCGTCTCATTGCATTTAGATTCCTACTTGCTGTCAATCGCAGACCGGTGCCATTCTTAAAAACGCTTGCCATTTCCAAACCGTAACTCCGATTCCGGTGATCTTTACATCGTTTTCAAGCGATTTCATCTCATCTTTCCAGTGGCACCCTTGGAATTCCAAGTTGAGGCCAGGTTCATGCATTTCCTGTCATATCTTGCATTTTGCATCCCGCATCGCATCTCGCATAGCATATCTTCATTTCGTCTTATTGCTTGGTCTTGCACGTGGTTGATTGTATCCTTGTTGCTTGTTTGTCTTGTTGGGTAGAGCCGGGAGACAAGTTCGCTACCGAGGATCGCGTTGAGTTTGCTTGTGAGGATCCAGTCAACTCTGACAACTGTGCAGGCAAGATGATCATACCCTCGAAATCACTACTATCTTTGCTATGCTAGTTTGCTCGCTCTTGCTATGCCAATGCTACGATGCCTACCTTTTGCTCGTCAGCCTCCCAATTGCCGTGTCAAACCTCTAACCCACCTTGTCCTAGCAAACCGTTGATTGGCTATGTTACCGCTTTGCTCAGCCCCTCTTATAGCGTTGCTAGTTGCAGGTGAAGATTGGAGGCCGTTCCTTGTTGGAACATCATTTATTTACTTGTTGGGATATCGTTATATTGCTATGTTATCTTAATGCATCTATATACTTGGTAAAGGGTGGAAGGCTCGGCCTCTCGCCTAGTGTCTTGTTCCACTCTTGCCGCCCTAGTTTCCGTCATATCGGTGTTATGTTCCCGGATTTTGCGTTCCTTACGCGGTTGGGTTATAATGGGAACCCCTTGATATTTCGCCTTGATTAAAGCTTGCCCAGCAATGCCCAACCTTGGTTTTACCATTTGCCACCTAGCCCTTTTCTTTCCCTTGGGTTCTGCAGACTCAAGGGTCATCTTATTTACCCCCCCGGGCCAGTGCTCCTCTGAGTGTTGGTCCACCTGTCAGCTACCGGTGGCCACCAGGGGCAACTCTGGGCTGGCCTACTCGTACCTAGGACAATCTGAGTGTGCCCGGAGAAAGAGATATGTGCAGCTCCTATCGGGATTTGTCGGCACATTCAGGCGGTGTTGCCGGTCTTGTTTTAACCTGTCGAAGTGTCTTGAGTTATCGAGATACCGAGTCTGATCGGAACGTCTTGGGAGGAGGTCTATTCCTTCGTTGACCGTGAGAACTTGTCATGGGCTAAGTTGGGACTCCCCTGCAGGGATTGAACTTTCGAAAGCCGTGCCCGCGGTTATGGGCAGATGGGAATTTGTTAATGTCCGGTTGTAGAGAACTTGAACCTTAATTAATTAAAATGAATCAACTGAGTGTGTTACCGTGATGGCCTCTTCTCGGCGGAGCCCGGGAAGTGGACACGGTGTTGGAGTTATGCTTGCGCAGGTTGTTCTTCTAGATTCTCGCTCGCGCTTTGCCTCCTCTTCTCGCTCTCTTTTCCGTATAAGTTAGCCACCATATATGCTAGTCGCTTGCTGCAGCTCCACTTATATTTGCCTTATCCATTCCTATAAGCTTAAATAGTCTTGATCGCAAGGGTGCGAGATTGCTGAGTCCCTGTGGCTCACAGTTACTATAACTCCAGATGCAGGTCCAGGTGATTCCGCTCTAGGTGACGAGTACGAGCTCAAGTGGGAGTTCGACGAGGACTCTCAGCGTTATTATGTTTCCTTTCCCGATGATCAGTAGTGGTGCCTAGTTGGGGTTCGATTCAGGGCCTTGTCGCATGTTGGGTTTTCTTCTATTTTGGCGCCATAGTCGGGCCATGAGTGTTTGTATGATGGATGTTATTTATGTTCTCTGATATGACATGGCGAGTGTAAGCCAACTATGTATCTCCCCCTTTTATCATATTACATGGGATGTTGTAATGATTACCTAACTTGCGACATTGCTTTCAATGTGGTTATGTCTCTAAGTCGTGCCTCGACACATGGGAGCTATAGCCGCATCGAGGGCGTTACAAGTTGGTAATCAGAGCCTTCCCCGACCTTAGGAGCCCCATTGCTTGATCGTTTTTAGCAGCCGAGTTGTGTCTAGAAAAATGTTTTGAGTCCTTTAGGAATTATATATCGGAGAGCTTAGGAATTCTTTTTACTTCCCAGTCTCCTCATCGCTCTGGTAAGGCATCCTGACGTAGAGTTTTAACTCTTCTCTTCTCAAATTTCACTAAATTTTTTTTTAGGATCACGCGAGTATCTTGGAATCGTTTCGATGGCTTATGATGAGAACATTGACTTGGTGCCTCCTGTCAGGGGTTTAGTGGAAGTGTCCCGGGGAGTTGAGCTCTGAGGTGTTGTCATCATAATTTTATCGTTGCAATTCTGGAATACTTGAGATATGTTCGCTGACATCGAAAATCTCTTTTATGCAGTTCGTTGGTGAGATAACCTCGACGCCACCCAGTACTGGGGCGGGAGTTCGGGAGTATCGCCATAACTTGTATAACGGATGCTTTTCGAAGGTTGAGGTAGATGGTTTCTGAAGGTTTCTTGGTTATGTGTTGAAGGATGGATACAGCTGGATGTAGGATTTGCTAGTTTGGGTGAGATATTATGCTTCCCCTGTATCCCCAACACCTGATTGCATAACCGGAAAAGTTCGGGAGTTTCATAGGTGGGAATTCTAGTAGCTCTAGTTCTTCTTCCACGGATATTGGTTTGAGATTGGGATTTCTTACCGATTATTCGTTCTTGATCCGTACCTTGTTGATTTATTTCTCTACCTTAATTCTACGTGGCTTCTCAATTTATGGATATGTGACCATCTGAAGAGGAATGCATTCGTTCATTTTGTTTGGATGTGAAGACTATATGTTGCAATTTTCATTCCGTTGGATTCAGCTTCAATATTTATCTATCCATGTGCTAATGGTGGTCAACCTCTTCAGGATGGCTCCTCCAACACGCAAGACTCCGAACCCTGATCCGCCACCGCCTCCACCTCCTCCAGAGGCATGGCAAGCTGTGATGGCCGCAACCAATGCAAACACTCAGCTGATCATGCAAATTCTTCAAGAGCGCAATCAAGGCAGTCAAGGGAATCAAGGCAGCAATTAGAGTCACTTTGCTACACTCAACCAGTTCCTTGCTAATGGGCCAAAGACTTTCAGCAATTGTGTTGAGGCAACCGATGCTGACGATTGGCTTGTGGATCTGTGTAAGCATTTCGAGTGCAGTAACGTCAGGCCTGAGGACTTTGTCAAGTTCGCTTCCTTCCAACTCAAAGATCAAGCTGCAGAATGGTTTCAGCAGTACAAGGATTCCAGAGATGGACGTGTTATCACTTGGGATGATTTCCGTCGAGATTTCCGAGCTCATCATATTCCGCAGAGTGTGGTTGAAAGCAAGCATGAGGAATTCCGCAATCTGAAGCAAGGTTCTTTGTCTGTCTATGACTACAACAAGTTGTTCCAGAAGCTTGCCCGCTTTGCCAAGCAGGACGTGCCTGATGAGAAGAGCATGATATATCAGTTCAGGGGTGGTCTCAGAGAAGATATTCAACTCGCTCTTGTTCTCTTTGAGCCCTTGAGGTACGATGAGTTCTACAACATGGCACTGAAGCAAGAGGCTGCTCAGTTGAGGTGTGATGCTTCCAGGAAGCGAGTCAGAGATGTTACTCCTTCTTCCTCTACTCAAGTGGCCAAGCAGCAGAAGTTTTGGCTTCCTCCTCCTCCGTTTCGTCAGCCGTATCAGCAGAAGAGCAAAGGTGGCAGTGGTTCTTCCCACCCACCCAACCCTGGCTTTCAGAACCAGACTTTGTCTCAAGCTCCAAGATCGAGTGCTCCGTATCACCGTCCGCTTTCAGAGGTCACGTGCAACAAGTGCCAACAGAAGGGTCACTATGCCAACAAGTGTTTCAACCAGAGGCGTCTTCCTCCTCCTCCTCCTGTCAGATCGGCAAGTACAGCTGTGGTCAAGCATAACCCCAAGCTTGCCAAGGTCAATTTGATGAATGCAGCTCAGGCAGAGGACTCGTCAGATGTGATCATGGGTAACCTTCCTGTTAATGATATTCCAGCTAAAGTTCTTTTTGACACTGGTGCATCGCATTGCTTCATCTCGAGACCGTTTACAAATAGGCATGAATTGGTTTCACAAGTTTTGCCTAGTCCTTTAGCAGTTGTCTCTCCCGGTAAGTGCATGCAGGCTAACTCCATCGTTCCGGATGTTTCTATCACTTTGGGTGACTACAAGTTTCTATCTTCTCCAACGGTTCTCGGTGACTCGGATATTGATCTTATTCTCGGAATGGATTGGCTTTCTAAGCACAAGGCTCAGCTTGATTGTGCAGCCAGGCAGATTCAATTGACTCATTCGTCTAAGGATGTAATTGTCTTTGCCGCTCGGGATAATACTATCCGTCTGTTTTCTCTCAATGAGAAGGGTGAATTGGATGCCATCTCTCAAATTCCAGTCGTTTGCGAATATCAAGACGTCTTTCCAGAATAGCTTCCAGGAATGCCTCCGCACCGTCCAGTTGAATTCGTTATTGAACTTGAGCCTGGCACGGAACCTGTGTGCAAACGTCCTTACAAGCTCGGACCTGAAGAGTTGAAGGAGCTGAAGAAGCAACTTGATGAGCAAGAAAGAATGGGTCTCATCCGGCCTAGTTCTTCTCCGTGGGGTTGTGGTGTTCTTTTTGTGAAGAAGAAGGATGGAACGGACCGACTTTGTGTTGATTACCGTCCAGTGAACAAGAAGACCATCAAGAACAAATACCCACTTCCCAACATCAATGAGCTGTTCGAACAACTCAAAGGTGCCCAAGTATTCTCCAAGCTTGATCTCCGTATGGGTTATCACCAGATTCGCATTCGTGAAGAAGATATTCCCAAGACAACATTCAGAACAAGCTTTGGTTCATATGAATACACTGTAATATCTATTGGCCTCGCCAACGCTCCTCCGACGTTCTCTCGCATGATGAATTTCATCTTCAACGCCTACACCAACGACTTCGTTTTGGTCTATCTCGACGACATTCTGGTTTTCTCGAAGAACAAGGAAGATCATGCCAAGCATTTGCGTTTGGTTCTTGATAAGCTCAGGGAACATCAGTTCTACGCCAAGTTTTCCAAGTGTGAATTTTGGCTTGATGAGGTTCTTTATCTTGGTCATATCATCTCTGCCAAGTTCATTGCTGTGAATCCTGAGAAGGTGTCTGCAATTGTGAATTGGGAACCTCCTCAGAACATGAAGCAACTCCGCAGTTTTCTCGGTCTCGCAAGCTATTGCCGAAGATTCATTGAAAACTTTTCCAAGATCGCGAAGCCTCTCTCTAATCTTCTTCAGAAGCACGTCAAGTACGTTTGGTCTCCGGAGTGTGACATTGCTTTCAACACTTTGAAAGAGAAGTTGATCACTGCTCCAGTTCTGACTCCACCTGATGAATCCAAGCCGTACGAGGTCTTTTGTGATGCCTCTCTCCAAGGTCTTGGCGCAGTATTGATGCAAGAGAAGAAATTTGTTGCTTATACATCTCGCCAGTTGAAGCCTAATGAGAAGAACTACCTCACTCATGATCTCGAGTTGGCGGCAGTTGTGCATGCTCTTTTGACTTGGAGACATCTTCTATTGGGAAGAAAAGTGGACATCTTCACTGATCACAAGAGTCTCAAGTACATCTTCACTCAGCCTAATCTCAACCTAAGGCAAACTCGTTGGGTCGAAATGATTCAAGAGTATAATCCGAGTATTGAGTATACTCCAGGCAAGGCCAATGTGATTGCTGACGCTTTGAGCAGAAAGGCCTACTGCAACAGTCTGATTCTCAAGCCTTATCAACCCGAGCTTTGTGAAGCTTTCCGCAAACTTAATCTGCAAGTTGTTCCTCAAGGTTTCCTCGCCAACCTTCAAGTCTCTCCTACCTTAGAAGACCAGATTCGCCAAGCCCGGCTTCTTGATGCTATGGTGAAAAAGGTGAAGATTGGGATTGTCAAGAGTCAGTCCAAGTACAAGTGCTACCGCCTTGATGACAAGGACACTCTCTTCTTCGAGGATCTTATTGTTGTGCCCAAAGGTGAACTTCGTAAAGTGATCATGAACGAGGTTCACAATTCTCTCCTTTCCATCCACCCTGGGAACACGAAGATGTATCAAGACCTCAAGCAAGCTTATTGGTGGACTCGAATGAAGCGCGAGATCGCTTAATTCGTGAATGAATGTGATGTCTGCAGAAGAGTGAAGGCAGAACACCAAAGGCCAGCTGGTCTCCTCCAACCTCTTGCCATTCCAGAATGGAAGTTTGACCACATTGAAATGGACTTCGTGACTGGGTTTCCAAAGTCCAAGCGTGGCAATGATGCTATATTCGTTGTCATCGACAAACTCACCAAAGTGGCTCACTTTCTGCCTATCAAAGAGTCGATCACTGCAGCTCAATTGGCGGAACTCTATACCTCTCGTATTGTCTCTCTGCACGGTATTCCTCAAGTGATCTCTTCAGACCGTGGCAGCATCTTTACCTCGAAGTTTTGGGATTCTTTTCAGAAGGCCATGGGCACCAACATCCGCTTCAGCACTGCTTTCCATCCTCAAACAAGCGGTCAAGTCGAGCGTGTCAACCAGATTCTTGAAGATATGCTCAGGGCTTGTGTGATCTCCTTCAGCATGAAGTGGGAGGATTGTCTTCCATATGCTGAATTCTCCTACAACAACAGTTTTCAAGCAAGTTCGGGCAAGGCCCCATTTGAAATTCTGTATGGCAGGAAGTGCCGTACCCCTCTCAACTGGTCTGAAACCGGTGAACGTCAGCTTTTGGGAAATGACTTAATCACAGAGGCAGAGGAAATGTGCAAAGTCATTCGAGATAACCTCAAAGCAGCCCAATCCCGTCAGAAGAGCTACTATGACAGTAAGCACCGTGATTTGGCTTTCGAGATCGGAGATCATGTTTACCTCCGCGTCTCTCCTATGAAAGGTACTCGTCGCTTCGGTATCAAAGGGAAGCTTTCCCCCAGATACGTGGGACCTTTCAAGATTGTCAGCAAGAGAGGCGATCTCACCTATCAACTCGAGCTTCCTTCAAACTTTGCAAATGTTCATGATGTGTTCCATGTCTCTCAGCTCCTAAAGTGCTTCAAGACTCCTGACCGCACCGTCAACTTCGAGGACATTGAGCTCCAAGAAGATCTCTCCTATCGTGAGCACCTCGTTGCTATTCTTGAAGAGACTGAACGCAAGACTCGCAACAAGTCAATCAAATTCCTCAAAGTCAAGTGGTCACACCATTCCGACCGTGAAGCTACCTGGGAACACGAGGATCACCTCCGTTCTGAGTACCCGACGTTCTTTCAGTCCTAGATCTCAGGACGAGATCCTTTTGTAGTGGTGGAGTGTTGTAACACCCCGGATATGACTTACACAATATGTAATCCAACTCTTGCCGTTTCCGGCCTTAAGTTATTTTATTTTCTCGGGTTCGGGTCTTTGTCTCCGTGTGTTATTCTCGTTGTCATGCATCTCATATCATGTCATCATGTGCATTGCATTCCCATACATGTTCGTCTCATGCATTCAAGCATTTTCCCCGTTGTCCGTTTTGCATTCCGGCGCTTCGTTCTCCTCCGTTGGCCATTTCTAGCTTTCTTTCGTGTGTGGGGATTAACCATTTCCGGATTGGACCGAGACTTGAAAAGCGGCCTTGGTTTACTACCGGTAGACCGCCTGTCAAGTTTCGTATCATTTGGACTTCGTTTGATACTCCAACGGTTAACCGAGGGACCGAAAAGGCCTCGTGTGTGTTGCAGCCCAACACCCCTCCAGTTTGGCCCAAAACCCACCAAACTCTGCTCCATGTCCTAGAGCGTTCGATCATGATCGCGTGGCCGAAAATCGCACCTCATTTTGACTCTCCTAGCTCCACTTATGCCTATATATAGCCCCCTCCATTTTCGGATCTCTCCTCCCCCTCGAAACCCTAGTTTTAAAAAAAAACACCTCCCCGCACCGATGGACGTGTCCGCCCCCGGCCGAACAACGTCCGCTGCGCCCCTCGCCCACACGCCGCTCGCCACGTGGACCGGACCA